>NW_027142354.1:11529721-11872980 GCF_026170545.1 Melanerpes formicivorus
TCCCTGGGCAGCCCATTCCAATGGCCAATCACTCTTTCCGTGAAGAATTTCTTCCTAACATCCAGCCTAAATCTCCCCTGGCACAGCTTGAGACTGTGTCCGTCTTGTTCTGTCACAGGTTGCCTGGGAGAAGAGGCCAACCCCCACCTGGCTACAATAACCCTTCAGGTAGTTGTAGACAGCAATAAGGTCTTCCCTGAGCCTCCTCTTCTCCAGGCTAAATAACCATGTTCATACTGGCCAGTGCTCAAAGTGGATGTTAATATTGAAGCAGACACGTGGAAAAAAAATAAAAATCTTGTACAACCCACTTTCTACTGAACCCAGCTCTTTTCCACTCAAAAAAAACCCCAAACCCTAAGCCTAAACTAATGTTGGCAGCCTTTTCATAACCTTGACCCTGACAAACGAAACGCTCAGTAGCAGATGCATCACCCACTTCCACTGAAGGTGAAATTAATCCCATTCAAAAGTGTTGTCTAGAAACAGCAAGTTGTGGCTGCTGCTGTTGCTGCTTTATTGACTGCTAAGACACCTTTGAGTATAGTTGAGAGAGTGTGGAAAAAATAGAAACATTATTGTGTAATCAATTTAGTGTGTTACAAGGTGATAATAGAATTGTAACTTAGAGCAGCATTTTGTTCTGCCAAATCATAAATGTTTCTTAAAGGAACAACAGCCCACGGACACTTTCATGCTTTGAAATACTAGTTTTAAATTCCTTGATGCTTCATTTTAAGCACATTTACTTCACTATTAGCTCTGAGTGACTGTCACATCTAACTACGTTGATTGCTTGTCCTCGGTACGTGCTCTTTCCTGGGGCTAACATCCTTCCTGATACGCACTGTCAACTTTTAGGTTAGATCGACTTGGGATATGGATCTCCTGTTGTCTTATCTCTACCTATCAGATAATTAATTAACCTCTCTGGTAAGCTTTGTATTCTTCTCAGTCTTTGATGGATCTTAACCATTTATCAGAATTGCAGTTCATTAATATTGCACACCCTTTGGTTAAGACTGTGTTCTCAGGGCTCCGAGGTTTTTCTTGCACAGCATATGCAGGAAAAGAAATACAATCTGCTTTTCAAATCAGCAAATAGTGAATCAATGTTCTTGTCCTTTCTTGCATGCTTACTCCCTAATTTCCTTTTCTCTTTACTGCAACTATTGATGCCTGTAAATTTGTTATGCTTGCCTATTTTTCTCCCACTGTTCTGTTCTTGACTCTCCTGTAGAAAATGTTCCCAGAACACTTTGGTTTGGTTTGGTTTGGTGTTTTTTTTTTATGTAACTTTGTTAACTGTTTGTCAGAGTTTTGTATCCTCTACACCGGAGCTGAAAGTCTGACCTGCTGCAGTCTTTTGGACTGATGCTTGTTGCAGGCTCTAATTTAGGTATGCATACTGAGAAGACCGAGATGACAATTCAGACAAAATTTCCAGCAGAGATTTACAACCCTTAAAACACTGGCTTTGCCACTGCAGTTTAATGATTTGAAGTCAGCTTCAGGATGATGCTTAGTTTTGCAAGCTTGCTCTGCCAGGTCCATTCTTATCTAAATTTCAGTTTACATAGTGGTAGGAATAGAAATAAATATCAGATGCTAGTCTCTGAGAGGCAAAAGCACAGTGTCTACCAATTTGGAAAATTAAGTCACCAAATTCTACTAATTTGAAAGAACCTCAAATTTTTGTTGCTTTAAAAAAAATATGGCACTTTTCCACTTTTCCCATATTTTCCATATTTTTAACTTGTGCTCACTTTTTCAGCTTTTAACAGGAATGTTTAATCGCATGATAAAAACTCATACTTTTGATTAGTACCAGTGACCTTGTACCTGGGCTGAATTTGTTGACCAAATGAGTCCCAGTGGTTCTCAGTAGGACTAGCAGTATCACTGAATCAAAGTCCAATTTCCCATGCCTATTTGTGAGCACTGTTTCCAACCCAGCAGCTCCAGCTTATAGTCTGCTTTCTCTGGTCATACTTGTAAGTCTTTCAATAAAAGTAGGAAGCCTTTTCTTGTGCTATAGGAATGGCAGCTGCAGCTCTGCTGAAAAGTTTTCTTAACATGTGTGCATTAGCAGATGTCAAACCTTTGATTCACACTATTTAATTTAACAGCTGGGCAAAGTTTTTAAATCATCTCCTGGTATGCAGTGATATGAGGCCAGGAATTTCAATAATAATGAATATCCACGATTGCAGCTCACTTAATATTCTCTGTATTCGTATGAGGAATGCAATGTTCCCAATTAAGTTTAGCATTTACATGCATTGTGTAATATGGTCTACTATTCACATCCAGAATTCCTTAGAAATAATAAACCTGGATTGTGCATTAAAATGTGATATGACTCCCAGTTGTACACTACCTATTTATTTTTTTTGGCACTTGGTGCCACACATCATTTTCCACTGGTTCGGATGATAGGCAGAGCCCATCTGAGGCAAAATGAAACAATTTCCAACTGGTGGGCTTGATAGTGCAGGTGACACTAAATAATTAACAAGTTCTCTTTCAGAACCATGTCTCATGCTTTAATTAATATTGCTTCTTAAAATAAGAAGTTGTTTACCATTGCTGCTCCTGCAAGCTGATTGCTGCTTGCGAAAAAACATCTGAGACATGACTATGCCCAGGGGATTGCTTTCACTTCATTGTTTATAATAACTACAAACAAAGAGCTGCAAAAGCTCATCTCACCATGAGGCATCCTGACAATCTGCCAGTTTAGTCACCAATAATAATGAGACTGGCACAAGCAATAAGCTCAGTGCTAATCTAATGAGGGTCTGTTTCAATCGCCCATTGATATTACAGAAGCTGATAAGGACCTGATGTTTGGGGCATGAAAACAAGAGGTATGCCTCCAAGCAGTTGAAGGGTAATTGCCCCTCAGTATAGTTTTGCTCCTATCCAGAAGTTGCACCACTTTTTTTAAAAAAAAATAATTCCATCTCACTCTCAGAAAGCTGACCCAACTCAACTCTCCCTGTCAGGCATCAGGCATGAATTGGGTGGGTTCCTCAGGCCACAGAGAAAGCTGGAGAAGAGGCTGAGCTGGAGCAAGTGCCCATGCAGAGCCGAAAACATGTGTGATTCACAGAGCTGCCTGTGCCAAGCCTGGGTGATGTCACTTCCGTCACTTAGTTCCTGCGGTGAATGCAATTATGAACAGATGGGCAAATGACACGATTCCACTGCTAATGAACTTCCCTACTGGGGAAGAGGACAGTGCATTACCCTTTTGTACTTCAGACTCTTAATTATCATTCTTAGGGTTTGGTGTTGTGTCCTGTGTTTGGTTTGTATGTTTGGGGTTTTTTTTTGTGAGGTTTGTTTTCGGTTTTGTTTTCCCCCTAGAATAATTATCACATATATTTGAATTTTAAATTCATTTGGAGATGGTTAACTGGTTCCTGCCTAGTCAGGAAATTTCTGAGGAAGTGGCAGAACAAAGGAGTTTCCTTTTTTCCTTAATTCCCACTGACCTCCTTTCCAATGAGTTTTCTCAAAGCAACCTTTGCAGATGAAGAACTCATAGTACTGTGGTTGATACATAAGTTTAGCCACATTTAGAGAAAAGAGTAGGAAGGACTGGTTTGGAAAGGATTAAGCAGCACTTCTACTAATCCAAAGAACAAGTAAAACGAAACCAAGGTGTGATTGATCAGCCTGGAGAAGAGGAGGCTCGGGGGGGACCTTATTGCTCTCTACAACTACCTGAAGGGAGGTTGTAGACAGGTGGGGGTTGGTCTCTTCTCCCAGGCAACCAGCAACAGAACAAGAGGACACAGTCTCATACTGCACCAGGGGAGGTTCAGATTGGATGTTAGGAAGAAATTCTACACAGAGAGAGTGATTTGCCATTGGAATGTGCTACCCGGGAAGGTGGTGGAGTCACCATCATTGGAGGTGTTTAGGAGGAGACTTGATAAGGTGCTTGGTTGCATGGTTCAGTTAATTAGGTGGTGTTGGACGATGGGTTGGATGCAATGATCTTGAGGGTCTCTTCCAACCTGGTCTGTTCTATTCTAGTCTAGTCTAGTCTAGTCTAGTTTAGTCTAGTCTAGTCTATGAAAGATTTACACTCCAGTTCTAGATTCTACATTTCATGGAACTAAACTAAATTTCATTCTGTAGCCACTTGAAATATGTATCTCAACATCACCATATCATGAAAAGAGTGATGCTATGCATCTCTTTCCCCTCATTTTCAAAAATAGTGTTGAGGGGAAAGGTGGGACATCTTACATTCCTGAGAGAAAAAAAATAGCAATAAACCAAATAGTTTCATCATCCTAGTTTGAATTTCCTCCTCATTTTGAAAAGGCATGGTCATCTTTTGGGTAAGAAATGCAGATGAAGTGTATATATAGCCCAGAGTGTGTTAATACCCTCATGCAAATTTGAAAAGAGTCTATTAACTTCAGAAATGCAGGCAGCAGACTGTTGTTTCTCTGCACTGTTGTTTGTCAGAACTGTAGAGTATATAATTGGATTTCTAAATTTCCCACTATTGGCATGGCAGCACAAATATGTAAATCTCCTCTCTATGTCATCTTCGAGTCTTATACTGTTATTATGCAGCTAGTGTCTTGGCCTAACTTTAATCACTGATATGAGGTTTCTAAGTAAGAAAGTTATCTCTCCAGATTATTCCCTTTTAGTCACAGCAAGAAGCAGAGTCAATCTTCCACAGAGTATTTCAGAGCACTGAAGTTAGACATCTTGAAGGTAAACGCTATCAGTGACTTCATAAGGAAGAAATAAAAAGGTCTGTTATGTCATAATGGAGACTGTAAATGACTCTTTAATAGTGAGAATAAGTTGGAAGAGTTAATGTCCTAATACATTATACAACTGCAATGAATTTTAAAAGGCTAAAAAAAGCAGGGTCAGGAGGAGTAATAACCATTGAGCTGTAGCTGCTAACATTGGACTTACTCTGAAACCGTAGAGTTTTGGTGCTGTAACTTTCCACGAGCACAAAGAGGCTTACGTATTCAAAGCACCACAAACTGTTAATGATTTCCACTGAAACAGATGGCAACATTATGATGATTTTTGCAATTAATGCTGACTGCAGATTGTTCTTGAGGCTGCGGTCATAGTTCTCTATCTCCTATGTTACCATCATATTATCCAGTAGCAGAATTATTATTTTTTTCTGATAACCCCTTCTTCCCCAAATAGCAAAAATGCCTAAGGTGTTTGGAAATTATATGAATTGCCTTCTGCTGCTTGCATGCCTTTCTCCCATGACCGAAATTTACAGTAAGATGTGATCTTTTTTTCCTCCTGAATGATAAAGATTTTCATTAGAAATCTAAGCACATCTTAAAGATACTCTTTCTGGAACAAACTGTATGTCTGCATGTGCCTTGCATAGTTGCACTTATGATTTAATGAAAAAAAAAGAATGCTTCCTTTTGATTTATTTGTGTTGTTTGCCACTTATTTTTTTCATTGTCAGATAACCTGAGTAGGTTTTGTGGGGGATTTGCTGGATTTTGTTTATTTGGTAGGTTGGTTGGTTGGTTGGGTTTTGTTGTTAATCAAGTATGATGCCCTCACATGAATTACAGACAGAAACTTTCTTCTTTACAACCCTTTTTTTATGTCCAGCAAACACTGTGCAGACCAGAGACCTGCAGCAATGAAGTCTGCAATGCCTTTGAAGATAAATATGATCATTCTGAAAGTGGCACAAGCCTTTTCCCTCTTGGAAGTAACATGGTGTAAGAAGAAAACTGGTTAGATTGTTTAGCAACACGGCAGAGAGGAGACAGTCTAGAAGGTTTTTAGAATGCATGGAGGACAGCTTCTTCTCCCAGGTGCTGCGAGAGCCTACCAGGGGCAAGGCTATGCTTGACCTCCTCTTCACCAACAGGGAAGGACTGGTGGGCGATGTGGTGGTTGGAGGGTGTTTGGGGTCCAGTGACCACGAGATAATTGAATTCTCGGTTTTTGGTCAAGCCAAGAGGGGCGGCAAGAAGACCTCCACTCTGGACTTCTGGAGGGCAGACTTTGGGTTACTCAAGGAACTAATTCAGAGGGTTCCTTGGGATAAGGCCCTTAAAAACAAAGGGGTCCAGGAGAGCTGGACCTACTTCAATGAAGAATTGTTGAAGGCTCAGGGACAGGCTGTGCCAATGTGCCAGAAGATGAGCCGCCGGGGCAGACGGCCAGCCTGGATGGTTCATGAACTTTTAATGGAACTGAGGGAAAAAAAGAGGGTGTATCACCTTTGGAAGCGAGGGGAGGCAACCCACAGAATATTTAAGGATGTTGCTAGGTCTTGTAGGAAGAGAATTAGGGAGGCAAAAGCACACTTGGAGCTTAAACTGGCCTCTACTGTGAAGGACAACAAAAAGTCCTTCTATAAATACATTAATAGTAAGAGGAAGGGGAAGGAAAACCTCCACTCCTTGGTGGATACGGAGGGGAACATTGTAACCAAGGATAAGGAAAAGGCAGAGATACTTAACACCTTCTTTGCCTCAATTTTTACTAGAAGGGCAGAACGTCTTCCTGACAGCTGGCCTGCAGAGCTGGCAGAAGGAGCCAGGGAGCTGCACAGTATCCCTATGTTCCATGAGGCGGTGGTTGGAACTCTCCTTAGCAGCTTGGATCCCCACAAGTCCATGGGACCAGATGGGAGTCATCCTAGGGTGCTGAGAGAGCTGGCAGATGAGCTGGCCAAGCCACTAGCCATAATTTTCCAGCAGTCCTGGCTCACTGGCGAGGTCCCAGAGGACTGGAAGCTGGCCAACGTGGTGCCCATCCATAAGAAGGGCCGGTTGGATGAGCCAGGGAATTACAGGCCTGTCAGCCTGACCTCAGTGCCAGGCAAGATCATGGAACAGGTCATCCTGAGTTCAATAACACAACACTTACAGGATGGCCAAGGGATCAGGCCTAGCCAGCATGGATTTAGGAAGGGCAGGTCCTGCCTGACCAACCTGATCTCCTTCTATGATCAGATGACCCGCCTGGTGGATGTGGGGAGGCCTGTTGATGTAGTCTACCTGGACCTCAGCAAGGCCTTTGACACCGTCCCCCATAGCAAACTGCTGGCCAAGCTGTCAGCCCATGGCTTGGACGGGAGCACACTGCGATGGGTTAGGAACTGGCTGGAGGGCCGAGCCCAGAGAGTGGTGGTGAATGGTGCCACATCCAGCTGGCAGCCAGTCACTAGTGGTGTGCCCCAAGGATCAGTGCTGGGCCCTGTGCTCTTTAACATCTTTATTGATGATCTGGATGAGGGCATTGAGTCCATCATCAGTAAATTTGCTGACGACACCAAGCTGGGGGCAAGAGTTGATCTACTGGAGGGTAGAGAGGCTTTGCAGAGAGACCTCGACAGGCTGGACAGATGGGCAGAATCCAACAGCATGAGATTTAACACATCCAAATGCCGGGTTCTGCACATTGGCCACAACAACCCCATGCAGTGCTACAGGCTGGGGTCAGAGTGGCTAGAGAGCAGCCAGGCAGAGAGGGACCTGGGGGTGCTGGTTGATGGTAGGCTTAACATGAGCCTGCAGTGTGCCCAGGCAGCCAAGAGGACCAATGGCATCCTGGCCTGCATTAAGAACAGTGTGGCCAGCAGGAGCAGGGAGGTCATTCTGCCCCTGTACACTGCACTGGTTAGGCCACACCTCGAGTCCTGTGTCCAGTTCTGGGCCCCTCAGTTTAGGAAGGATGTTGACTTGCTGGAACAAGTCCAGAGAAGAGCAACAAAGTTGGTGAGGGGTTTGGAACACAAGCCCTATGAGGAGAGACTGAGGGAGATGGGGCTGCTTAGCCTGGAGAAGAGGAGACTCAGGGGTGACCTTATCACTCTCTACAACTACCTGAAGGGAGGTTGTAGACAGGCTGATGATGGTCTCTTCTCCCAGGCACCCAGTACCAGAACAAGAGGACACAGTCTCAAGCTGCGCCAGGGGAGGTTCAGGTTGGATGTTAGGAAGAAGTTCTATACAGAAAGAGTGATTGCGCTATGGAATGGGTTGCCCGGGGAGGTGGTGGAGTCGCCGTCATTGGGGGTGTTCAGGAGGAGACTTGATGGGGTGCTTGGTGCCATGGGTTAGCTTTTTGGGTGGGTTGGATTGGTTGACGGGTTGGACACGATGATCTTGAAGGTCTCTTCCAACCTGGTTTGGCTTATTCTAATAAAGGCTTATTCTAATCTGGAAATAGAATCAGTGCTCCTGTCCTCCAAACATCAGTGAAATGCCTTGTGTCTTTTTGGGGAAGCAGGCAGGAATATTGTGCAGTCTAGTAGCACAATTTAACTTCTGCCATTAGAATTAACAAACTGAAGATAAATTAACTAAACTGGAAGAATTCCAGAATAGCAAGAAAATGATCAGGTTAGGAGGTGATCTGCTGGAGAGCAGCCCCATGGAGAAGGACCTGGAAGTCCTGGTAGACATGGGACATCAATATGCCCTTGTGGCCCAGAAGTCCAATAGTACCCTGGGGTGCATTAATAAAAGTGTCCAGTAGACTGAGGGAGGTTTTCATCTCCCTGTACTCTGCCCTAGTGAGATCCCACATCCAGTTTTGGCCTCCCCAGTTCAAGAAGACAGAGATCTACACAAGAGAGTCCAATGGAGGGCTACAAGGATGATTTAAGGCTCTGGAGCACATGATTTATGAGGAAAGACTGAGAAACCTGGGGCTTTTTTAGTCTGGAGAGAAGACTAAGAGGTTGTCTAATAAATATACAAGGACTGGGTGTCAAGGAGCAGTCTCTTCTCATTTGTGCCCTCTGATAGGACAAGGGGCAATGAATGTAAACTCCAGCACAAGTTCCCCCTCAACATGAGGAAGAACTTTTTCACTGTAAGGGTCACAGAGCACTGGAACAGGTTCTCCAAAGAGATTGTGGAGTCTCCTTCTCTGGAGCATTTCAAGACCTATCTGGGTGTATTCCTGTGTGATCTGTGCTACTCACACTAGATTATATGGTCTTGCTCTGGCAGGACAGTTGGATTCAAAGATCTCCAGAGGTCCCTTCCAGCCCCTGGCATCCTGTAATCTGGTGATCACCCATTGCTGAGAGGGATTGTGGATCACCTCTGCATTGGCCTAGTTGGGGTTACAGACAGTTAAAGTGTACAAGTATTTCATCCCCACACCCCCTGCTGTGAAACATATTCTCAAATACCCGCAGTAAGCAGTGGGCGAAGTTGCAATCCTCTTCCCATTGAAGTTGCGCTTAGGTATTATAAAGCTGCTGACATCAGCAAGAGATGCAGTCAGAAACCTTCCAAGGGGCATCATCTCACTGCAAAACCTGGCAGCTGGCCCTGCTCCCTGAGCATCATGTGGACCATCCCATGCAAGCAGAGTGCTGTGGTTGGTCTACCCCAAGCTGAAGATTCACAGGAGCATGACATTGGTCAAAACCCAGCAAAAGAAATATTTTGTCCCTTGAGTTGCAGTGTTTTCCAGCTTAGTATTTAATGGGAACTGAGACCTTCTAAAGAAAGAAAATAGCAGTGATGTCAGCACCTTGAAACTGAGAAAGAACTGCTCATCTATCAATCTGCTGTGTTTTGGAAGGCATGCCTTCCAAATTCTGCATAGGATACAGCAGAGTGGTAAACCTGAGATAAACCAGGTAAACCAGAGTGGTAAATTCTGAGATGTCTCATTAAAAATCTAAGAAGTCTTGTGAAATTCATTTGGTTAGAAAACCTCAGCTGGGGACCAATTTCAACTTTCAGGTCTTACAAAGGTGAACAGTTCAAAATGAGATGTCAACAGAGTTCAGATGCTTGGTTTTCTAAGGGTGAAATTGTACCGGTGTAATCAGAGCTAGGAATGCTTCATAGAATCATATATTAATAAAGTTATAACTGTACAATGTTCTTGATACATAACAAGTAGTGGGAAAACACTTCCCCCTCTCTCCCCAACCCTGCCAAGTATTACTGTAAATTGTTGAATTACTTTGCTTTGTAGATGAAGTCTTTATCTCCTGGGAATTGTTCAGATAATGTATAACAATCTTACAAAATTGTTTTACTATTCAGGAGCCATAGCGAGAGCTAATCATTCCTTATGTTTATAAACAATGGACATTTTATTAACAGGAAAGTAGTTTTAAGAGGATTTTATTATTCCTGAAGAGAACAACTGACATTAATCTACAGTAGTGAGCACCAAATGCTGTAAGTTTCAGAGTGATAAAAGGTCACAGAAAAAATTCTGACTCAGTATCACTGAAATAATGGAAGATATAATGCATTGAACACTACCATATCCCTTGAAGATATCTGTTGAAAGATTTTTGTTGATGTTTCAAAGTTTCTCTTTTTTTTTCAGGAAACGTACTCATCTGGGGCTAAAAATGATGTCTTGTTCAGTTTTATTTTTGCTAAGTAAAATGTATGTTCTCTAAAATAAAGTCAATAAAAACAATTCACAGCCGGAAATCTCATATGGGCCATGAAGGTCTGCTGCGACAACCACAGAAAATGACAGTAAAGGTTTATCTTTCTTTGTATCTAATTTTAGAAATCCAAGAGTAAATCAAACTTTAGATCATAGAGTTAAATTTTAAGTGAGAGAAATAGAGTAGTTGGGAAGACAGATCAAAATACACAGAGGAAATTTGTTTAGCTTAATGCATCAATAAATATTTAAACTCTTATATGGATTATGGAAAGAGGCTTGGGGGATGCACAAGAAATTTCATTAACATCTGCCTTTTTTTTGTTGTTTTTCTTCCCTTAGGAGGGACTGACTAAAGAACCTTTTGTTTAGTCTGGGTATGGTCCGATTACTGATAATGTACATAAGAACCATATGTATCGTGCACAACAAGCTTATAATAATATGTATTTATACAATCTATGCACAAATAGGGCTTTCTAGTTAAACAAAATCAACAAAATCTTACGCTGATGCATGAGAAAGGCAAACACAAATGAAAATGAGGAAAAGGATCCATGGAGAAAGGTAATTTAATCTCTTTGCATTAAGTTCATTCATCTGTGCAACGGGTGGATTTATACCTGACCCATAAAATCGTGATGTTCTTTTTATTAATATTTGTAGAAAGCTGTGATAGTCTTTAATTATGTAAGTAAGTACCTAGTGGTCTTATTTATCCATCAGCAATTGACACAAGGGTTGTGTTTTCCCCTTCCGTGAAATAATATCTTATACATGACAGGAAAAATAGAGCTGGATGCCAAGCAGTCACCTTGCTTACCTCTGCAGGTGATAAAACAATTTGCTTTTTCCATGTCCAAGACAAATATTTGCCCAGTTTATTGTTATAGATGTTACAATCTCTCCAGCGTATCTTCTGAAGTGGTTATCCAGCCCTACCATTATAATCTTATTCTCAATATCTGAATATACATAGCTGTAAAAGTTGGTTGGTTTTGTTTGTTTGGGTTTGTTTTGTTTTGTTTTATTCTTCCTTGCTCTTTCTCAGCCTTCTTCTAGGCCTTCCTGCCCTTTTCTTTTCTCCTATTTTCCCTTGAAGACCATCTTCTCAGGAAGTCTAATCATTCTATTTACTCTCCATTTGAGTCAATCCAGATGTTCAACATCTTCCTTGAAGTCCACAAAAGGGGATAAAATTTTAGCAGAGGTTTTATTGTATAATCTAAAGCAAGAAGATTACTTAACGTACAGTCTGGCTACCTATCTTGTCATATGGGTCTTTTTTTTTTTGGTGTGATTGTTTGGGATGACATTATTGACATAGTCTGCTTGTGTTGACCCTAAGGCCCAGAGCATTTAACTGGACTTCTATCCAGTCAGTTGCTACACACATAGTATTTTCAGGCAATTACTCATGTCCAAGTGTAGTATCCTGCATTTGAACCTCAATATTTCTTAATAAGAAAACACTACAAGGCAGAAAATTTCAGATCTGAGCAAAGGTCAGATATGGCTTTTCTTGTATAATAATAGGATTTTCTGTCATCTAGGAGATGCTTTTTGCACTCATTACTTTTACAATGGAAGCATTCTTTTGTATATTTATTAACTCCAAAAAAGAGTTAACTAGTAAAAAAATAATTGAGTAGTAAGGTCATCATTCAAGGACTGATTAGCTTAAAACTACTAGAAGAAATCTTGGCCAAGAGGGAGAACTACAGATGAAGGCATTCGTGTGTCCTTGTATCTGTTTCCCAGTTTAATGTGTTCTTAAGTGAGAAAATTACTCTTTATAAACTGTTTTCTACCTCTTTTGACTTTTCAAATCATCTGGACTCAGTTTTGTACACATCCAGCTTGAAGTGCTGCTTATCTTTCCCTGAGACTGTAGAAACTAACTACTGTGTTGTAAAATTATAGAAATGAGCAAACTCTAAAGAGAGACTCATCACAGCCTTTAAAACAACAGCTCTTGTACTATATATTGTGCAATCTGATTTTACTTATTGTTAGTGGATAGTAGACTAATAGTGCTAGAAAATAAACAACACATGATATATAGTGTTAAAGGGACATTTTTTTAATCATTTGACCTCATCTTTGGTTAGCTGGCGAAAAGCACATAACACTGGTTAGATTTTTTGTACATGGAAAATACATCCATTTAGCTTACCATGTGAGACACTGATGTAACCAGCAAAGATGAAAGGGAACCATACAATGAAAGAATTCTTTTGGACAGTAATACACAAGTAGCATATAACTAGCCATAGCAACATAAACAAATACTTGATGCTTTTATTTTCCAGTTATATAGAATAGAATAAACCAGGTTGGAAGAGACCTTCAAGATCATCGCGTCCAACCTATCATCCAACACCACCTAATCAACTAACCCATGCAACCAAGCACCCTGTCAAGTCTCCTCCTGAACACCTCCAGTGACGGCGACTCCACCACCTCCCCGGGCAGTCCATTCCAATGGGCAATCACTCTCTCTGTGTAAAACTTCCTCCTGACCTCCAGCCCGAACTTCCCCTGGTGCAGCCTGAGACTGTGTCCCCTTGTTCTGGTACTGGTTGCCTGGGAGAAGAGACCAACCTCTGCCTGTATACAACCCCCTTCAGGTAGTTGCAGAGAGCAATAAGGTCACCCCTGAGTCTCCTCCTCTCCAGGCTAAGCAGCCCCAGCTCCCTCAGTCTCTCCTCATAGGGCTTGTGTTCCAAGCCCCTCACCAACTTCGTTGCCCTTCTCTGGACTCATTCCAGCAAGTCAACATCCTTCCTAAACTGAGGGGCCCAGAACTGGACACAGTACTCGAGGTGTGGCCTAACCAGTGCAGTGTACAGGGGCAAAATGACCTCCCTGCTCCTGCTGGCCACACTGTTCTTAATGCAGGCCAGGATGCCATTGGCCCTTCTGGCTGCCTGGGCACACTGCAGGCTCATGTTCAGCCTACCATCAACCAGCACCCCCAGGTCCCTCTCTGCCTGGCTGCTCTCCAGCCACTCTGACCCCAGCCTGTAGCACTGCATGGGGTTGTTGTGGCCAATGTGCAGAACCCGGCACTTGGATGTGTTAAATCTCATGCCGTTGGACTCTGCCCATCTGTCCAGCCTGTCGAGGTCTCTCTGCAAAGCCTCTCTACCCTCTAGCAGATCAACTCCTGTCCCCAGCTTGGTGTCATCAGCAAATTTACTGATGATATCAGATTATTTACCAGTGAAGCAGATGAGCATATAGATTACCTTCTATTTGGCTTATTTTAAAATGTTGGGTTTTTTTTTGTTATTGTTGCTTTCTCTTCCAAATGGCATTCCTTGCCAAAAGCAACAGTTCACAATCCAGTCACCATGTACAGATACACAGCAGGCTTCTCACTGCTGGTCTTTTGTTCTGTTATGAATACAGTGCATTTGAATAAACTGGAGTGAGGAAAAGAAACCCAGTATGATGCTTTTGTTCTGAATAGTAGTTTCAATGTACTCAAATAACTTGTCTTCAGTCTGCATTTTTTATTTTTTTTTTATAAATGGCCATCTCCCTCAGGAACTCTGTCCCTAAATTTCACACAGTGCTGGAGAGATGGAGCAGCAATCAAACTGTGTGTGCTTGTCAGATGAATTACTATGTTTTGCTAAATTTAAAAAATAAGATTTAATTTTGTAAAGGCTGTTCCCTGGTGCATGGAAAGAATCCATGATTAAGAAACAACTAAAGGAATTTCAGGCTTTAGGGAGAGATGATACTTTTTAGAGAAACCAAGAAACATGAATATGTTGTCTTTGGCTGGTCTACAGAGGAATGAGTTTATCACTAGGCTGGGAAGAATTTGGAGATGTGATATCTTCTGGAATGTGTTAGAAATTCAATTCTCAGAAAGTGCACTCACAACAATAAGGGTTTAAGATCATGACAAAAATGTCTCACCTTTTTTTTGTAAGCCACATGCTTTGGACCATTTATCAAAAGCAAGCTGGTTCTACAACATTTACTTAAGGTCTTGGCCTTGATTATTTATTTTTTTCTTTTCTTTTTTTTTTGACCATAGCCTTGGTTCTGTGATCTCACGCTTTCAAAGCAAACAGAAACACAATTATCAGCTTCAGCTGGTGCACAGCCAAATGAATTTCGGAATTTGATTTTAAATAAAAAAGTCCTCCAGAGAATTTTATGCAAAATTGTTAACTTATTCATCTGCACTTCTTGTAATACTACATCTCTTGTGGTTTCTTAATATTAAAGAAACCGCAACTGTCTTGGGATATGTGATGATAAGTAATTTTTTTTTTCTATGATCTCAGTTAGGCTAAATACTGAGTACATGCAGGGTTTATTCTCCAGGGTAGTTCCACTCTGCTAATTTCTTCACTCAGGTTCTTTATTACTTTATTGCCCTAAAAATTTGAGTTGTCATCTCAGAAGCTAGATATTCCATTACACGTGGCAGGACTTCATAACCATTGCAATATGAAGTCTTTCCTCTTTTTTGACTAATCTACTGTCACTAAATGTCTGTTTCTCTGTAGAGACAATGGAATTACTTGTGGATTTTGAAGTTGGAACAATGCTTTAACTTATATGATGTAACCGGAGTTTAAAGGCTTACTTGCCCCAGTTTTGAATTCTGCAACAAACTCTCTCCTATTCTGTATGTTTTAATGGTAGCCCAGCTAGAAAGAATGAGATTTGTAGTGTAGTCATAACACATGGCATAAATAGAATTAATATCCTTGGAAATGCAAGTCTCAAATGACTTCAATATGTTTCCTTCTGCACGGTCAAGCTTCTATTTTTGTAGTTTACATGGAAGCTGCCTATGTATATATGTGCATATATATATACACACACTTTAAGTACATATACACATTTACACATGTTATGTATAAACATATTAAATGCAGATTTATACATGTTACATATATTTAGTGCATATATTTACATAGATTTTTAAACAAATATGTATGTTTAGCTATATTTTCATTCAATAGCATCCTTTAATCTTTGCTGATAACATATATTCATTGCCAGTACTCAGCATATCACAGAGTATGTGAATGAGTCATTAAGCATTTCATTACTTTTTAGTGTTGAGAAATGCATTATATTAAGTAAAACTTGAGACAGATCTGAAGCTAAAATTCTGCATCATCTCTTCACCATAGATCACTGGGACACTTCTTGCCGCTCCCTGAAAGGATTATGTGAAAAATAAGTTCCTTCCAAGCTCTGCAGGAAGTTTATAGTGTTGCATTGCCGAGACATGTGAAATGGACAGCTTCTGGAGTTAAGTATAATTTTTCTTCTTGCAGTGCCCAATTCTGGTTTCCTCTCCAGCAGGGCAGGAGCCATCCCTTTCTGATTACTGACAGAATGCACTACAGCAGCAGTGCAGCTCTTTCCTCTAGGAGGTTGGAGAACAAAACCTCAGAGGAGGTTGCCATGGCAAGAGGCAGTACCTGGCCTGTACTGTTTACACTGCATTGTGAATGCCATGCATGAGCTCCACTTTTTATCTTCATTTTGTATAATCAGTGATTAAATTTAGTGCAACTTATTCTCAACAATGTACTTAGACTTTACACACTTCATTTAAAGGCTACACCTTTATCCATCTTAAATCCATGTAGGAAAGTCCACAAGAGCATAGAAGAGGTTTTCTCTTCTCCTCTTCTCTTCTCTTCTCTCTTCTCTTCTCTTCTCTTCTCTTCTCTTCTCTTCTCTTCTCTTCTCTCTCTCTCTTCTCTTCTCTTCTCTTTCTCTTCTCCTTCTCTTCTCCTTCTCTTCTCTTCTCTTCTCTTCTCTTCTCTTCTCTTCTCTTCTCTTCTCTTCTCTTCTCTTCTCTTCTCTTCTCTTCTCTTCTCTTCTCTCTCTTCTCTTCTCTTCTCCTCTCACTCTCCTCTCTTCTCCTCTCTTCTCTTCTCCTCTCCTCTCCTCTCCTCTCCTCTCCTCTCCTCTCCTCTCCTCTCCTCTCCTCTCCTCTCCTCTCCTCTCCTCTCCTCTCCTCTCCTCTCCTCTCCTCTCCTCTCCTCCTCCTCTCCTCTCCTCTCCTCTCCTCTCCTCTCCTCTCCTCCTCTCCTCTCCTCTCCTCTCCTCTCCTCTCCTCTCCTCTCCTCTCCTCTCCTCTCCTCTCCTCTCCTCTCCTCTCCTCTCCGAACCTCTCTCTTTTCCCTTCCCCTTCCCCTTCCCCTTCCCCTTCCCCTTCCCCTTCCCCTTCCCCTTCCCTTCCCCTTCCCCTTCCCCTTCCCCTTTATCTTCTCTTTTTCTGTTTGTTTGTGTGTTTTGGGAGGGGGCAGGGGTGGGGGGGTTTGTTGTTGTTGGTTGTGTTTTGTTCTTGTTGTTGTTTTGTTTGGTTGGTTATTCCTGTGGGCATTAAACCTCTCTACAGGCAGGGTATTTTCTAAGCATTTGCACTGTAAAACAGCATACAGCAAAATTTAGCTGTGTGCTCAGGAGTCAAAGGCAACTTTAGCTACAGCTGTCAGACAGCTGTTTCATACCAATGGATTTGGGACCCTTCCCATGCACTGAAGGAGGGCTTGGCTGTACCCCAGAGTGACACAATATCCAGAAGGAAGGAAACTGACTGCATCACTAGACACAAGGCTCTGTCTTTCCGCTGGTCAAGCAGTACTGACAGCCCTAGAGGAATCTCATTTTTATTTTTGTACATAAAGGTGAGGTACCAGGAGAGTTGTTGATGACAGAAGTAGGGTAGAGGTGGATTTTTCCTGTAGGTAAGACTAGTTTCAGAGTCTATCCTTGATATCTAGGGAGAATTAGATATAGCAGAGCTCAGTGCAGACAGCATAGAAATGAATGATTTGAAAAGTGGCAAATCCAATAACTAAATATTTTGCTTAAAAATCAGTAAATGAAAATATTTATCTATTGGATCAGCATGCTATTTCACTTCTAGACATTCTGACCCATGCAGTAGTCTTTCAATATGTGAAACAAAAGCATTGTAGCCATGCTAGAGGTGACTTGGTGTCTTCTAGGAATAAGAGAGCTTCTAATATGATTTCAGTTGCAAGGGGAAAATTACTTACAGCTTGACTCCTTTTCACCCTTAGGAAGATAATGCCAGCAAGTATGGAACTTTAGAATAACTTTTCTAGCTCTTTTTCAGTGGTTTGCTGACAGTTTTATGTGAGGATCTTTAATGATTGTGTTTTACAGTCTTATTGAATTAAAGGGGAGTATGGTGTTTCACATATGAAACTTGCAGGGCACCATTTTACAGCATGTGTTATAGCTGTTCACATTTCTCTATATGCACAAAGATAGTACTGTCCTATATAAAATGTGAAGTCCATGACTAAACCATGTTCCTTAGTGCCACATGTGGACTTTTAAATACCTCCAGGGATGGTGACTCAACCACTTCCTTGGGCAGCCTGTTCCAATGCTTTACAACCCTTCCAGTGATAATTTTTTAAGCAAATGTCCAAGCTAAATCTTCCCTTATGCAGCTTCAGACCATTTCCTCTCATCCTGTCACCTGTCAGTTGAGAGAAGAGACAGACCACCTCCATTGCTAAAATCTCCTTTCAGGTAGTTGTAAGAGTGATAAGGTTTCCCTTCAACTTCATTTTCTGCAGACTAAACAACCCATTCCCTCAGCTGCTATTCACAAGACTAGTGTGTTCTAGAGAACTGACCAGTTTCTTTGTATTCCTTTGGACATACTCCAGTGCCTCAGTGGGTTTTTTATGCTTAGGAGTCCAAAATTGAACACAGTATTAAAGGTGTGGCCACCTGGGACCTTCCTGATTATCCAGGATTGCTTGTAAATGAATGAGAGTGGCTTGGTGAGCACCTCTGCCAACTTTCTCAGCATCCTTAAGTGGACGCTTGTGTCAAGTGGTTGCTCACGTTTAAGAGAGCCTGCTCTCACAATCAAGTCCCCCTACACACATTGGGAGGGAAAATAATAATTCCAAAAACCCCTGGACTGAGGTAAGGAGAGTTTAATAAAATAATACAGTACACAATTACCTCAGCCTATTTATCAGAAAAGCACAGCAAAAGCAGCAGCATAAGCCAGCTATAAAATTGCTCCCTCAGTCCTGGCAGAAAAACTCAACACCTCAAAACTGGAATCCAGAAGCAGCAGCCGGAAGCAGGAAGCCTGCTACATTATAATCTGAACTACAAGCCCCATAATAATTTGCTCCATTGAGCAATTCCATTTTGAAGCTTGTGTACTCGTCAGCAGATTCAACTGAACCCATGACAATGGTGTAGAGAACTACCATACCACATCACCTTCAATATCCTGTCTGATTTCAACTAATAGCAGACATTTATGAAAAATAGTAGGCTATTTTGTATTTGTAGAATGATCCTCCACTTCTTGTACTCTCCCAGCATTTCAGTCAGTAGCTGGATTTTGAAGACTTAGATTTTGGAGTAAAATACAACTGTGTTTAACTGTTCGTCTTATCCTCCTAAGAGTCCTGCTTAGCAGCATAATTGCATGCACCAAGATACCTCTTGCCCAGGCTGAGAGTGAGGCAGATCATCAACACATCTGGCAGCAACACTCAAAGCTAAGAAGCTCCTTAGCTATAGAGCAGACCTTACCTAGAGGTAAGGGAGTAACTAGATCAAAGCAGCTGTAGAGGAGGTGGCTGTGGCATTCCTGCTCTTTCAGCCATGCATCAGCCAAGCCTTTGCTAGAAGCCTCCCCAGTCCTGCACTAGTTCCAACTCTAATAGTTAAGTGTAGTTCTGCAATAAATTTTAATGCAGATTCAGTCTGTAAAATAAAGACTGAGATCTGCAAAGATTGTTCAAATTTAAAATTCTAGTTCAGGGCTCTGTTGTACAATTTGTTAGCAGAGCTTGGAAATCAGTGAAAGTTAAGCAGTCTTTTGTATTTTTCTACTATCCACAATTTAAGTAGTTTCAGCACTGCACAGCTGTCAAGTAAAAGGCAGTTCAACCTGCAGAACCGTGAAAGAAGAAAATCCATAAATGAACAGTCCCTGTTATGACATTTATTGTGTCTTCAGTTATGAAGAAATATTGGATGATGCATGTGTATCATAACAGAAGTATTATCCATCACATATCCTCCTCCTTATATAGCTGTGTATTTAGGTGTGTATTCGCATATTCACATCCATAAACACACAGTAGGCTTGGCTCACAAGGGACTTCTCAAGCCAACAAATCCATTCCCTGCAATGTAGCAAGAATGTACACTACCCTTAAACCCTGCTGAATGATGTTATCTATTTAACCTTGAAGACATCCACTGAAGGTGATCAAGCAACTGACCCCAGTGACTTATTCCCAAAACCTTAGACTTTTTTTTCTCTTATAAAGATCTTGTGCTTATCCAAGGTATACTTCCCTTGCTGTAGCTTACCAGGACACCTACTATTCATCAGTCAATGAAGACTAAGCAAGAATTGCTCATTGTCCTTTTTGTTACACCCTCTAGCATATTTTATCAGTCATCATGTCTCCCCTCAGTCAGATGGTGTCTCTTGGAACCTGTTTTCTAAATGTGTAGTCATTTTTGTTTTAATCTGAACTCCCTAATTTGTCTCCCGTTTTTCAAATGTAATACTTAAAAGTGAATGCAAGACTCCAACTGATGCTTAATGAGGACCAAGTAAAACAAGGTAATTGATTAATTTAATTCAAAGGTTATTACTCTTAATACAGCTTAATACACTGTTGCATTTGCTTCCCTTCAGCCTTTTTTCAGTTGTGAAAATTCTGTTAAAATCACTTTGTCACTCAGCACAGACTCCTGTCATTCTAGTGCATCTATCTCATTACTTGCCTTGCTTCATGTTTGAACACATGATTATTCTTACACCTTTGCAGCTCAGTAGCACACTGACTCTGTTGGAGAATATTTTTTTTTTTCTTAATTCCACTTATTAAGTAATTAGGATTTTATTTATACTAGTTACAATCTATTAAGATACCTCTGTATGTATACTTCCAGCTTCAAATCAGCTGTGAACTGGTTTAGTTTGTGTTCAGCCATATTCCAATGGGGTTAACCAAAGTATTGAATGGTCTAGGATGAAATCCATATAGAAACCTTCTTGACATTCATGTCAATATGACATTAGATGGGTTAATAATTGCTTTCAATATTTGACTTACTTTGCCCAACTGAGAAATATTTCATTCTTTCAACTTTCCTGTTGACTTCAGCTGAACTACTTGTAGAATACAGTAAGTTTAGCAGTAGTAGCTCATGGTTTTCTTCTTTGCTGTTGCTAATCAGTTAAATAAATTAAACTATTGAGCCCTTAAGTTGGATATTCTACCGAAGCGTCCCTACTAGTCCTAGCAGGTAGATTTCTGAGTCACACCAACATGTAAGTAGAATCAAATGTTTGGGACACTCTCTGGCTTGTAGAAGCATGCAATGAGATTTCTGATTCTTTTGAGTCTGTGACAGCAAGAGAGTGGCTGGGGGAAGTGGAAATTTGGAGGAATGCTGGAGGGGGCAGGGAGGGGGAGTAAGTGCTGGCAAGTTTTCAACCATCTGTGTGTTCAAAGATGGCAGGTGTGTTACTTGGGAATTTCCATGTGGCCCAAAGGTAAAGAATAGATTTATTTCACTCATTGTGCTCACTTTATCAGAGTTCTTAAAAACTTTAACCCCTGTGAGGAGTGATAGGCCATTCACCCCTTTGACAGATTTTGTAATTTCTTTTGCAGGAATGCTAGGAGGACAATGGGTTTTTCCCTTGGCCAGTCAATGCAATAATTTATATTCTGCTATCACTAGTAAATGCTTTTAAACTAAAAAATAAACACAAGAAGAAGATATGCCACAAGGACTTTTAAAATTCCTTTAGTCTTCAGCTGCATCCGCAGTCTCCATTCTGTGATATCTAAAATTGTATGGGTATTATAAAGGCATTACAGTCAAATGTTTGGCATTTCAACTTTCAGTTCTGTAACTACAAGTTCTATCAGATAAGCATCTACAAAAAGCATGGAAAAGCATAGCCATGGGAAGGACCTTAGGGAAGTTTATCCTATTCCTCCAGCATACACTTATGTTAGGTTATGACAACTGATCAAAGCCACAAAAACCTAACATCATATTTACAAATAGCAAAATCCTAGCTGGATAACAGTAATTTTTATTTTCTTATATAAATATCTATTCATCTGTATACAAAAAAAAAAATGCCCTCAGTATCTTTGGTGAAAGAATTGTGAGATAATTATTAGATTGTGAATTTAACCTTTCAGTCCTTCTGACCATAATTCTGTGATTCTGAAGACAAATAAAGCTTGACACCATTCTTTCAAATGTGAATTACTTTCCTACTGCTAGCCTGCATAGTGTTGACTTTCTGTACAAGTCTTACACAGTAAACAAACTATAAAACTTTCTTGTAAAGAAGATGGATTATACACTGTCTTTTGTTTAAAAAATAAATAAATGTTGGGGTTGTTTTCAAGGCACAGTATTTTAAGAGACAATAAGGTTATGTGTGCACTCACTGCAGTAAGGGAACTTAGAAAAACATGATGTACACTGCTTTCTTTTATTTTAACATGTACTGTGCAGAAGAAAACTGTTAAATTGTTCTCTTTGTAGTCTAGCCAATGTCAAACAAAATGTATTTTTCAGCCTGCTTTGCATGTACTATCACATTCCTTACCCAACTGAGCTGAGTTTTGATATTGTGATTAAAATATGTGCAAGGGGGAGGGTACTTCTGTTAAAATATAACGACCAGTTTCAAATTACAGACTAGCAAGTAGGAAGATGAAAGAAATAAAGTCAAAAACGGCAAGAACTTGATGGAATCCAAGGATTTTGTCTTCCTTCCTCTAAGACTCAGTGGAAATGGCACTAAAAATCCAGGCTCCTTCCTCCATGCCTATTGAAACTGTAAACTCTGGCATTCAGACTGTAAAGCAATACCTTTTTTATTATGAAATTTTAGCTCACAAAAAATGTCTACCTCCTTCAAGTTACCTTGAATTTCCAAACTGAAATTTTTATTAATTTCTTGTTATTCTAACAGTTTACCAAAGATTAAGCCACCTGATGGTCTCATGTTAAGTAGAGTTGTAAGTTATATAATGTCATTTGGCTTTACAAGTGTCGATAGCAAACAACAATAGAAAATCTCCTGAGTCAGCTTACCAAGGAAGGTCCAAGCCAGGCTTTAGGAGAACAAACCACTGATGTTCACTCTAAAAAATGAGATGCCAAGCATTGAGATAAACAGACTCTAAATAGGCCATTGCTGTTTCCTGAACACAATGTTATCTCAGTGGAACCAAGTTCACATAAACTACAGAAAAGCCTCAGGAGACATTTTTGCTAAAATTTGCATAAAATTTCCAGACATTTGAAAGTAGAATTTTGGCTTCTAAATTAAAAGAAAAAATTTTAAAAAATTTTCTTAGATCTTGACCATAGTCATATTGCTAATTAGATATTTACACTCAAAATTAAGAACCAAGTGGTTTATTAGACAAGTGTAAGCTGAAAATCTCTGGCAGAGCAAAGACTTCTATCTTTTAAAACAAACTGGCCTCCACTTTCCTAACCAGTTATTTTATTAAAATGCACATGTGCACACAAAACATGTGATTTCACAGAATCACAGAATGTTAAGGGTTGGAAGGGAACTCAAAAATTGTCAAGTCCAACTTCCCTGCCAGAGCAGGATCACCTATACCAGGGTTACTCAGGAATGCATCCAGGCAGATTTTGAATGCCACAACCCACCCAGAACATCCTGTTCCAGTGTTCCATCAGCGTCACAGGGAACTTCCATGGAACTTCCTATGCCTCAGCTTCCACCCATTGCCCCTTGTTCTGTCATTGGGCATCATTGAGAAGAGCCTGGCTCCATCCTCCTGGCACTCAATCTTTACATATTTATAAACATTAATGAAATCCCCCCTCAGACTCCTCTTCTGCAAGCTGAAGAGCCCCAGCTCCCTCAGTCTCCTTGTAAGGAAGTTGTTCCACTCCCCTAATCATTTTTTTAGATCTACACTGGACTCTTTAAAGCAACCCCCTGAGATCCTTCTTGAACTGAGGGTCCCAGAACTGGACACAATATTCCAGATGTGGCCTCACCAGGGCAGAGCAGAGGGGGAGAAGAACTTCTCTTAACCTTCTAACACACCCCAGAATGGCACTGGCCTTCTTGGCCACAAGAGCACATTGCTGGCTCGTGGTCATCCTTCCATTCACTAGGACCGCCAGGTCCTTTACACCTTCACTGCTCTTGAACAGGTCACTCTCCAACCTATACTGATCCATGGGGTTGTTCTTTTCCAACTCTACAGTTGTCCTTGTGTTTCATTAAATTTCTCCCTGCCCAATTCTCCAGCCTAAGTCTTGCTGATTGGCAGCACAGCCTTCAGGTATGTCAGCCACTCCACCCAGTTTGGTGTCATCATCAAACTTCCTGACAGTGTTCTGTAGTCTTGACAGAGTATCAGTCAAAAGCCCTAACACTAAAATCCTTATGAACATATATTTGTTAATGTTTAAATTTGGTAATGTCACTTTTTATATAGCTTAAAATGATCTACAATTGAGTTCCGAAGGCTTGTTGAAGCTTGCAGTGCAGTCTTTGAAGAGCAAAATATCATTAAAAAGAAGCCAAGTACAGAAGTATCTAGAACTTTTCTCTGAAAAAAAAAGAAGTCAAATGTCATTTCTTGCCATGAAGATCAACTTTTCTCCAAGCAACTGCTGCAAATTATTTACTAGTTTATCTATAATTGATGTAAAACACTGCCAAGCAATCATTTCTTCAGTGTCTTCTTGGTATCCCCAGGCAGTTTGCTGTGACAAAGGGGCCTTTTTCTGTCTAAAAAAGCCACTTTTAAAAGTGTTAGCAGTCAAATTAAAATAATATTGATTTTTAATATTTTTTTTTTCATAAATGAAAGCTTTCTAAGTCCTTCTTTTCACAACTTTTCTTGTAAGCTGCCATGTTATTTTTGGTGATATGATAGTTATATACAGTGCTGAACATCACTGTTGTCAAATATACTGATAATTCCTCTGATGTCAGTGACAGAAAGATTGTGTCTTGTCGGTAAGGAAAGCAGATGCCTTGGGCATGTTGAAACTGAGAAATCAGATTCCCCTAGGAGAGCAACCATGTGAAAACTCTAAGCAGCTACCTCCCAAGTAGGAATTGGTGAAGTGATTTATAAAAAATGAGAACTGACACCTTTGCTCAAAACTAGAATGCAGAATAGTTTGCAGCAGTGTATGTGTGTCCTGGTTTGAGGACAGACGTATCCTCTATTGCCCCTGAAAGGGACAAAAGAACGACACTCACACAAATGGACTGAAAAGTGATGGAAAGTTTAAATAGAAAAAGCAATTGGTGTTTTACAGAAACCTACAAAGCATAGTGGCAAAGAATCCCAAAGCATACAGAGTCCTATACACCACACCCCAAGGCCACCCAACACTTCCCTTCTCCCCACCCGAGGGTCTACCCAAAACCCCCAGGGTTCCTTCTTCCCCCTACACTGCTAGGCTAGTCTCAGACTGGCCAGGTCTGAGACTGTCCCTGCTCCCTCCCCCTCCTTTTTTCTCTTACCCAGGCCTAAGAGTCCTTGAGATACTCCCCCAATGTTACCCGATAGGGAGCATCTCCCACGGAAGCAGCAAGGGAAGAAAGAGGAAGAGCACGACTTTGCAGACAGATTTATAGGATGCAGGGTTCATGGGTATGAAATACTCTGTTTCCTGTGTCCACCTTACTGGGTTGTACACTCGAGACACCGGAGGTGTAACTTCTGTGGCAGTAACAGGAGGCACCCAGCCTAAACTGCCACAGTGTGTTGGGTAGGGTTTGGGTTTTGTCTGTTTGTTTGTTTGTTTGTTTGTTTTCCACTTCTGTTCTGTTTTACTCCAGGCATGTTTAACATGGACATGCATCGAGAAGAAGGTCTTAATATGCAGTTTCAGCTATAGATAAAGTATAGAAACTTCAGTCTTCTGTTTCTGTACCAAGAAATATAATTAAATATGCAAGTGTTTACTGCTTTAATTATCCACCAGGCTTTATTAGATCCCTTTCAAACATTTTTCAAAATATTTTCAAAACATTAAGATGTTTCAGGATTTGCCTGAAGACTCTGGATAATCTGGCTCTGATCCAGCAAAGTCCGGGAGGTGGATGTAGCTTTCAGCTGCTTCCTGGGATAATTAGCAAATCAAAACTGATTGTGTGCAGAGAGGCTTTACTGGGGCAGGTGCTGGGGCACTTGGCACAATAAGACTTACAGGATCATTGCTCTGTTTGTGTGAGAGGGCAGCTACTGGAGGCTATGTGTCCTCTTCACCTGTGTTTGGTCCAGAATAAAATGAAATACACATTCCTCCTCTGTTATCTACCCTGTGGACTTTCACTTTTCCTGCTATGTCTATCCATTTCCAGAATTGTGCAAATGTTTTTAAAAAGAATTAATTAAACTTAAGCTTATTGACAGCTTTTATTTTCATACTAGAGTGACTCAGCAGTATAAACAATGAAAACATGTAGACTCTTCTTAACTTAATTCCTTGATGCAATAGGCAGGATTGGACCTTACAGGTAGCAGCCAAATGATTTACATTTAAATGCAAACATTTTAAGAAAAAGCCCTACTGTCTGGAGACAGCGTATTTACTGAGTTGGATCAACATTTTAAGCACTCTCAGAAAAGTGAGCAGCCTTTTTTTACTAGTAGAATCCAAAAGAAGAGATGGAAGTATGTGCCAGATACAGTGTGGTGTTCCAAAGGGGTGGATTAGGAAAAATAATTGAGGAAGGAAAGAAATGAAGCCCATAGAGAAGGCAGAGGTTATCCCATAACTACACTATCTTTTATGCATGAGAAATGGGAAGACTGTTGAAAGCAGGAGAATGTAAGAAAGACTTTTCCCAACAAAATAGTATATTTAGGAAATAGCTTTTTTCTGGGTAAAATATGAAATAGAAATAAATCTGTTCTGGTGATTAATATTAATTTACTATTATTATTCTAAAATATTTAGGGTGAATATTACTTATGTTCTATTTCTCAGATTCTGAAAATGAACATAAGAAGAGTTTTCTATGGCTTGATGTGTTTCTATGTACTTGCACAGTACTTGACCCAAAAAACACCTTTTTTATCATCTGTAGAGCAGGACTGAAGGTTCTGCTGAATTCATCTATGAAAAATATATCTGTCATGGTTTAACTTCAGTAGGCATCTAAGCTTAACCCACCCCCTCACTCAATCCCTCTCAGTGGAACGTGGAAGAGAATCAGAAGGGTAAAAGTGAAAAAAACATGGGTTCAGATAAAGAGAGTTAACAGTTAAAGCAAAAGCTGCATGCACAAGTAAAGCAAAATAAGGAATTCATTACTCCATCAGCAGAGAGAGATGTTCAGCCATCTCCAGGAAAGAAAGGCTTCATCATGCCTAACGGTTACTTGGGAATACAAATGCCATAACTATGAACACCCTCCTTGTATCCCTTCTCTTTTCTCCATCTGAGCATGGCATTATATGCTAAATAATATACCTTTGGTCATTTGAGGTCATCTGTCCTGGCTATGTCCCCTCTCAACTTCCGTGTGCTCTTGTCTACTCCCTGATGGTGTTAGATAAGAATTAAAGAAGGCCTTGATCCTGTGTGAGCACTGCTTAGCAGTAACTAAAACATCTCTCTGTTATCAACATTGTTTTAATCACAAATCCAAAACATATCCCTGTGCAAGCTTTTGGAATTCAGTTGAAAATAACAGTTTGGGTGAGGAAACATGATTCAAAAAGACTGTTTAGTTTTAGACGTGAATAAAAATGATGATGGAAGAATCTCAAACACTGACCTTGGAAAGAAAGAGGTATTAAAAGACTAGTGCACTATGAATCTCTCTTTCCAACCTGACGAGTCTCGGATTCCTTCCCATATTTTGGGTACAATCTGCGAGAGAAACATAATGCAAAGAGAAATGTCATGTGAAATAAGGGGTAACAAATATGAAAAAAAAAAAACAAACAAACCAGAATTATGACCCATATCTGTAACTCATAGAAATAGATAGGATTATTTTCTTTATCTGCAAAGGATATATGATTTAATCTTGTGTCTACAAAGGGCAGTGTTTTCAAAAGTATCCTGGGAAGTTATAGCTGGGAACATGCAAGCCGACTAGCTTTCATCTCAGGAAGTAGAAACTCAGTTTAGAAAAGACTTTAAACCTGTAAAATTTTAATCTAGTTCTGCATTGACAAAATTGCTGGGAAAAAAATATTCCAGTGTTGTACAGATTTTATCTTCCTATCTCCATGGCTTAAATTCTTCATTCTTTCCTTTGTTGGCTTTATTTTTTAGAGCAACTATTTTTATTTACATCTTGAATTCTTTTGTTACTCAAACAGTAGCTAAAAATAATCACGTATAATCAAACAGCTTATTGGAACAGAAGTACTATTTAGCAACTTTATTCCTTCCTTTAGGTTTTGAAAATATATTAAAAAATTAAAGACTGAAGTAAAGAATGAAATACTGAGATTTTATGGATCTGTGAGAAAATGTTAAATAGTACAGCTAGACTCTGAATGTGACTTTTTATATTTTAACCCCTCAAGAGTTTCCTTTTTCTTAGATATAATTAATACTATAATGAAGTAAGCCAATACTTCAAGGTAGCTTTAATTTTAACATCAGAAAGTTCATTATTCTAAGGAGAGATTTTCATTTGTCACTGTGAAGGCTGAGAAAAGATTTCAATAGAATAGAATAGAGTAGAATAGAGTAGAGTAGAGTAGAGTAGAGTAGAGTAGAATAGAATAGAATAGAATAGAATAGAATAGAATAGAATAGACCAGACCAGACCAGACCAGACCAGATTGGAAAAAATCTTCGAGATCATCGTGTCCAACCCATCATCCAACACCACCTAATTAACTAAACAATGCAACCAAGCACCCTATCAAGTCTCCTCCTAAACACCTCCAGTGATGGTGACTCCACCACCTCCCCAGGCAGCACGTTCCAATGGGAAATCACTCTCTCTGTGAAGAATTTCTTCCTAGTATCCAGTTTGAACCTCCCCTGGTGCAGCTTGAGACAGTGTGTGTGTTCTGGTGCTGGTTGCCTGGGAGAAGAGACCAGCCCCCGCCTCTAGGAAAGCCCGTAATTCCCTTCCTCAATTCTCCCTGAAAACAAGATGGATGTGTGATAAATTTTGTATGATGTAATGGCTGGTATTATGCAGGAGACTACTTTCTAAGAGCATATGGCTAACCTTGGCGCAGCCACAGTGGCTATTTCCCCTTTCTAGAGAAATTCAAACTGTGAAGGTCCCCTGCGTAGGTATGTGTCAGATGCCACATTTGTGCAATAGTTACTGGAGACCAGGACTTTATAGCCAGATTTCTGAAGGCAAAGGTGGCAAAAAATTTTATCTTTTCTTGCTATGCCAGTTTATTGACCCCTGAGGTTAGTTCCCCACAACATACTTAAATAAAGAACAGCCACATCTGAGAATGGCACAAGCAGATGCAGCAGAAATGACAATAAGCACGTGTGACTCAAAAATGCAATTTTTTTCTCATTGTGAAGTCTTTGTTCCAGCAACTAAAAAAAAAGACTTTGTCCCTGTTGGTTTCTGTTGTTGCTCTTTTGTTGAATTGATTTTTTGTTGCTTGTGTGTTGCTATTATTATTATTATTATTATTATTATTATTATTATTATTATATTTTAACTTATTTTTCAGTGAATGACTAGAGGAATAAAAAAGTAGAAAAAGAAATATTGTGAGTGAGAGGTGAAACCAGAAGTGCTACCTGTACATTACATTTTAAGAACTGGATTCAGCATTTCAGAAAAGCAAGAAAATGCATGTTCCTATCCATGACGCCTACAAAACTCCAGAGCTTTGAAGACTGCTAAGCTCTTTTGCCACTGTTAATACATTTTGTTAAATTTGTTTTATTAAAAAGGTAAAATGTGTTGAGAAATATCCCCAGAAGGTGAGCATTATGCACAGCTGTAGCAAGTGAAGGAAGATCTTGTTCTATGTTTGTGCGCTATTTAAGACATGGCATGATTAATTCTTTCTGTCTCTGAGATAACTGAGGTGTTGTAGGGAGAGGGGTAGGTGGAAGTAGTCATTTGAACTACTTATTAGAAAGCCCATAATAAACTATAAAAACTTCAGGGCAACAAGAAGACATCTGTGTGGGAAACAAGTATCTGTGCTTGCACAAGTTCTGCGTTTGGAGTGGGAGTTTCACTTGGACTTTGCCTTTTAACAGATAAGGGAGATGGAAATAAAGAGTCACTATCAGTTCCATCAGGATCTCATGGGATCTCTGGTGTCTTTGTACAATGAAGCATTGATAAAACAAATAATTACTTCCTGATTTTTCATCTCCTTTTCTTTGTAACAAACTCCTGCACAGTTCTATTGAACAGCATAAAATACCATAACTGCTACAGCCCTTTACATATCCCATTCATCTAAGGTATGTCTTTTCCTGGATGTTTTTCTGTTCAATTTTTCCTACTCAGTAGAGGGAAAAGCCTGAAGTGTTCAGCTTCTTGAAATTTAAAATATGTAATGGAATGATGTAAAAAATGGTTTGCTATTATCTGCAAAGAATTGTCATAAGACAGTTGGATGAAGTTCTCAACTGTTGCAGTATGGAAGATTATTTCTAGCAATTTCCCCTGGGGTGCTTCAGAAAATGAATCCCCTGTTGTGCTTAAATCCAGTGGGCAACTAGGCACCACACAGCAGCGCTCACTCCTTTCCACCTAGTGGGATGGGAGAAAGAATCAGAAGGGTAGAAGTAATAAAACTCATGGGTAGGGAGAAGAACAAGAACACTTTAATAATTGAAGAAATAAATAAAATAAACCAAATTGTAATGAAAAATAATTATTTTTTTTAATAGAGAGAAATAAAACTCTTGAAAAACAACTGATGCAAATGAAGCCCAACTGACTGATGTACAACTCATTCTAAAGAAGTGGCCCCCTGGCTAGATTTTCCCCTAGTTTGTATACTGAATATGTTATGGATCACCCATTTGGTCAGCTTGGGTCAGCTATCCTGGCAGTATTCTTTCCCAGCTCCTTGTGCAGCTCAAGCCTTCTTGCTAGCAGGGCAGTACGAGAAGCTGAAAAGTCCTTGGTTTAGTGTAAGCACTGCTCAGCAACAACTAAAACATACCAACATTATTCTCGTCCTAAATCCAAAACCACTATACCAGCTACTAGGAAGAAAATCAACTCTATCCCAGTTGAAATCAGGACACTCTCTAAAAGGATTATGGTTCCTGTGATGAGGGCAAACAGTTTTTCCTTTGGACCTATGTAAGTTAAAACTGGCTGTAGCTAAGAACCTTTTTATAAAAACCAGCTCATTGTAGTACTAAGTCTTGCCAGCCTATGTAGTGATTGAAAATAGTCAGCATCCAGGTGAAGCTGTTCATGAGAAGGCAAAATACATTTGTTGTCTTATTTCTTCAAGCCCTGTTGAATGAGAGATAGAGGAGGTTTGAATCTTTACTAAGCTCTCTGCATTTCAGTTCTTTCCTGATATCTGACCCATCCTCATGACCATTCTTTATCTTGCCTGGCTCTTGTAACTGATTACAGGAACATTATGTGCTATGAAACAGAGACTGTTTTATTTTACTTCACAGTCTCAATTGCTGAAGACAGGCATGCTCAGTTCTCTGAGCTGCTGTAATTGGACATCCAATGATCAGAGTTAATACCACTGAGAAAATCCCTTAAGCAAACAGCAGCAGTCTGTCTCCGTCAGGAAGTAACTCTTCATTTTTGCTGTTACTCACTGGAATCGCCCCAGCCTATTCTTACAGCCTGTTGGTCTGACAATGAGCCCTGGAGATGTCAGATGCCTTCTCCAAGTGTATAGGAGCAGATACACACAGAAGCAGACTGAAGGGCAGAGAGTTAAAGAGGAATTTCACTTTCATGTTTAGTCCACTAAGAGATGACTCTCTTGGTAGGCCCTGTTGAAGAACGTTCATCCTCCTTTTTCTTATTTTCATGAGAAAAACTCAAAATTCCAAATTGAGTTGATAACTAGAGATAGGGATGGTTAAGCTGGTCTAGATATATTTTTCTCCAAAGCAGCAACTGAAATATTTGTTTCATGAAAATTTTAAGAGATCTGTTTTGTACTGAAGACATGAACCATTGCTTAGTAATGAATGCAGTCAATAATTCATGCATTGACAGAACATCTGAAAGTAGACCTATCTGTGGTTAAATTTGGAATGGATGTTTACAGCTATCCTTTCACATCCTTCCTGAGGTCTTCAAAATATAAATCAGGGCATGCGGATTCCACATTCAGTTTTAACCTGAAAACAGAATACTTTGTGAATTGCGTTCTGGGGTGGTTATTTTTCTGCTTTGTTTTTATGTGCAGGTAGTCACATGTGTGGAATCCTCTCAGCCATATACAATCTCACAGATTTCACTACTGGCTCAGGTACAGAGTATTAAGCTTTGCCAAATCACAAAAGGCCTAAGTATGACAGAATAAGGCAGGAAAATACTGATTTGCCTTAGGCATTTTTAAAAACTCCTACAGTAGTCAGTACTTAGAGCATTTGAGTATTTCAAATATTGCAAGTCAAATTACAGTTATTTTGACTTTATCATGAGAAAAATATTCCTTTAGGGTGGGGCTTTTTGTGAGGAAGGGAAGGGAAGGGAAGGGAAGGGAAGGGAAGGGAAGGGAAGGGAAGGGAAGGGAAGGGAAGGGAAGGGAAGGGAAGGGAAGGGAAGGGAAGGGAAGGGAAGGGAAGGGAAGGGAAGGGAAGGGAAGGGAAGGGAAGGGAAGGGAAGGGAAGGGAAGGGGAAGACCTGTATTCTCAAAGCTTTTTTAAAATTATTCTTAGAAGGAAATAATATGACCATAGTTTCCACTTAATAACTATATACTCTCTGTGTCATTGGTTACCATTATTTCTCTGTTATTTTATTTTTCCTGGCTCATCAGACTAGAACTGGGAACATCTATTTTTTTCCCTAATATCCAAAAACTAGGAATCTTTGTCATGAAAAGTGTTTTCACCTGAGGATTGTTTCTATAATAACTACTTTCAAAAAAAACTAGTACACAAAACACTTTGACAGGATATTTTCTAGGCTACTTAATAGAATAGAATAGAATAAACCAGGTTGGAAGAGACCTTCAAGATCATCGCATCCAACCTATCATCCAACACCACCCAATCAACTAACCCATGTAACCAAGCACCCTGTCAAGTCTCCTCCTGAACACCTCCAGTGACGGCGACTCCACCACCTCCCTGGGCAGTCCATTCCAATGGGCAATCACTCTCTCTGTGTAAAACTTCCTCCTGACCTCCAGCCTGAACTTCCCCTGGCGCAGCCTGAGACTGTGTCCTCTTGTTCTGGTGCTGGCTGCCTGGGAGAAGAGACCAACCTCTGCCTGTTTACAACCCCCCTTCAGGTAGTTGTAGAGAGCAATAAGGTCACCCCTGAGTCTCCTCCTCTCCAGGCTAAGCAGCCCCAGCTCCCTCAGTCTCTCCTCATAGGGCTTATGTTCCAAGCCCCTCACCAACTTAGTTGCCCTTCTCTGTCTCAGTCTGCAACAAAACTTTTGAATTTGTTACTACTTGTTGGCTGTATCAGTGTTCCTGAGTTAAATTTATTAAGAACTTTGAAATTTTAAAGAGTTTGTTCCCTCAAAATGGAACATAATATTTCTGGATAATTTAGAATATTTTAAAAGAAATATTTTAATGTTATTTAGAAATGTATTGAAATCAGAATACTACATTGTAGTATTACATAATTGCAGTAGTAAATAATTCTAAATTCTTGACCATATTTTGTAATTATTAGCATCCCACACCTAAATACCAAAATCATGCTCATAGTTTCCCTGTCGTGGTTCACCTTGCAACTGGAAACCGCATTTGCTTCACTGCTTGTTTTTACAGATAAGACCACGGTCATTGCCTTTTGGCCTTTCAAGAAAACACAGCAAAAATGTACCCGAAGCTTCTTTCTTCATGTCTACAAAGAAACATACAGTACATTCTGTAGCCAAAGATACTAAAATAAAGCTTTAAGTGGGTCAAATATTACAGTCTGTATTCAGGCAGAAATCCTGAGTCTAAATGTAAGCATCTAACAGCCATTGTTTTTCAACATTGCCTTTTTTAGCACTTGCTGTTGACTATTTAGGCAGTAATGTCAAACAGTATTTGCTACAAAATAATTTTGCTAAAACTTAAAATAAATTGGGGAGGAAGAGAGTTGATCAGTGCAAAGCTCAGAGCAAGGTGGAAGATGTGAGAGGATACGTTTAGAGTCCAAATACAGATTGTGACAACATCAAGAAATGTAAAATGTTATCGATGAACAGGCGCGCTGAAGTAAATATCAGGGTAAATAGTAGGAACTTAAATATCAGAATCTCTTCCCTGAGGTAAATATTTTTTATTCCAGGGAAGTCAAACATGCCATTATTCTGCTATTATCGTACTACAGCTGAATTCTAATACAAATTTAATAGACAATTTTTATTTTTATAACTTTTAATGCAATTTATTGTCTATTTCAGTTGTACCAATAATATCAAACTCGTGCTCACTGACTACCTTGCAAAGGTTTGGTAGTAAATGCACTGGTTAGTGGTGCCAGTGGCCCCACTGAAATGAATTCTTATTAAAAAAGAAGAAAGCATTAAGTGAGGAAAAATTCATATGGAAGTGGTAGAAATCTAAAATTCCCAGGACTGTTCACAGGAGTAAACATTTTGTATAGTAGTATATGCAGGACGGAGCAGAAAAATAATGGCCTTGTTTCTGTCTCTCCCAAAATACTTTAAACAAGCACTTCAACTTCCCTGTGGAAATAAAATGTTACAGACTCAATACTAAGAAGTTTCTTAAAGATATGCTGCATTAGATACAGCAAAATAAGCCTTTTTCTTTTAAGAAAATGTGTATATTTTTCTCTTTAAGTGAAGTGGCTTCTTTCTACAGAAAATATGTTTCAGATTAGACTATACTAAGAGTATCTGAACCGGCCTTCAGGCACCTTAGACTTCCGTAGTACCAGAAAGATTTGTGTAATTTAACAAACATGTTAGCCATAATTCCTCACTGTTAATGATAATGAAGTGGAATTTTCCATTTATACTGGCTTGAGGTGTACCTAATTAAATGCCATACTGGGAAGGAAGAGGGAAGGATAAAAATACCCAATTCCTCTTTAGAGTATTGCTTCTTTGTCCGGCAGAACATAAGTACAGACACTGACTGCCTCCTGCTAGGTAAGCTTCTATGCGTGTCTGTGGCAGTGCATCCAAAACACATCCCCTTCCCGTGGAGCTGGGATGGGGTGAAGATCAGAAATTGTAGGAAGAATGGTAAGGAGGAAGGCATCTTCCCCCCTCTTTCAAGGCCCTGTCAACTGACACCTGTGCCCCTTTCCCCAAGTCACATGTCAGGGGCAGATCCGTGGTCCAGCACAAGCCTGGGCAATGCAGAACCTGATGCTGATCAGCTTCTTGCCCTTTTTTGGCATGTGGAATATGATCTGTGTCATTAGAGGCACAGGACATTTGGGTCATGAGCTGATATAAGATGGGTTTGCTAGAGAGCACAGGAGGCTCTTCCTGGATTTTCTCCCCTGCATCTGTGGACCACACATCACAGTCCAGAAGGATTCCTTGAGAAACAGAGACATTAGGAGGACCACCCATAACTGGAACCAGCATTGTGAGTATATTTGGAACCTGTCTAAGTCTCTGGGAATACCTTGTCTGGTTAGTAGGGGCAATATACTGTTCTTGGGTTCTATCGTTTTCCAAATACTGATCTGTAACCATTTGTACCTATTCCTGTACTCTGGGAGATATTTTGCAACCCAGCAACGAACCTGTAAATAACATTTTTCTAAATCTGTATATAAGATATGCAGGTGGTGGGATTTCTAAATTAATAAAGTAATGTATATTTTTATTAATTCCCCGCCTGCACCCCTTTATTTGTAACAATGTCTCACCCTGAATGATGCTGTAACCGCCTACACTTGTGGATCACAAGTGGGCTGGGTGTGCAGTGACAGCAATATGTGGGAATACATATTTATGTATCATCATATATCCAAACTACTGGATAAGCTGTAAGAGGAGGAGAAAACAGTACCTTTTGCTACTGTTGCAAGAAGATGGGATGAGAAATACCATCTCTATAAAGGTTAGTATACGTAGATTTGCACGTGGTTCTTGCACAGGTCTGTGAAGACAGCTCATGTCTGCATGAGCTTTCATGCTTTCAGAACTTTCCTCCTTCTATGGACTAGAAGCAAGTATGTGGTCACTCAGTAGAATTTGTCAGTTTGGTGGTTCAGTAGAACACAGTGGCTTCTTGTCTCAAGTTACAGACCTGGAGACAAAGCCAATAAAGAGATCCCATAGCAAGGCATCAGCAAAAGCAGTATCACATCTTCCTGCCTCCTGATACATAGTTCTCGTTTATGTAAAACTGGAAATACTAGGATTTTTTTACTATATCAGACAGATGGGGAGGGAGAAAGGGAGAGAGAGCAAGCCAGCCATAACAGTTCTGGGAAAGATCTCTAGTAAATAATTGATTTAGTGTTAAGATGTCATGCAGAGTAGAATAGAATAGGAAGTGGCCATTAGAAAGTATGCCGAAATACATGGAACAAACAAGTGTACACAGTAAAAAGCGACATACCAAAATGCTGCTGACACAGAAAAGGGAAAAAGGGAAAGGGGATTAGGTGGGAATTATAGTAATAAGGTCCTGTAGCAGCTGATTGAGATTACTCAGGAATAATAACTGAGGGGAAGCCAAGAGAGAAGCACCACAGTGCCACATTAGTTTATTAACATATGGGAGAGAATTTGCTTGAGCTATTAAGTTTCATTTGTAGTAAATTCCAAGGGCAGTGAATCCTCAATTAATTTTTCCGTAAAGCCTCAGAGATGCTTCAAGGCTTGTCCAGATCATTAGGATTACTTTACCGGCACATAACAAAAAGATCATGAAGAAGACAATTTTCCAAGTAATCCAAGACAAATTCAGTGCCAGAGCAGGCAAAAGCTAAATATTAACTGCACCTAAGTAACTAAAGAATTGAATATTTTCCTTCTTTCATCTCAGAAGCAAGTCCAACACCATAAATTCTTTAAAAACACACTTTTTCTTTGCTTTTCTGGCCATAAAAGTGTAACATATTTAACTATGAGTGCTTAAGCAGACAACAGGTTATTTTTCTCTCTTCATGGGGAATTGCATTTTGTGCAGGTTAACAGACAATTCAATGTTTAAGTGTCTTGTTGTACATGTAATAAGTCATGTAAATATTCGCTGCTGACTGATCCTAGGCTATGCATACCCCTGTTTGTCTACTGTGTAGTAAAGTGACAGAATAATTGTTATTTTGAATAGCCCTGGGACACCTAGTGAGCCTCAGATAATGACAAACACAGAACTGAGACTTGTAAGAATACTTTCAGGTTATGTTGCAGAGGAAAGACTTCAGAAGAATTTAAGATCTGTCTGAAGTGACCTTTTATAAAAGCAATGACCTTTGTTGCAGTATTTCCTCTTCCATTTAAGGCAAAACTGTGTCTTTCACACAGTTCTAGGGTACCCTACAAATTCTCCCGGCTCTCATCCTTCTGGGGGATTTTAACCACTCCAACATCTGTCGGAAAAGCAGCACAGCTAGCTGAAAGCAATCCAGGAGGCTCCCGGAGTGCCTAGATGACAATTTCTTAAGACAAGAAATTAACAGCCCTACTCAAGGAGATGTGTTGTTGGACCTGGTGCAACAAATGCACGTGAAGTCATCAGCTGCTGGTCCAACTAATGGGCAAGCAGGGGCTACACAGGAAATGGAAGAAGGGACAGGCATCCTGGGAAGACTATAGGGATGTTGCCTGGCTGTGTAGGGATGAAGTCAGGAAGGCCAAGGCACAGCTGGAACTGAACTTGGCAAGGCATGTGAAGAAAAACAAGAAAGGCTTCTACAGATACATTAACCAGAAAAGGAAGGTTAAAGAAAGGGTCCCCCACCCTGATGAGCAACAGTGAGGAACTTGTATCAATGGATGAGGAGAAGGCTGCGATTCTCAACAAGTTTTTTGCTTCAGTCTTCACTGTCACCTCCTCTCCTCATTGCTATCATGTTGATGGCCAACAGGTTGGAGACCAGGGTCACACGATTCCTCTCACTGTAAGTGAAGACAAGGTGCAGGATCAGCTGCAGAACAGGTTTTACTGTAAGGGTCACAGAGCACTGGAACAGGCTGCCCAGAGAAGTTGTGGAGTCCCCTTCTCTGGAGACTTTCAAGACTTGCCTGGATGTGTTCCTGTGCAACCTGCACTAGATTATATGGTCCTGCTCCAGCAGAGGGGTTGGACTTGAAGATTTCCAGAGGTCACTTCCACCCCCTTACATTATCTGATCCTATGATCATCTTAAGTGGCTGGAGGGCCGAGCCCAGAGAGTGGTGGTGAATGGTGCCACATCCAGCTGGCAGCCAGTCACCAGTGGTGTCCCCCAGGGATCAGTGCTGGGCCCCATCCTCTTTAACATCTTCATTGATGATCTGGATGAGGGGATTGAGTCAGTCATCAGCAAGTTTGCAGATGACACCAAGTTAGGAGCAGATGTTAGTCAGTCAGAGGGCAGAAGGGCTCTGCAGAGGGACCTCGACCGACTGGACAGATGGGCAGAGTCCAATGGGATGGCATTTAACAAGTCTAAGTGCTGGGTGCTGCACTTTGGCCATGGCAACCCCATGCAGAGATACAGGCTGGGGTCAGAGTGGCTGGAGAGCTGCCAAACAGAGAGGGATCTGGGGGTGCTGGTCGACAGCAGCATAAACATGAGCCAGCAGCGTGCCCAGGTGGCCAAGAAGGCCAATGGCATCCTGGCATGCATCAAGAATAGTGTGGCCAGCAGGAGCAGGGAGGTCATTGTGCCCCTATACTCTGCATTGGTTAGGCTGCACCTTGAGTACTGTGTCCAATTCTGGGCCCCTCAGTTTAAGAAGGACATTGAGGCACTTGAACATGTCCAGAGAAGGGCAACAAGGCTGGTGAGAGGCCTTGAGCACAAGCCCTATGAGGAGAGGCTGAGGGAGCTGGGATTGTTTAGCCTGGAGAAGAGGAGGCTCAGGGGTGACCTCATTGCCCTCTACAACTACCTGAAGGGTGGTTGTAGCCAGGAAGGGGTTGGCCTCTTCTCCCAGGCAACCTGCACCAGAACAAGGGGACACAGTCTCAAGCTGCGCCAGGGTAGGTTTAGACTTGAGGTGAGGAGGAAGTTCTTCACTGAGAGAGTAATTCGTCATTGGAATGTGCTGCCCAGGGAGGTGGTGGAGTCACCATAACTGGAGGTGTTTAAGAGGAGATTGGACGTGGCACTTGGTGCCATGGTCTAGTCATGGGGTCTGTGGTGACAGGTTGGACTCGATGATCCTTGAGGTGTCTTCCAACCTTGGCGATACTGTGATACTGTGATTTTCATCACTCTTTTGATGTCATCTTTGTGTTTTTCAAAACTATGTATTGTGAATGTATTTTCCCTTCTTCAGCCCTTAGATCTCTGTTCATATTGTCTGGTGAAGAGAATGAAATTAAATATGTGGTACGATCTTTTATTGCATTTCTTTAAGATAAGGAAATATATTTCTCTAACTACAGGAAACATTAACTGCTGACAGTATTTATGCGCATCTCCACAGACTGCAAAGTGCAAGTAGGTTACACCTAACTCCTGGGCTCAAAAGCTGCTGAAGTTTAGGGTAATCAACCACAGCCCCACTCTGCTACTTGTACCCCAGAACTCCTTCCTGTTTCAGACAGCAAATCAGAGAAAAAAAAAATATGCATAGATATTTTACTATGTATTGCTCTTAACGAATGACACTGCTGCTTCCCTTGTTTTTTAGTGTAGTGGAATAGGCTCCATTTACATTTTATCTATAGCAAAAGTAAAATATCCTTCAGAGCTGCTCTTCTTCCTGTAACATTGGACAGCAAAGTAGACAGGGTCTCTGTTAAGGTGTGCTCCAAACACCCCTTCTCCCATCTCCATTAGTGGAGGTTTGAATAAGGAAAGACAAAGGCACGAAATTGCCTTCCAAGGTGCGAAATTGCCTGGGGACAGGTAGTTAGCAACCATTATTCTCGCCAGGGTGGAGGTTCCTTCCCAGTGGGGGAAGCCCGCTGAGTTTGGGTACTATGTTTAGCAGCGTGCTCCGCGCCCGTTATACATTGGCATTGGACGCTTTGTGTAGAAATGCCTTAAACAGAGTGGCCAGAAAGTGATCGGGGCTCTCGCATCACCTTGCTCACTCCACTCGGACCTGGCTTCTCCCTGGACTCTGCCTGCCTGAGGTCCTGCCATGCCATGGAGTGACCCTGCCTGCCGCGAAGCCTGCGGCTTTCTTGCAGTACTGCGGCTCACAAGTGTCTACGGACACTTTGATTCTGGCGGGTCCTTTTCCTTTGGATTGTGCAGCGTTATCCACAAATTGGATTATAAAACCTGCAGTTCTGGAGCCTGCCACCTATGAGAGACCTAGGGAACGCCGCCAAATTCCTGCTCCGTCCTCCTCGTGAGTACCACCGGGCGTTCTCATCAACTTTCCCAAGGTTCCTGGCTTGCCTCTGATTACAAGTGGGGTGAAGTTATTTTGTGGCTTAGCCTTTTCCATTTTCTGAAGTCTCTAAATTGTACGAAAGTTGCCCATAAACATCCTGGTAGAATTCGTGACCGAATAGAATAAATAATGTAATCAGTTTTATACCTAATTTTGTGGCAGGGGTTAGGCAAAAATAAAGATAACTGTTTTTATAACTCCCGTCTCGTTAATTCAGCCCCTACTCTTGCCTTTTCCGCCCTTCCTTTGATGTTCCTGGAGAAAGATGATCTGTGTGAATAGGAAAGGAGGCAGCAAGCAAACCTTCTAGTTTCAACTGACTATTCTCATCCATACCATTTGCTCAGGGCTTGCACCAAAGTTACAACTGCAGCCTGGATTGGGAAGACCTTCCTATATCTCAGCCAGATCAGGCTACTATGGGTTGAAGCTGGAGTGGGAAAGGTGAGGTAATTCAGCACAAGAAGGGCATATGGAAAGTTAACATTTCCCAAGAAAACAGATTTTCAGTTTTGGAAATGTAAAAGCTGATATAAAATTTGTGTCTCCCTGTAATTTGTAGAATGAAGTTTCCAGTATCATACTCCAGTTGTATCTCAGGTTCAGTTTCCATGTGGTATAATTATCTATAAATGTCTCTTTATATGAATTGTACTGTCAACAAAGATTACTGCTGAATACTCAACAACATCCTGTGATCCTGTTTAAAGCAAACAGAAACAACGAGAAGACAAAGGAATATTAAAAGACCAGGCATATATTTCAGTTACCATGGAAGTTGTTGGGGGTTTTCCACTCACATTTACCACATTCTTCATAATTATACTCCCTTTAACTGGCAATATTTTATTGCCCAGCTGAAACAGGGCAAGGCTTAGTGAACCACTGAAGAAAACGGAGTATCTGTTTTTAAGCTCACAGAACACAGGTTTAATTTCTGGATATTATTTTTTTGTTCTGAAATTCGAGTTGGTTTCTGTTTTTCAAAACTTAATAAAATGTCAGGAAGAGATGCTCCTGGTTTCTTCCACAAATTTTCCAGCTGTTCAATGAAAACCAAAAGTATAGTACATTTGAAGTTGGAGCATATTATGTTATTTTATGGTAAATCGTTTCTTGTATGACAGAAAACTAAGAAAATGGATAATATATGTACTACATCTTAGTATATTTGAACTGGTGTTACCAGTAGTAAAAGTTATTTTCATACATTTCTAATTGTAGCATACCTAAACCAAGTGTAATCTCCCTTCTTCTTCTCCAGTTTATTTCTGAAGAAAAGGCAATTTTCAGCTTCAAACTGTTTTGTATAACCCAATGTAATCATGTAGAGAATGAATTAATGAAAGCATCATTTTCATTTTATGCATTAGTATAATCTAGTATTTGCTTTTGTTCTCTGTGTTAAGTCAAAGAGTTTCAGTTACCTAAGAAGGAGTAGCTCTGAAGCATGGAGGCTATCACTTTAATTTCTAATGCAATTCAATCCTGTATTTAGGTCCAATTATCCTTATTCATATCCAGAGGACCAAGCTCTTATATATAATCACACAGACTACGTGGTTATACAATCCATAAAGCCGCACAAGCTGGGCAAAAAGAGAATGTTCCTTTCAGCAATCCAGTTGCTATTACTGCATTAAGATCCTGCAGCTGCTAAAGAAAATAGACATTTTTTCTGTGCAGATGTGGACTTTCCCATCATGATACTACTCTAAAAAGATTCCAAATTATCTCCTGGTTTTCAAGATTACAGAACTAGAGGCTTCTTTAGTTTTGAAAGCTGTTCAGATTCTGACCAAAGCCATTCAGTAAGGAAAGTCAATATTTTGACTGCAAAATGGGATTAAATAATTTTGTTTTACTGTTCAAAATAATTTCATTTTACTACCACATCTCGATGTTCCTTATACAACTAAGATAACTGACTTATGAGTGAGTTGTGATTTGTTCTGAGGTTTCATAACAGAGCTTTCAAACTCATGAAAGCAGGGTTAAGAAAAAAAAATCCGAATGAAATCCAAGCACTTAAACTATACTCTACATTTTATGGGTGGTCCTTTAAGAGTAGAGGGATTTTTTTTGCACATTACATATGTTGCCTTTGCCTGCCTTTATTTATATGTATCCATATATAAACATACATATGTACACATGCATCTGTAGTAATCAGTGAGCTGACCTACAAAATGGTATAAATAATACCAGCACTTTATTGGATTGCTGAAACATTTACAGCTCCATTTTGACCACACAGTTGAAGAATACTAAGACATTCCATGTGATCTTGAGAAATTTTATTTATTGCAACCATCAAGGCAAGTTTATATATGACATTACAATGCACTGTGGGTTGTTAAATTGTTAGTAGGCATTTCCAAGGAAAAAAAAGAAAAGATTAATGAGCACCAAATACTAAATAAATGAAGCTGTACTTTGAGTCCAAATTTCAGTTTACGCTTAGGATATACTGTAATAGTCTAAACTTGTCATGCAGCCATGAAAGTGCTAAAAGCTTTCAAAACAAAACATATCCAGATGATGGAAACCACTTTATCCTCAAGGTAATGGATCTCCGTATTAAATACCGTAACATACATATAATAAAATGCATGTAATATGATATTTTCAGAACCATTTACAGAGCACTGTGTACAGGTGTGGAAGGAAGTTTTAAATACCTCTTTCTTGTTAGATTAACTCTTCCAGAATTGGGGCCATAGTTATTACCTCTGCTGCATGTATGTAAGGGTAAACACACTGGGGAAGGAGGATATTCACATCTGAACTAATTGCTTGCCAAAAATGTTCATTGGGAATTCAGATTTAATTGCTTTCTCGAATTATTGCATAAGGAGTTGTTGTCACCTTGTTCCCTGTATATTGTTGCCATTAACTATTAATGGGAGTCCCACATCTAGAGTTCAGGAAGAGTGTCAGTTTGCCTGTCTTTGGCCACCCTCTGCTCAGTTTGCAAGCAGTGTTCCCTTGGATACAGATTCTCAGCTTGTTTGTGGATATGTGTTCACTTCTTACCAAAGCAGAACTCAAAGCTTTCTGGTGATTTTAATTGTTCACTCTTCACATTGCTATAACTGCATCATCTCTATGTTTGAACTGCTGTACTTCTGCTAAAAGTGGCTATGTAAAAATAGCACTGCCTAGCTCAGCTCTGCTCCCTCTAGGTATTTGGAGCTGCTGACCAAAATGCAGGTATTTTTAGTTTTACTCCTTTTAGCCCTGCAAAATCAACACAGGTATGCCTGTGCTCTGAGAGATTGCATCATTTATTCCACTGATGCACTGAAAATGTTTCAGATTTTTTCACTTAGTCATTTTCATCACAACTGAAAACAAAGTAAGTCTTTGATCAAGAATGGTCTATGGAACTACTCTGAATGAGTATTCTGTACCAATGCTAATATTGCACTTAGCTTCTCCTTGCTCCCTACTGCATGATAACTTATAGCTTGATAGCTTAGATAATTTTTTATTACTTTTGGGCTTATTATTTGGTGCATTATTCTTTAGGATTAGATCATTGCTTTTGCTGCAAATCAAAAGACCCACAATAAACAATCTTCCAAATATGCCAGTTAATTCTGTCTGGGTTAAATATTGTAATCTTTTATTAGTCCTTTGGGCACTCGCCATTTGGAAAGTGTTGGACACTGTTTGGAACATCTCTTTTGTGGTAAGAGTTGTACTTTAGGATTCTCAGTCATGTCATCAATTAAGTTAAATTGTGAATGCTGTCTTGACTTCACCAAGGAATCTGACCCAGAGACAACTACACTTTTCTACAGCAGTCATCATGTCACTCAGTCAGATAATATTAAATAATGCCTGAAGAGAAGCAACCTGCTAAAAGAAGTAAGTTGCAATTGACTTGCTTGAATTCAAGGAAAACTTCTGAAGTTTTCAGATGCTTAATGTTAAGCTTTTGGCTGTAGAATTCACATTTGTTCAGATCATCTTAACTCTCACTGACCTTGGCAACGCTACAGGGGAGATATTTTTCTGTGTATAAGCTATTTCTGAATAAGTAGTCTAGTGTATTAGGCACACAATTTTTAATAGCAGACTTACTGCTATACCTATCATTTCTCTTTCTGCAAAGTAGTCTTTAAAAGAACAAGCACAGTTATTGTGGAAAATAGTATCCTCAACAGTCAGGGCACAATTTCTTTCTAGCCCTGCTTTGTGAATAAAGAAAATACATTTCAATTTTTCCTAATTTGCTGAAGCTGTGTGGTATCCTGGGTCATGGAGACTGCAGCAATGTCCAGGCATCAAATACCGTAGAGGACAATGAGCAAGCTCAGTTGTACATGTAAGTGAGACTAATTTCTTTGCCATCATCAGGACAAAGATACTTGTTTATGAAAGTCATTAAAAAATATCTTGCTCCCCACAGACCTGGATGAGGATCTTTTGATTTACACAACTACCTCCCAAGGCATATACTGAAAACCTGGCTGCACTGGAGTCCTTTAAAATGCCAGTATGATTCTAGGCAGGTGCAGGATGTGTGCTAATAAAATCCACTGCAAAGGCAGTGATTAGAAATATATTTACCGATTGGGATGAATTCTTAATTAATATCATAGCACTTCTGTCAGATGCTTGATAGGATCCTCTCTGGAAATTCTTACTGTTCAAGAACACTGAGTACCTTGAGTTTCAAAGAGTGAGTGCACCAAAATGATGTCTGACATCTCCTTGCACCCTAATATTTCTGAAAATAACTCAGGTTTTGGCAATCACAGCTGATGATACAGTAGAGCAGAAAAAATGATATACCGTGTGCAAAAGAAAGAGAATTGGAGGAGCTTGAGTAAATAAAATCAAGCTATGAGGAAAATAGAAGGGGGTGGGGGAAACACAACACATGAAACAGATAAATTTGGGAACCTGACAGCCCATCAACACAACAGTATGGAAAGGAAGAGTGAAAAATGACACTTCGACGATATAACCGCAACAACCATAATAAAATGCACAAATAGGCATTCTTCCCATACAGTCTTTCTCCTTCCCACACTGTAGCTCTACATGTCAAGGCCATGTAATTTTGGCAGTTAAAAAAAAAAAAAAAAAGAAAAATATCCAAAGAAAGCCTAGCTAAACTAAGGCCTACTAAGTAAATGATGTATCTCTCTCAAATGGAGAATCGCCCTGTGTAGCAATTTCATCCGAGTGTGAGTGAGAGTCAAAAGAGAAAAAAATGAAATGAGAAGGAAATGAAGCTAAGTAATTGGAGAAAAAAAGAGATGTCATGAATTGGAAATTAGTTTTGCTTTGAGGTGCTGACTCAGATACATAGCTTTCCATAAAAGCTACAGTAAGAATAAAAATAGACCAGAATTTTGGTTATGAATAATAATAAAAGAGACTTTTATTTGCTTCATATGCTTCAGAAATACCCAATTCTTCTGCTTATGAATAAGAAAATAGAAAATCTGTCCTATCATTCTTTCAGACTTTGAGCCTTAGTCTCAGATCTGAAATCTGCAAATAGAAAATGAAACGGAATATTGAGCTTGCTTTATTTCTTCTTTATTTATAATCATTCAGATGGATGGCAAAATAAATAAAATTTAGGTGGAAAAAGGGAGATCTTCTGTAGGCATTTTTATACAGATGATCAAATAGGTAAGTACCAGACTTTTTCTTCACTCTTCATTAAATAAATGTGTAAAAAAAGAGCAGTGTACATGGGTGATATTAAAAAAAAAAATAATAAAATAAAAGTCATATACATTGTTAAGGGAAAGAGTTGAATATTAGTACCTGGCATTTTCTCCTGATGTCTTTGCAGTATCAGTATCCTATATACTACCCTTACCTCTGGAATATGTTTTCAGACTTTAGTCTCTTTGTTTCCAGTTTCTGAGTATTCTCTTTTGAAAGCTCATTATTATTCTTCCATTGTCTGATATTATGTCTTCATCTTTTCCTCCATTACCTTTCAAAATACTTTTTATTATCTATGAAGTTACAAAGGGCAGAGAGAGGAGAAGGGGCACAGAGTGATAAAGATGGAGGGAGTGAAGGAGAAAGTAGAGAATGCACAAAGGGCAGAAGGGGGGAAAATAAAAGTTTTAAAAAAGGCAAAAAATAAATAAAAAAATCAAAAGAAAAATAGAAAGGGGAAAAAAGGAAAGAAAACAAAAAAGAAAAGGAAAAGCTGAAAGAGAAAAAGAAAAAAGAAAATGAAAATTAAAACATGGAGAAAGAACTGGCTTGGTGGCCGCACCCAAGTGTGGCTGTCAATGGATCCCTGTCCAAGTGGAGGCCAGTGACAAGTGGAGTCCCTCAGGGATCAGTACTGGGACAAGTCTTGTTCAACATCTTTGTTGGCAACATGGACAATGGCACTGAGTGCACCCTCAGCAACTTTCCTGATGACACCAAGACCTATGGTTCAGCAGACAGGCCATAGGGAAGGGATGCTATCCAGAGGGACCTTGACAGGCTGGAGAGGTAGGCCCGAGCCAACCTCATGAAGTTCAATAAGACCAAATGCAAGGCCCTGTATCTGGGTCAGGGTAATCCCAATCAACAATATAGGCTGGGCACTGACTGGCTTGAGACCAGCCCTGAAGAAAAGGACTTGGGGGTGCTGGTGGATGAGAAGCTCAACATGAGCCAGCAGTGTGCACTTGCAGCCCAGAAAGCCCATTGTATCCTGGGCTGCATTAGGAGAAGTGTGGCCAGCAGGTTGAGGGAGGTGATTCTCCCCCTCTACTGCACACTGGTAAGACTCCACCTGGAATACTGCATCCAGTTCTGGAGCCCATATTACAAGAAAGATATAGACATGTTGGAATGTGTCCAAAGAAGGGCCACAAGTATGATCAGAGAGCTGGAGCACCTCAGACTGAGGAAGTGGGGGCTATTCAGTCTGGAGAGGGAAGGCTCCACAGAGGCCTTATAGTGGTCTTGCAGTATCTTAAGGGGGCCTGCAAGAAAGCTGGTGAGGGACTTTTTAGTGTGTCAGGTAGTGATAGGACTAGGGGGAATGGAGCAAAAATAAAAATGGGTAGATTCAGATTGGATGTTAGGAAGAAATTCTTCACCATAAGGGTTGTGGGACACTGGAACAGGTTGCCCAAAGAGGTGGTGGAAACCCTATCCATGGACATTTTTAAGGCCAAGCTGGATGTGGGTCTGAGCAACCTGATCTCGTGTGAGGTGTCCCTGCTCATGGCAGGGGGGTTGGAACTAGATGATCCTTGAGGTCCCTTCCAACCCTGACAATTCTATGATTCTATGAAAAAAAAGGAAAAATAAAAAGAAGAACTAAAAACTTTCTTTACTAGCCAGTCAGAAAGAAAAATGATGGGTTCTTCCAGCACTGTGGAGAGGAACTGTCATGATAGGGCCAAACAAGCCCCAACACAAGCCCCAACAGAACTTGATGTGTCTAGACATGGTCCCCCCCCTCTCCCACCTCCTTCCTGCAGAAAGTCGGGGTAATGCGGGAAAAGGAACAAAGGGGACAGGACCATGCATGTCGGGTAAAGAAGTCTGCTTCTGGGTTAAGAACATGTGTACTGACTACTGCTCCTGCCTGACCATGCCTGCGTTTCTGCCTTTTATGGCCACAGCCTGGCAGAACCCTTCTTCATAGCCAACTATGTGTTGGCTTCAGTTGTCCTGTTGGCCCAATTGAATCTCGGGCAAGATATATACATAGAGGTCAATTTCTAGTCATCTTGCCTTGCTTAAGCCTTGCCTTGCTTGAATTTTCTCGGAGCAGTCTGGCTTGAAGTTGCCTTGAGTTGCATCACCTTGAGTTACCTGGTCCAGAGCCTGAGATAAAGCCATGAGCCTACACACTGCAAGCTAGATAAGCCATGAACCTTGGAGCTGGAGCCAAACCTCACTTCCCCTTGAAACTAGAATTTTGCCATGCCTCAATTTACCCAGGCAAATCAAGAGCCCTTCACAATAGTGTCGTACAGACCAATGTCCTGGTGAAGCCTGACCAGCCCCGAGAACGTGTGGCACTTTCTGCCAGCAGCCAGCCATGCCAGTGCCACATGAGAGTGTCCCAAAAGCCTCAACTGCTAATACACAGCAGCAGCACTCCCCACTTGGGTGAGTAATTAATTCATTGCCTCTTTGGCTTAATGGTTCTTGTCGAGTCCCCTCCTCCCCCTTCCCCCCCCCCCCCCCCCCCCGGCTGAGCACCATTTCACTCCTGGGGATTCTCTCTTACCCTGTTATTTCCTCCCAGTTTGCATAAAATTATTAAAACTATTACATTTCCCTAAATACTGTACCTTGCCACTGCAAATATATATTCTAACTCTACCTGGAACCTATTTAATACAATTTTGATGATTTTTCATAGAAACAAAAACTTATTAATATTTGTATTAATATCAATATTTTTCTTATACTTCATAAATTAAATAAATTCTGCGATGGGAACAGACTCCTCTGAGTATCCTATCATACATGATTGGTGATAGGGGCTAAGAAAGTAGTATACCTAATGATGTGTGCAACAGTCTTGCCATGCTTATTAAAATATTTGAAACATTTCATGTTAGAAGCTTTGCTTTTCCTCACGACTTCTCTCAGAGAAGGAGTTTATTGTTTCAAAAGAGATACTCATTCTTCTTTATGGTTACCAGTAAGGCTTCACTTCAGGAGGATACAAAGCTCTGTAACAATCGTGCTGATGAATACCACTAAGGTCTGGTAAAGCAGAATATCTTCCAGATACACTTTTTCTTTGCATTTTGATGACTTTAGTATGGATCTTTAAAAGTTGCCTTTTTTTTGTTTTTCCTTTCCATCATCTCCTATAGCATATCTTCATTGCTCCAGATATTGCAGATTGAAATCTATTGCAGCAACATTTATGCTGTGCTAGGTGCAACGTGGACACAGTTGCAGACAATTTCCTTGAATTGTGTAGAAATACTAGTCAAACTGCCAAAAAATACATGCCTTGGGAGTTTACTTAAAGCTGTGTTCTTCAAACACTATTTCAGACCTTCTTTGCAGATAGCTTTGGAATAATCTCTTCCTGTTGGAAGGAGTGTTGGATGTGATCATGAGATCATGAGAACTTTTACTTCCTGCCATTTCTTAAAAACATCATGTATGGGAGGGAATGGGGAGGAAGAAAACTAGAGTACTAATTGGCTAGAATGAAAAATATTTTAGTGTGCTCTCAAGTTCTATCTTGTTTTGTAAGTGGAGGTAGCTGCTTCTCTGGCTGATCTCCTTTATCTTCTTTTCTTTTCAATGTGTGTGTTTTGTAATAGACATCCAGTATATCTGGGTATTACACTGTTAACAAAACATTCTTTCACTGTTAAACACAGCTCAGGGAAAAATCTACCAAATTGTTATTATCCCAAATAAGAATGACAGAGCTTTCTGAGATGTGAAGACAGCTTATAAGTGTTTGCCTTCAAATCCAGCTAGTCAAAGTCGCTTTTCCCCACAAGTGAGGTGCTGGAACACTGCAAAATTGCAATTCTATTTTTGGATGACTAAGAGCAGGGATTTGAATTAATGTATCCTGCCCAGAACACCTGAAAAAGCAGGCCATGTAGTAATTTTTATGGTTTCCTCTTGCCCAATGAATAATTAAATAGTTTGCACAGAATATCATGGGTCTGACAGGAAAGACTGAGGAAGATCTGCCTTTACCAAAATATCTGAGACTTCTTTAGCAACCTCTACGTGTTCTAAGTGGTCAGATTCCCTACATCAGGAAGGGTCTTGACCCACTGCATTTGATGCCATTACATGAATCCTCTGAGCACTAGATTATTAGATAAAAATGGAAAATAAGGATACATTTTGCTTATCTAAAATGTCACTTCTCTTTCCTTTTATTTCAAGTATGCCAAAATAAAATAATTCTGTTTCAGACTGAACAGAATATTTGGCCTGAACCCCAAGTGACTGGGTTTTCTTTTCAACAAAATGCAAGACCAACTGTACCTGCCAGAATGAAAAGAAAAAGGAAAAAGAAATAACTAAAAAATAAATATCCTAAATGAAATATTTATATTTCAATCCAGCCTTTAGATAAAAGGCTACATCTCTTGAATGGCTCTAATACATAGATCTGGTTTGCAGACCAATATCTCCTCTAATTTACTGCACTGGTAAAAGCTGAGATATACTGCAGCTCTGAGAATCACCCCTGGAACAGTAAAAAGCTAGAGGCACAAATGTCAGCAAGTTTAAGTAAACAAAGAGAGAGTTATGCTAATTTACATGAGAAAGCTCAGCAAAGTGTTTGTTGCCAGGCTCAGGAAGGTGTTACAAGGTTTTGCTACCTCTTGTTTTCATTTTCTACACCAAAGGAGCAAGGTTAATAACGGTCAAGTTAGCCCATGGCTGGTACTTCCGTAGTAAAAGAGAAAAAGGGACTGTGGATTTTGCAATTCTAAATTAATTACTCAGTATTAATAATCCCACAGGTACCTGAGACAGGTGCTTCATACAGAAAAAAATGTGCCACAGTGATCACAGAGCAATTTGAATGTTAAAGCCAATATACCTGTAGGATAAATCCCACATTTAGTTATACATAAGTAAAAATATGAACCTACTGCTTTGAATCTACATTTGTACAGAAATAGAATTACTGTGAATATGTCAATTCAGTTTATTGCCAATTAGTATATCTGATTAGAGGGAGAAAAGTATCTGGCCAAGCCTAATGTACTGGACCTCCTAAAATCACAACAGTGGTATAAATGAGGCTGAAGGATATGACACAAATTAGCAATGAAATGTGGAGAAATTAATATAATGGGAAAATCAGTAATACTTACACAGAATGTGTTGCAAGAGTATGAAGGGGCAAACATAAATGCTGGACACAGTTTTAAAATGTAGGCTGTAAAAAGATCTTTTATCTTTTGTGTAGGCTCATAAACTTTGGTGACAGGACATGCATATCTCTCTGTATCATAATGTGGTTACCCATTCCAGAGAGAGGAAGAGTTAGCTACTTACATTTTAATATGAAGAAGAGACTGAAGGTAATAGAGGATATTGGCTAGTATCTAGTCCTGAAAGCACCTGTTAATCTAATGAAAAGTTGCTCATCTGTAGAAAGCACTGGAAGGTGCAAGTAACATTGAATGCTGGGATTCAGAAACAGATTTGATGCTAATGAAGATGTCAGTTTGAGTGTCTGATACATAAAACCATAGCACAACTGCTTAAATGTCCCCAGACAAAGCTTTGTCATATAAACTGCGTTGGACAAATATGAGACAGACTCTGCATGTGATGTGATGTTAGCATCTCCAGAAAAAAAAAAAACCAAACAAAACCACCAACTATCTCAATAATTGAATCCAAAAGATGAGAAGAGAGCTGCTTTAAGGCACTCATGACTTTGTGGACAACTTTGAAATGAAATCTGTTAGGACACAAAGTAGTGTAAATACTTCTAATCAAATAGAGTCTGTGTATCTCTTCCTTGATTTTCCTCAATTAACAAGGGAAAATTGAATGAGGATTTTAATAAGGCCCAGACTGTCTCAGCTCTTTCCTTTATTCTAAAAAGGCCATCAATGATAGATGGAGAAAATCAAGACACCCTCAGTTCCTTTGTCCTCCCAAGATTATTTTCTTCATTTTATGTAATTTGTTTCCAAGTGTTTGAGTATGGATATTTTTCTGGTGCCTTCTGTTACAGCTTTAATACTCTCTGTTCTGCTGCTGCTTCTCTTATATGCCTTTTACTATTTTCCTCCCTTTTACCTTTTCCATTTAAGAGATGCTTGTTGGCACTCCTGAATCCAAAAGGTGCTTGTTTTCTAGCTGCAATTTCCAATAAAAGTACCAGTTAAGTTTGTCAGAAAAATTTCTCTCCATCAGCCTATCGTTACAGGCACTAGACTTTACCTGAGGCGTCACTGGTGCTTAGACTCATTTTCTGTGAAACATACTAAGAAAATATGGCCTGGGTCCTGAGGCTATCTAATGACACTCTGAGTGGAGGGACCATTGGGTAGAAAAGATAATGAATAAAACAATGTATAATTAATCTGGAAAAATAGAAGATTATGTTCTTCATTATAAAATGACAAACTTAGTTTAAAAAAACAAATCTAATCTTAAAACAGCCCCACAATCTTGGGCAATACTTCCATGGGAGAGGGTATATGCCTCCTGTAAGGTTTATCTACTCATCTTTTTCAAGAGTAGCTTAGTTTTAGTGAGTTGATTTAAATTCTATTTCTTTGTTTATAAATAATATTTTCTTCTTATCTCTTCTATTGCCCACATAGGTGTAATTGAAGCATCATTTGAACTGTGGAGACTTAGAATCATAGAATGGTCTGGGTTGGAAGGGACCTCCAAAGATCACCTAGTCCAACTGCCTCTGCAGTAATTAGAGGCATCCTCAAGTAGATCAGGTTGCCCGGAGCCCTGTCCAGAGCCTCATCTTGAATATCTCTAGTGATGGGGCCCCAACCACCTCCCTGGAGGGGAGGTCCTCTTCTAGCACTCCAGCTGTTTTTATTAAAGCTGTACACTTTTGGGGTTGTCTGTTTTTATTATTACTATTATTTCCTGTACCACAGTATCACAGTATCACAGTATCACAGTATAACGTAGGTTGGAAAGGACCTCGAGGATTATCGAGTCCAACCTATCAACACAGACCCCATGACTAGACCATGGCACCAAATGCCACGTCCAATCCCCTCTTGAACGCTTCCAGGGACGGTGACTCCACCATCTCCCTGGGCAGACCATTCCAATGACAAATGACTCACTTGGTGAAGAACTTCCTCCTCACCTCGAGTCTAAACCTAACCTGGCTCAGCTTGAGACTGTGTCCTCTTGTTCTGGTGCTGGTTGTCTGGGAGAAGAGACCAACCCCTTCCTGGCTACAACCACCTCTCAGGTAGTTGTAGAGGGCAATGAGGTCACCCCTGAGCCTCCTCTTCTCCAGGCTAAACAATCCCAGCTCCCTCAGCCTCTCCTCATAGGGCTTGTGCTCAAGGCCTCTCACCAGCCTTGTTGTCCTTCTCTGGACACGTTCAAGTGCCTCAATGTCCTTCTTAAACTGAGGGGCCCAGAACTGGACACAGTACTCAAGGTGCAGCCTAACCAATGCAGAGTACAGGGGCAGAATGACTTCCCTGCTCCTGCTGGCCACACTATTCCTAATGCAGGCCAGGATGCCATTGGCCCAGTTGTACCAAAGTACAATTGGAATATCTATAGGTTTCCCTCATTTTGTCTCATGTTCTGTCATCATACATACTATTCACATCCATCTTTCTTTCTCTCTTTCTTATATCAGGAACTTAATTTTATTTTTTAGACCAAGTATGGCTGTCATAATTCTTTCTTTCTCCCTTCACATTCAGCAGTTTCATTACTAATTCTAGTTCTGCCTTTGTTCCTGGTTTTTGGGGGATTTGTGTGTGTGTTTGTTAGCTTGTTTTGTTTGTTTGTGTTCCAGAAAGGAAAAGAAAGGAGGAAGAAATAAATCTCTGGGGTTTACATTACTGTGACTGTTTTTAATTATCACATTTTTTCAAGTTTCATATTTCTTTACTATCACAGTATTTTCAAGACTCTAGAAAAATGGATCAATCCCCTATTCTGTAGGAGTATTCATTTTACATATTGTTGTGGGTTTGATTGCACCCCAACAAATTGGAAATTTACCCCCTTTACCCCACGGACTAAATTTATCACACTTTACTCAGAATTTTGAAAGTAAAAAATGAAATTGTATTTACAAGTTCAAACTAAATATAAAAGTGTAAAACACAATAAACATATACAAGACTTATTTACATATGTTTACAGTTCAACATCAGAATACCCCCTTGTACAATAATGCAGCTCTCCCCCTCTGCTCTGGACACAAAGCCCAGAGAGGCTGTACACAGCCAGCCTCTCTGTAGCCCCACATTGTACCTCACCACTCAAAACAAGAGGATCAGCCTAGCAGCATGCAAGGTCAGAAGGGAGATAGAACCACCAGAAGAGAAACGCTGGAGACAGACAAGAAAAGAAGAAGAAGAAAAGGCAAATTTGTGCTACAAAATACGAGATATTCATCAGGCCAATGAAATGAGATAAACTTAATTTGCATTATCCTGGGTCCAATGCCTACAACTATTTATACTTACATTAGAATTCTCTGAAAAAATAAGGCATAGCCTTAACACAGTAACATACATGCTGGAAATTCTGCATGTCTATATACTTATCAAGGCTTACTCTAAACTGTGATACTTGGAAAAGTCTTTCAGAAGTTGGACAAGACTTAAAAGTCACTTTCTGATCTGGGATGTGACACATGTTGATTACATACTAGAAGGGTGTGCCTAGTAATTTACCATCTCAATCTATTTTTACTTTTCCACTCCCCATATCATGTCCTCTGCAACCCAGGTTCTCTCAGTATACAGAGAACTACAGCATTCTCTGATTGATCCCTGACTGGAGGATTGCTGAGGATATTTAGGCATAACCAGGGAAAACATGATTGATTCATAACAAAGATGGCACTGTTACCACTTTGTATGGTTTTTCTAGAATTCCTAACCTTATTATGGAATGGGTTGTCCAGGGAGGTGGTTGGGGAGCCTTCCCTGGAGGTGTTTAAGACCAGGCTGGATGAGGCTCTGGCCAGCCTGATCTAGTGTGGGATGTACCTGCCCGTGGCAGGGGGGTTGGAACTAGATGATCCTTGTGGTCCCTTCCAACCCTGACTGATACTATGATACTTATTCGCTCTTTTGGAATCTTATGCAAAATGGCCATTCTAGTCCAGTTCTTCATTCCCATTCCACAATATCCTTTCTCCTGCTCTTTTATGCTCTCTAAAATAACCCACTTTTTGACAATAAAATCACTATGCTGTTTTGTAGGACATGAGTTTTCAGCTGCCAAACAAGCATAACCCTACTGCTGGTTATGTTGCTATTGCAACATTGTTTATTTTGGATTTGCGGTTATTTCTTCGCTAAAAACTTCAAAAGGTCAGCTTTGTCCCAGTGAGAAATAGGGAGACTTTTGAAATCGCAGTCTGGAAAAACTTTCTCTTGCCCATTTCTATTTTGACATAAAATTTCTTCCTCTCTTAAGGTTTTGCAAGCAACTAATCTGAGGTCAAAGACTCAAATAAGCCACTGACACAACTATGGCCAGCTGCCTCTTCTGCTAAGCCTACCAGATGTGAAGATGAATCTAAATGAGTGAAGACCCAAATGAAGCTGTAACCTCTAAGTGAATATTAGAGACCAAAAATTCCTATTGACAAATCTGGTTTATGCACTGTTCACTTTGACTTCCTCTTCCTCTGAGCTGAGATTACTAATCTGAATAGTTCAGGGAGACTACCACAGTGAGTGGAAAAGCCTGATGTCTTTCATGATCACAGCTGGAAAAATTGTACTTGAACAGCTAAAACAAGAAGTGAACTACAAAGAGTGCATAATCGATATACATTGGAAATCATTTGCTATGGTAATATACATAAAATAAAATAATTATGATTTTATGTGGATTATATAATAACAAAATGAAATAAATAACTTCCATTACACATGACATACATGTAGATAATGTCAAAAGTAAAATTCAGAAAAGCATTAGGAAGGACATTCCTATTAGGGTGGGAACTTTAACTTTTTTTACTGAAGTTTGACAATGAAGTTTTAACAATTCTGACACCATCATGTGAGAACCTGTGCTTCATCTTAATCCAGGTATGATTATGATTGTAAGATTATGATTCTAAGATTTTGTCATCTGAATATTGCAAAAACTGCATTGGCTATTTGGGCTACTTCTTGTAATCTGGAAAGGCTGGAATCCTCTAAGTTCTGCTTTGTCTAACTAAAGCTAATATATTAATGCTGCTTATAATAGTGACTCATACACTGAACTGCTGCTCATATTCATTTCTATCTTTAATGACTATCTTACATTATTTTATAGTGAGTACTATCCCTAAGCATGCTGATAAATTATTGCTGCTGACCAAGAACAGCCAAAGATAATCAGTCATAAGGAAAGTATATCTGGGCTGAGGAGAGATGAATTCACTGCAGAACTAACTTTCCAATAATCTCAGAGAAGAAACAAGCCTTCAAGTTCATATTTTTACTAAAAGTACATAGAGAAAAGTGAGTACCTTCACTCATCTCAGTCTTTAATTGGTAAAACTTGCTTTCAGTAGCTCCAGGCCCCTGAGACCAGTCAAAAACCCTGTTGCAAGGAAGACTTACCCTCAATATAGAAAGTTCACATCAGAGAACACTTGAACAAATTGGGCATAGATGAGTCCATGGGACCTAATGCACCCAGGAGAATTCAGGAAGTTGGCCTGTCACTGCAAGGACATACTTAATTATCTTTGAAATCTGATGAAAGATCTGATGAACTAAACACTGGTCATCATTATGTCAACCTAGGAAGTCATTTACAAAGGTATGAAGGACAAAAAGGAAATTGGGTGTAGTCAGCATGAATGTATGTATTTATATGCTCAATCAACATAATCAGCCCTCTATGACAAAATGACTAACTCTGTGGACAAGGGGAGAATAGCTGATATTATTTATCTTGATTTCATCAAGACTGTCTCCCATAACACTCTCACAAACCAGCCGATGAACTGCAGACTAGATAAATGGATAAGAATGGACTAAAAATTTCTGAAATCACAGAGAAAAAACAACAAAGCTAGTTATCAAAATATATAAGAGAGCAAGGTGGTTAGATGAGACCTCCATAAAGCAGGCCTTTAAACACAGAAACTATCACTAAATTGTCAGGCTGAAAGGCTTTCAACAGTGACATAAAATCCAGCTGGTGGTCAGTCACTACAAGCGTATCCTAGGAGTCCATAGCGGGGAAATGTTGTTTAACATCTTCATGAGTGACATGGATCAATGCATTTACAAATGTATTGATCTGGGAGGAGTTACTAATACATCACATGTGTGTCATTCAGAGGGACCAGAACTGTCTGGAAAAGGGGAGAGAAAGGACCTTCACAAAGTTTGCAAAGTCCTGTATCTGAGGAGGGATAATCCCATGGAACTCTACTGGCTCAGGGCCATATGGCAGGAAATTAGCCTTGCAGAAGCCCACCAGAGGTTTAAATGGACTCTAAGCTGACCAAGAGGAAGCAATGCGTCCTTGCAGCAAGGGTTAACTGTCTCCTGGCCTTCATTAAAAGGAGTCTTGCCAGCAGGTTGAGGGAAATGATAACTTCCTCCTGCTTAGCCCTGGTGAGACATATCTGTAGTGTTGGTCTCAGTTCTGAGCTTCCAAGTGTAAGAAAGACATGGATATACTTGAGCAATCACAGCAAAGGGCCACAAAAGTTAAGGTGCTGGAGTATTTGTCACACAAAGACAGGGAACAAGTTTTAGGGGGGTTTGTGTCAATGAATATATATATATGACTGGGGGAAGTAAAGAAGGTAGAGAGAGACTCTTCTCAGTGGTGCCCAGTGAGAAGAGGGCATAAACAGAAGTAAAAGAACTTCCCTTTAAAGATTAGAAAAAATGCTTGCTCAGATATAATTTGGAAAAAAGTTTCCTGAGAGACTGGTCAAATACAGGTTTCCTAGAGAGGTTTTAGAGCCTTCAGTCTTTGAGGTATTGAAACCCCAACTAGACACAGCCCTGAAGAACCTTTGAGAAGGTGACTGAACTAGATAATCTCCAAAGGGTCCTTCCTATCCCAACTATTCTGTGCCATAACAACGATACCGGTTTTGAATAGGACCCTGACTCTTGGCAGAATGTGTGTGGGTGCAGATATGAGGATTTGATCCTAGCTAGAAAAACACTTAAAATCTAAGCCTTATTCAGTCAGGATTTTAAAAACGAGCTTTTCTCAGGAGAGTTTTAGAATGCAGTGCGAGTAATTTGTACATTCTGGGAATGGATTAGTAAAATCATGCAGGAATTTCAGGGAAATAATGCAACAGACAGCACTCTATGATGTTTGTGTCTCCTAACTTCATAGAATCATAGAATTGTTACGGTTGGATGGGACCTCAAGGATCATTTAGTTCCAATCCCCCTGCCACAGGTAGGGACACCTCACACTAGATCAGGTTGCTCAGAGCCACATCCAGCCTGGCCTTAAAAACTTCCAGGGATGGGTCTTCCACCACATCCCTAGGCAACCCGTTCCAGTGTCTCACCATCCTCATGTTGAAGAACTTCTTCCTAACATCCAATCTGCATCTACTCTTGTTTTTAGACACTAAGAACTGTTCAATACACATTAGGAGACCTTCATCTTTATCTTCTGTCTTCTTTTAGCCAGCAACTGTTGAAGCTGAGTCTTACTTAATTTCCTAGACTATCCTTCCTGATTTCTCAGGATTTAGTAATCTTTACTAAAGTTTCACAAGATAGACAGGCTTTTGCTATCCATTTATATATCACATATATTCCTCCTCATTTGTTTGGGATTTCTTTCTGTTTTACCTATATGAATATATTTCCTTTATATATAAAACATGATATTCCAGTGTATTCCCCCTTTCTTTCCCTACCTACACACACAAAGAACAGTCTTGCTTTGTTTGTGTGTGTGTGAGTGTGTTTGAAAGTCAGAAGAAACGTATTCATCTGAACAGCTGGGTAACTTTCATGCTACATGCAAATCAGTTTAAAAAGTAACAAACCTCAGGAAAATGCAAAACAAACCTACAATAGCTCAAATTGTAGGTCCGATACAAATCTCTCACTGTTCAGAAGATTGTGTTCATTGCCTTTTATTTTTAGAAAATTCCTTGCAAGAACTTAAAAAGGAGATGTAGTCTTTTGCATTGTGGCATATTCAGGAATTCCATTTTTATCTTGTAACTCTGTTCATTTGAGAACATGCAGTGAACCAGTAGGATAAGGTTCATTTCAGAAACTTGGCAAAGTAGGACAGCGTCCCTCCAATGACAAAGAAAAAAGTAAGAATTTTTAAAGCTGTATGCCTCCAGTTTTCTACTTAGTTTTGTTCTTTTTATAATATCATAAAAGATGTGAAGCTGAGACAAGAGCTGGCTAGGGACAATAAAAATTAACATACAAATACTGCATTTTAATGCACAAAGCTTATATCATATGTGGAATACACATGGAGTATGGACTTTCTCCTTGTTGGAAAACAAATGATAGGATATTACAAATTACACATGCAGCAGTTTGGAAAGATGGATTTGAATTTCCTCTCATTACAGCATTGAATATGATGCAATTTCCCTGAGTTAATTCCAGTGTAATTTCAATATGGATTAAAATCGTGACAGGTCAAAGGACTGCAGCTAATCTGCCAGTGCCATTGCTATTAAGTAGAGATTTTATTGGGCATACAAAACAATTAGGTGCTCTTGAGAGCAGATGCTTTGGAATCAGCCTGAACAGCAGCAGAGTACATTCAGTGCATAGGGCATTTCCTGAAGCTTTCGCTTAATAGGGAAAAATCAGGGGAGCAGAAAGACCCATCAAGAAATGGCATCTCTCACTGGACAGGCTGAAGAGGTGTGGGCATTGCCAGGGCAGTGGTGACCACGCCTTCAAAAGAAGTCCTGTGGAGCACAGAGACTGAGTGGGCAAACAGAGCATGGGATATCAATCAAAGGTAAGTGATCTGGGCATGTCCCAGCAGCCTGGGCAATCAGTTGCCAGAAGAGATCCAGCTACAGTTACAACTCATTTGAATGCTGTTGTTAGAAAAACTGTGGGTACCCAGACAGAGGCCACACACAAACATACAGTCATCCAAGCTCCTGGCTGCAGAGAGTATCAGAGCCTGGCACTTGCAATGGAGGGTGGTGGAGACAACACCTCTGTGAGGTATGAACAGGTGAACAGTCTGCTCAGCCTAGTGGCTGAGATGAAGGAAGAAGTGGCAAGTCTAAGGACTCTAAAGGAATGTGAGAGGGAGTTAGGCTCATGGAACCAGGCTCTGCAGATGCCCCTAGCAATGGGAGGTGATCCAAGAAACAGGGGAATAGATACAGGACCCTGTTAGGAGAGGCAAGGGAAACCCCTCCCAGCTCCCCTCACCTTCCCAGTTGTCCTTGCATAAAAGTATGGGGCACTGGAGTTTGAAGGTGTGGAAAATAAGAATGCAGAAAAGATACTTTCTGGGGGGGTGCCCAAAGGAAATCAGTCTCCCCCTTGCATTAGGACTTGTACCTTTAAAAAAAAAGAGGTTAATTGTTATTGGTGTTTCCCTTCTGAGGGAAACAGGGGGCGCCACATGTTGGCCAGATCCCTCCCACAGGGAAGTTACTGCCTCCCTGGGGCCTGGGTCAGAGATGTTGTCAGAAGGCTGCTTAGTCTGGTACAGCCTTCTCATTACTATCCCTTGATAGTTATGCAAGTGGGAAGTAATGAGGTTGAAACCATAAGTCCAGAAGCAACCAAACGGAACTTCAAGGCACTGGGGAGACTGCTTGAAGGATCGGGGGCAGGAAGGAATACTGAAAGGACTACTGCATCCAGGTCTGGAGCCCTCAATATAGGAAAGACATGGACCTGATGGAGTGGTATGGTGGTGAGAGAAGGTTCAGTTCTCCCTCCCCCACAAAGAAAGAAACCACTGCTGACTCAGTGGGAGAAGCAAAGGATGTGCTATATTTACAAACAGGATGAAATGCAAATCTATATATACACAATATACAGTATTTATAATATATACAGAAATACACAGCAAAGAAAGTAATACAGAACAAAACTCCCTCCTTCGGACAGAGGAGGGTTCCCCCCCTCTCTCCCCCCACCTCTAACCAAAAAAGGGTTAGAGAGAGAGAAAAGGTAATTATTAAGGAGGAAATTCTTGTTAGGCTCAAAAGCGCATGCAAGGATTAGTTTTCTTATCTCAAGGTCAACAGGTCCCACCGCTGTTGCTCAGAAGCAGACAGGCTGAAAGGACAGAACAGACTGGATCTGAGAGAGACTCAAACTGAACTAAAACTTAAAGTTGCATTTTACCTATCTACCAATGAAATTCATTTAGACCTATCTTTGTTTTTCATTCTACACCAAAACATTCAGCCAGAGTGTTCCAGCACTGTCCCTTTCTTAAAGGCACAGCCTAAAATGGTCACAAGTGGGTCCAGAGGAGGGCCATAAAAATGATCAGAGAGTTGGACCACCTCTGCTATGATGACAGGCTGAGGGAGCTGGGGGTGTTCAGCCTGGAAAAGAGGAGGCTCTGGGGAGACCTAATAGCAGCCTTCCAGTACCCAAAGGGGGCCTACAAGAAGGGTGGAGATTGTTTACAAAGGCCTGAAGTGATAGGACAAGGGGCAATGGTTTCAAACTAGGGAAGAACAGATTTAGATTGCGTGTTAGGAACAAGTTCTTTACCATAAGGGTTATGGAACACTGGAACAGATTGCCCAGGGAGGTGGCTGGGACTCCATCTGTGGAGATATTCAAAGCAAGGCTTGACAGGGCTCTGGGCAGCCTGGTCCAGTTGACAATGTCCCTTCTTAGTGCAGAGGGGGTTGGTCTAGATGAGGTTTGGAGGTCCCTTCCAATCCAGACTATTCTATGATTCTATGTCAGTCTTTAGTAGTAGGAACAGTTGTTTTCTGGGTACCCATCCATCTGATCTGGAAGATAGGGATGGGGAGCAGAATGAAGCCCCTAAAATCCAAGAGGAGATGATTGCACCACTTAGACATGCTCAAGTCTGTGGGGCTGGATGGCATACACTGAGGGTACTGAAAGACCTGGCAGGAGTGATTATCAAGCCACTTTGCATCGTTTACCAGCAGTCCTGGCTAACCAGAGAGGCCCCAGTTGAAAGGAGCTTGTCAAACATGACAGGAAGGACCCTAAGGATGATCCAGAGAACTACAGGCATGTCTGTCTGACCTTGACATTGGGTAAACTCATGGAGCAGATCACCTTGAGTGCTATTGCACAGCATTTGCAGGGCAACCAGATGATCAGACCCAGTAAGCATGGGTTCATTAAGGGCAGGTGCTGTTTGATGAACCTTATCTCCTTCTATGACAAGGTGGCCTGCTTAGTGTAAGAGGGAAATGCTGTTGGATGTTGTTTACCTGGACTTTAGTAAAGCATTTAACCTGGTCTTCCTGGAGAATCAGGCTTGGATGGTTGGACTCTTCGCTGGGTAAAAAAATGCATGGCCAGGTCCAAAGAGTAGTGGTGAATGGAGCTAAGTACCTTTGGCAGCCAGACACAATTGATGTTCCCCAGGGCTCAGTAATTGGGCCAGTTCTCTTCAATATCTTTATCAATGACCTGGATAAGGGGACTGAGTGCACCTTCAGTAAGTTTGCAGATGACACCAAACTGAGTGTGAGTGTTGACCTGCTCAAAGTAGGAAGGCTCTACAGAGGGACCTGGACAGGCTGGATTGATGAACCACAGGTGGTAAGAATGAGGAATTGAATACCTTTGGGTCTTTTGAAATACAGTTGAAATACCTGTTTAAAGAAATGTGTGGTTTTAAGTTTGATAAAGAAATATCTTTATCAATGCCATCAAATTTCTGCAGGGATAAATTCTGCGGGTGTATAGGAATGAACCAACAAACTTCTTCCATTTAGTTCAGCTTTCTAAAATGATCAACTGTAACTTCTTCAGGACTGTAACCTTTCAAAAATCTCAGACATTACCTGTAGATCCATCCAAAATAAAGGGGCAGAGTAGAACTGGGACATTGTTAAGAACTTGATTATGGAAATTTGGGTTATTTAAAGAGTAGGTTAATCATTATCATTCACTGAGTGCTGTGTTATCAACACCAAGTGTTCTGTTTCATCCAGTAAAACAAGATTAATAAATATTCACTGGGCATGCTGTGTCTGTGAGCTTTATATCACATTGATTCTGCATTTTAGTTGCAAAATTGCAGAACTATGCTGTGTTTTTCTATCAGAAGTCCCAGATAGTTCTGCAAAGTTTTTTACATAGCTTTATTAGTTTACTTAGTTTTACTTAGTTTTATTAAAAGGTTACAATTAATGCAAACCATGCCTCTCATTTCTGTGTAAGACTGGCAATTTGACTTTCACAGCTGCAAAATACAGGTACCAGCTCTAACTCCATCAGTCTTAAACAGATAGGTTTAACACTGATTTCAACAGCCAGATATCAACACATCGCATCTTCAGGGTCACATACCCCATGAATTTAGGGAGTTATCCTGAATGAACACTGCTGATCTTCCATTTAAAATTGTTCATCAGAAGTCAAGTGCCAGATTGAGAGCTTTCACAGATTCACATCCTCTGTGGAGAAGACAGAGAGCTCCATAATATGTGCACAAACTCAGGCAAGTAGAAACACCAGTGGGCTTTTTAAACAGAATTTGAGACAGTGGCAGAAACTTAGTGCAATTTTCATGACTTGCAATTTGGTTATAGCATCATCCTTTAAAGGCTTGGTTTACGGAAATCTCATTTAACCATCATACTGTCTTAGATACTTTGGTAGATGAGTTTGTTTGTCTTGTCTGATTCATGAGGTGAACACTCAGCCTTGGATGGACTCACTCCATCCCCCTCAGTTTAGGAAGGATGTTGACTTGCTGGAATGAGTCCAGAGAAGGGCAACACAGACTGAGGGAGCTGGGATTGCTTAGCCTGGAGAAGAGGAGACTCAGGGGTGACCTTATCACTCTCTACAACTACCTGAAGGGAGGTTGTAGACAGGCAGATGATGGTTTCTTCTCCCAGGCAGCCAGTACCAGAACAAGAGGACACAGTCTCAGGCTGCACCAGGGAGGTTTAGGTTGGATGTTAGGAAGATGCTATGGAATGGGCTGCCTGGGGAGGTGGCGGAGTCACCGTCATTGGAGGTTTTCAGGAGGAGACTTGATGGGGTGCTTGGTGCCATGGGTTAGTTGATTAGGTGGGTTGGATTGGTTGATGGGTTGGATGCGATGATCTTGAAGGTCTCTTCCAACCTGGTTTGGTTTATTTTAAATAAAGGTTTATTCATCCAAGTCCCAACATTTCCCTGAATTGAAATAGGAATCAAGATGCCCTCAAGCTTTCTGCCTCATTCATTTCTTCAGCAACCAAAGAAAAGCTATGACATTTCTAGACAGTTATTCAAATCTCCAAAGGCATTATTTTAATATTTTAAATCCGTTTGAGAAGTATAAGACTTTTAGAAAGTTTTTTTCCAAGAAATTATGAATTTGCTGAAGAGATCCTTGGACAACTAACTTAGATACAGACCACTGACTTTAAGATGTTGGTATGAAGTGAGATGCATCCAACAGTAGCTGTTTGTACCCTAAGAATTCATATCCTAAGAGAAGATTTAAAATCACTTAGAAGAAAGATTTGGACTCCTGATATCTTATTCCCACTACATCATAGCTTCTATTCATCATTGTAGTTTGCAAATACCTTCTAGAAGTTGTGAAATGAATTATATTGGTCATGTGCTGGATGATCATTCCCCAATCCTGGATGTTAATTTTAAATATTGTTAAACTTTCACCTTTAGTGTATGTGTAGTACATTTCAAGAGCAATGATGTTGGTAGATTTTTTTTACCCCATTAAAATCTGATGTATTAATGTTGCTGTCCCGTTTCTGCATGCAAATAACAATGTATAATATACATAGACATAAAATTGTGGGATATAACTGATAATATAATAAGCAATTTATGAAGAGTAGTGCTACACTCAAAATACAGGTCTTAGACTGATCATATTTTTATTATACAGGGATGCACAGAAAATTAAGGCAACCCAAGCTAGGAGGAGATTTGCTGCAATATGTGGTGAACTGACTGCACCCCTCGTTCCCTGTTCCCCTGAGCCACACAGGGAAAGAAAGAGAAATCCTGGAGTAAGGTTGAGCCTGGGAAGAATGGATGGGTGAAGGAAGGGATTATAAGTATTTGGTTTTATTTCTCATTACCCTAATCTGATTTTATTATTAAAACTTTAACTAATTTCCTCTTGTCTAGTCACTTTCCCTGTCCTAATCTCCATCCATGAGCCTTTCAGTATATTTTCTCTCCCCTGTCCAGGTGAAGAGGAGAAGTGATAGAGCAGATTTGGTGGGCACCTGTTGCTATGGAGTAGAAACAGCACCCTATTTCTGAGATAAATTTGATGATCTGTATGATGGAGAGTTTGGATGTAATTATAAGAGAATCAGATACTCGTTCTGATGAAAACCAAAACAAACCCCAAAAAACTACTCTTTATTTGGGGTTAAAATGAATCCTAGTTTCCAAGTAGAAAAGTTTTCTGGCTTAATTAATTAGTTTTTTTAACTACATTTGCTTACCAAAGTAAGTTACTGAATCATATTCATTGTGTTTTGAGACCTTTCAGAGCAATGCTTAGTTTGTTTCCCATTTTGAATATAAAATGCATGAGATACATGCAACAATCTGCTTCATAAAGGCAAACACAAAAATGATCCTGGATTTCTGAAAAATAAAAGAAAAAAAAATGTAGTTTGTTTGGGTTTTTTTTCCCAAAAATTAATTCATACCCATAAAAATAAGGGGGAAAAAAATCAAACCATCCCCAAATATATAAACATTAGCCACAGATCAGAAGCTTCGTTTGCAAAGAAAAATGAAGTGGCTTGTCAATATATGTTATCAATATACTGATGAGAAAGTTAATGAATTAATAAAGTATTTAACTAATATGGAATTTGAATTAGCAAGTAGTGGCATATATAGAGCATTGAAGATCAGTAAACCAATTAGTTGATTTTAATAGATGTCCAGGAGTTTCACAGAAGTTCAGGAAGAACCTAGAGTCTTTGACTATCTGTTTGGCCATGGCATATTAATAAACATACACAGGATCTTTCTGTTTCAGATCTGAAGAGGAGAAATTCACATGAATTCTGGCAGTGGTTCCTGCTGATTCTTTTGACACTGCAGCATTTAGAGTTAAGCCAACCTCCCTGCTGCTTTGCAATGCAAAGTGAATGGGAAAATTAAGGGTAAATTACCACCAGCATGCATGATATTGTAGGCAGCCTCAAAATCTGCTCCTGGATGCAAGATCAAAGCATTTTACTTTCAGCAGATGTAACAGGAGGCCATTATGAACACTTCTCTAATGAACCATGTCCAACTCCATGAACCATATCCAATTGTGTGGTTTTGAAAATACTGTGCAGAAGAGTCTACCAGAAAGTTATGTTCAAGATGGGATTTTTTCTCCCAGTAACATTCCTTTTTGCTTCTGGAATCCTTACAATCCCAAACCTTGAAGAATTACTCAAACAAAATGTATAAAGATTGCTGGCTCTGAGTGTGAGGGTACACTACGATACACAGACTGCTATTCTTGTGGAGGTCTTTATCTGAAATGCTGTGTTTGTGCATCCCATTCCTCTCCAGGGAATGGCACCTCCAATTTATCAAAACCACTGTGGGAATGTGAGACCCACTGACTTGTCTCTAAGTTACCTTTCACAAAACATTTTTATTGTACTGATATGGAACTACCCCCTTGTAGTGCTTTGCTCCTACAGTACACACTTGTTAGGACTTAGCTTCTCTGCAATGCAGATAAAATAGTTTTGAAACATGTAGCTGTATTTGCACAGAAAGTCTTTCTACAGGTAACACATGCAAGATTGTATGGTATGGATCTTATTGCTCTCTGAGGCTGTAGTAGACAATTTTGGGGTTTTATCCCAGCGGGGGAGACTGTTAATCAGTTTTTCTTCCCTAAGAAATATGATCAAAGTTCAGAGTTAATTTCTCCAAACAGCTGAATGGGTGAGGCTAGTTATTCTGAAAGGGGCCCACATTTGCTCTCCTTGTACCAGTTTCCGGTTCACTGCACATTGATAGGCCCAAATCTGCATGAGAATGTGGCCTTGGCGGCCAGCCCCAGTCCACCAGGGCTATGTCACCCTGGCATCATCAGAGCTCTGCAACCACCGCGTTGTTCTAGGCTGGAAAATCCCTCCCTCCTGCTGAGGAGCTGCTCCATGGCAGCCCATGAATATCATTCCACCAGCTAAGCACCCTCTGCAAATTGCAGCCTGCACCATCATGCTCTCCAAACGCCTGCAATCCTCAAGATGTGCATCTGCCTACCCATAGCAACTGCTTGTAACTGTGTCACCCTTGGTGAGGCCAGGTGACACTGAGTGGCCCCATACCTCAATTATCTACTGTCAAATGCCGGTTTGGCTACAATTCAGGCTTCATATATGACTCTGTGAATAAATATTCACATTCCTCCACTGCAGTGCCATTGACAGCAAAGGCTTTTGGAAGACACTGATTTATGAATGTGGAGCTGTGCAATGCATCATCTTCTCCTTTATAATAATAAACATTTTTTTTTTTTTGTCATGTAAATGTTAATTTCTTGCTGAGATGTCTGAAGCCCTACATCCACAGCCAGTGCTCTGGGATTGTGTGAGGGATCAGAAAGAAAAGGTGGTATGAATAAGAAGAGAGGTTTGGTATTTGTCATTTAGGACATAAATCAGCAATATTATGTATAGGTTTATATATAGCTAGCCTGTGTATGTGCATATATGTACATGTCAGTGTAAAATATATAGTCTTTTTTTTCTTTTATAATCTAAACATTAAGGTATATAACAGAATCACAGAATGCTAGGGGTTGGAAGGTACATCAGAAACATCACACGTTCTGTTATGGTCCATGTTCATATGCATAAAGAGTGTAGGTTTTTGCTTGGTGATTTTCCTGATGACTTAGAGAGAGAGATGGAAGGAGACATCTTATTTTCAGTTTCATTTATTTCAGTCTTAAAAGGATGACAAATGCCCAGATATCAAATATCCTCAAATAAGACTTTGGTGGGAAATTGCTATTGATAAAGAATCACTTGCAGGAATAACAGGCTTTCATTTTGAAAAGTAATAAAATGCATTGCTTTCTTGCACTGAGCAGGACATAAAGGGTAGACATTGACATGAAAATCCTTCTGTTCACTCTGACCTTTCTGTGGAAAAAAAAAAGAGTGCTTTGTACCGTGTGCTTTGTTTTTCATACATGCATTCAGAATTTGGACAGAGAGTTGACTTTGTGCTAATTCCCAAGACACGTTTTTTGTTGTTTTGTGCTTTTGGCCTTTTTTTTGGTTTTTTTTTTTCTTTGTAATGAAATGCTTCATTATTTGCATGGGAAAGATGCTTTTAAATAATGCACAAAGTGATGAATATGTAGAAAACCATAGCTTTATAGCGTGTTGGGTGCCATCCAGATATTTTTAAATGTTAACATCATAAATTAAACAGCTCTCTATTAAACTTAAGAGAAGCCTGTGCCAGAACTTTTAACTTGCATGTCCTTCACATTTAGAGCTTCAGGAGGCCAAATTTTAATTTACATTTCCAAATGTGATATGAGGCAATGAATTTGTCTATGTAGAACTTTTTCTTTCTGTTTGATACTGAAGATGCTGTGAGTCTATATGTTAGTACATGTGACCGTTTGAGGCTGTCCCCTTAAGAAAGGGAATATTGCAGTCGGATGTTTGTAAACGAAAAGAAGGATCCCCTTAAGAAAGGGAATATTGTAGTCAGATGTTTGTAAACAAAAAGAAGGATCTAAACTAATTTCATTGGTAGATTGGGAGGAAGCACCTTCTGAACTGGGAGTGCAGCAGAGTTTCCTGGGAATTCCTGCACTTTTGCAGTCAGTCTTTCTCCCCCTCCTTCAGTAGCAGCAGCTCGCTGTTCCTGGGCTTTCGGCCAGGGCTTGACCTTGAAACTGATAAACTGCAAGGCCTGTATTAACTGCTTTCCAATTAACACATAACTGCTTCTAACTTTTTTCTTTCTCTCTCTTTCTAACCCGCTCTGGGGAAAGGGGGAGAGAAGGGGGAGCTGAGGTGGGAAACCCCCTCAGCAGAGATGGGAACTCTCATTTCTGTGCTACTTTATTGTATATCTTTGTATATATTGTAAATATTGTAAATTCTGTAAATTCCCCTGCATATCCTGTATTGCTTTTGTAAATATACAGCACCCATTGCTTTGCTAATTCAGCTGTGAGTTTTTTTTTTCCTTTCCCTTCAATTTTTCCTTCCCTTTACTTTACAGGGGGGAGGGAGGAGGCTTTTTGGCCTTACCCTTCCAACCCTACGACAGTACTGTAAAATGTATTTTTTATGTGAGACCAATGACTCTATAATCTCTTTACTGCTTGCTCTCTTTTTTTTCCTTTGAGTGTTTTCCACACTGCAGTTTCAAAGGAGGGCTATCCAAGATGAGTGTTTTAACTCACTTAAAGAACCACTGTCAAAGATGTTAAGAAAAGTTACTTCAACATGAATTTGTAAAAGCACAATTTAAAATTTGATGGTAACATTCACTCTATTCTTTACTAAGTGGGAGAAATATACTAAGGCAAACACAGACGCTTGGAGTGAAAAGGTTATCACATGTCCTCCCATGGAGTCACAAGGATCACAATGGAGCCCCTTGCCTTCTAAACACCTTTTTAGGGAGGAGTCTAGAGAAGGCTATTTCCAGTCTTAGTCCTGGACCAGGTCAGCAGTATATGTGTAAGAGAGTTTGGGTGCAAGGAATTCAGTGAGTGATTTAATATGGCATTGTAGATCCTATGTAACTTCAAGAAAGAGCAGTTTAAGATTCGTTAACACTGTCATGATAAGTCACAGATTAAGATGTGTAATTATATATCAATGCTTAATCAGTCAGTAGTTGTTTACAATCAATAAAGTGATTTAGATAAGGATTCAACAAAGTTCTCTAAGCAAATTACACACAAATACACACGCACGCACACACACACATACATATATAGTGAGCAAGAAAAAGAGAGAGAGGTTAGCCTACAATTGTTTCCATTTCTGCAGATTATAGTAAATTTTGGTAGCAAATGATTTTTAGGATTTTATGAAATCCAGTTATAGTGCATGACTCATGTGTCCCTTCATTGGCTTTTACAAAAAAAAAATCTTCCTTTTCACTGGTCTTTGCAGTGAACAGTCAGTGTCAGGTCTGAGGGGTGTCCCAGCTCAGGGAGAGGTGCTGAGACTCAGATCACTGTGATTCTAGAGAGGTTCAATGGGCCTTACTTAGGACTAGTACTCAGAGTGTCAGAATATGGCAGTCTTTCATTATGGTCATTATCCATGTCAGGCAAACCTGATGCTCTTCAAAGTGGCAATCAGCAGGTGCAGGTGCAGGTGCAATTCACTCTACTTGTACCCAGGATGGGAAGGTACCAAACTGTTTCAAGTCACAGCCTTGTTGACCAAGATCAGAAAACATCAAATCCTTCCTGTTCACTGCATTTTGTAATTAAACAAGAACACAATGGATAGTGCTGAAATCAAAATGAAGCCCAAGGAACAGGGCATGGGTCTGCATCACCACAGAGGGTTGTTGATCGTCTTTTCAGGTGGCAGCCGCTTTGGACAAAATGTTGACTTCTTTCAAGACAAAGTAGTTTGCCAAGTCATAATTCCAGGGAGTTGGTAATTAAACAGCAGTTCTACTGTTAGAAGACTTTGATGTCCTAATAATATTAATTTAGGAACCTTCTGACAGGGAATTCTCTGAAGGCTAGTGAGCCTAGAAGGAAAAATCTAGCATCAGAAATCTTAAAATAAATTCTGGAATAAGAGCTAAGAAAAAGGGGGTTTGGTTGGTTGGTTGGGGTTTTTTTTGTTTCTTTTTTTGCTTGTTTGTTTTTGTTTTGTTGTGTGCTTTTGTTTTTATTTTTTGTTTAGTTAATTTTTGTTATTATTGCGGTTTTGTTTCATTTTATGTTAAAGGCAATATTTTCAATTGTAGGACCAAGACAAGGAAGAAACAAACTATTTGGAAACATTGTAGATCGACCCCACTTTAGAAAGAAGTCTCCATGTAGGATCATAAATCCCTGGAGTAGTCTAACCTATGACCTATATTTGTAATTCCTGAAAGACTTGAAAGAACTTGACACAGTGACTGTGCTATTTCAATTACTTTTTTTACCTTCTATCAGCTCCAATTCAGCTGCCTCTACACAGACTATTACTGGCATTCAAGAAAGGCTGTTTTCTGAGAGACTGCTGCATGGGTCTGGAATGTATGACACAAGATCTAAATGACACTATCATACTCCCCTTTGTCTGGACATCTCATAGTATGTGCTGACAGGATGTTTCTAATGGCATTAATCATTTACTTAAGCAATTGAATCCTCCCTTCACCATCTAGTTCCAGTAAAATATGATAAACATTATGCTGCACAAAACTTGTCAGTCTGTTTCCTTCTACAACTGCACAAACTCTGTTCTACATCCCTGGGGAGATTACCTGTCCAACCATATTCCTCAGGGGGATGGATCTCAGTGGAAACTCTTATTTAAAGTTTCACTCCGACTTAGGACACCAGGGTGCCTGGGTCTTACTGTCCCACTTACACAAAAGAGGAAAGAAGCCAGGCAGTCCGACAAATGAACCACTATTGAAGCCTAAAGCTATGAAATATAGATATTAGATCCATCTCCAATATAATCTAACCATATTGTTTATTTAAACCCAATGAAGATATCATCTTATTGAGTTATTAAGACTATTTTTTCCTTCTTATTGAAATATATATAAATAGAATAGAATAGACCAGGATGGAAGAGACCTTTGATATGGTAAATATGCACACATATTTATATATACATATTATATATATATTCTAGAATTTGGTGATAGAGCTAAATTTTTATATATTGATTTCTTCAGCATAATTGTCTACACTATATTTTGTAGTCTTTGTTTGTTTTATGCTGTATTTGTTATGTTTATAGTTTTTATTTATTTTCTCTGAGATATAACTCACTTTGTTCATTAACAATCCGCAGTGACCAAAATGGTCACATAAGATCTAAAGATATGCACTACAAAATTATTTCAGACTTGTACCTAATTTTGTTATCATGAAACATACCTAGAGAATGGAATAATGAAGAATAAAAAAATTAATTGTAAGAGGAAAATATGGTAGATGGGAGTATATTGACCTACACAAAAATACATCCTCAAGACATAGATTTAAAGGGATATGAAATGATTCAAGCTTCTGCATAGAACAGAAGGATTGAAATAGTGAGTATTGTTAAAACCAAATAATAATAGTTGTCATCCAATTCCTTTTTCTTTTCTTCCCCCCTCCCTCCCCCCCCCCCCCCCCCCCCCCCGCCCCCCAGAAATATCAATGATCCAATGGATATAGTCACTCTCTGGATGAACTTTTCCTTGCTTGTATCCTTAGACTGTCCCAACTCTAACAGCTGTACTATAATTAATATTATCAGTTGCAGATATACTAATAGCTTTAATGTCTTACAAAGAGCTATGAAAGCTAGAGACAGAAATTTTGGAAATACAGGACTAAAAGATGATTTATGACTGTGTCTTGGTCCAGAAGTTGGGAAGAACATTCAGTTCTTTTTTGAACATTCCTGTGAGTGAAAATAAGACACAAATGAGGTCATATATCAAGACAAGATTATTTATTAAAGAGAGAGAAAATGCAGCAAACAAAAAAGAGAAAGAAAGAAAAGGGAGATAGTGGGAGAGTGAGAATGGAGAAAGAGAGTAAGAGACCAGGAGAGATAATTAGTGTCCCGTGGTGCTTTGCTGGGAGGGAGAGGGGCACAGGAGAGATATCCTGGGCTGCTGACTCCAGCCTGAGATGTCCTTGGTGACGTGTGTCCCCCCCCACCCTAAGATGGTTTAGGTCAGGGATTTTATACTGTTCCTGGTTCATTCATTGTAGCTCCACCTGGCCCACAAGCTAGTCACATTATAACGTGTATGTAATGCATATGTAAGATGCGGATATGCTGGAACATGTCCAGTGAAGAGCCATGAGGATGATCAGAGGGCTGGAGCACCTATCCTATGGAGACAGACAAAGAGAGTTGGGGATTGTCAGTCTGAAGAAGAAAAGGATCCAAGGAGACCTTATTGTGGCCTTCCAGTATCTTAAGAGGGGCAGAGGAAAGCTGGCGAGGCACTTTTTAGGGTCTAAGTTAGTGATAGGACTAGGGGGAATGGAACAATCTTGGAAGTGGGTAGATTTGGATGGGATGTTAGGAAGAAGTTCTTCACCATGAGGGTGGTGAGACACTGGAACACGTTGACCAGGTGGAAGCTCCATCCCTGGAAGCTTTTACGGCCATGCTGGATGTGGCTCCGAGCAACCTGATCTAGTGTGAGGTGTCCCTACCCATGGCAGGGGGATTGGAACTGGATGTCTTTGAGGTCTCTTCCAAACCCGACGATTCTGTGATTCTGTGATGTGACTGACAGGTGTGCTATCTTGGTGGGCAGAGCTGACACATCAGGCAGGTTATTCACAATGATTTTATCTTTGTTGAGACACTTCTCAGTTCTTAATGTAATCACCACATCAGCAGGTGATTTACGTGTTTGAGAGAGGATTCTCTCAGACTGCAATAAAAATTACTTTCTAAGATGTAAATAGTCTTAGAATGAGAGTTCCTAGTCTCATTCACTGAAGATTTCAGAAAACATGTTTTTAAATGCATAAGAAGGATGCATTTTAAGGAAAACCAGACACAAGTTTATGTAAGATAACTCAAATAAGATAACTCAAATAGCTTATCTTCAAAACAGTAAATTCTGTAGCAGAACCTCTAGCTCACACAGAAAGTAAATAAAGGATTGTGTTATCCAATATGAAGCAGCTTATGAGGCTGCTTGCAAATGTCTAAATATAGACTAATATTACTAAATTTACATGGATATCCTCAGAAGCTGTAAGACTTTATCATTTGCTATAGAATGAAATGCATAGTAATTTATATTTACATTTATGGATATAAAGGCCTGAGAAATCCATTAGAAAAAAAGTAGTCTCCTATTTAGTACAATGTCTGGTGGTGAACTTTACTGAATAACTTTTGATCCACGTCTATACCTTGAGAATGGAATATTTTAATTATCTTCCAGGTGGAAAAATACATGTCTTTCCACTCAGTCTGATTGTGTGCAGATATGAAAATCTGATCTCATTGGGCCTTTTTATTTCACATGAAAGAACACTTTCTTGCCATAAAAGCTCTTTTGAGGTACATTTTTTGGGGGGGGAGGCAAATAGACTAGATTAATTTGTTTAATTTTTAACCCCAAAGTCAATGTTTTATTTGAATTCTATATTTTCTCCTAAGTTCTGTTTCATTTCATGTTGTTTGTTTTGAATTTACTCAGAAATTCTGCTTTCTCGTCTAATTTCTTGGTCTGTGTTTTGAAATGAATCTTCACATTGTTCAAACCTATAGCAGCCATATAATAGTATATAATAGTAGCCTCACTAAATTTAACTCATGGAAGACAATGAAACAAGCAAGTACATTGCCTAAATATGGAAGGTCACATTTACTTTGCAGCAAAGCTTTGGTTTGAAAGACTCTTGTACATAGGCAATGGATACTCTTTGAAGTAGAACTTCCTTTTCTGCTTTCAGACACATGACATTGGATGCACAAGAGCCTATTGCTTACAAAGCTGAGGGAATTCCATTTGGTCTATCAAAATAATCCAGATTCATTATTGTTGATCAATCCCTTCTCCTGTCATACATGTTGAGAAACAGCAAAGCCTATTATTCGCTACTAAAGTACAATGTAACAAGAGAAGGATAGTTGAAAAGCCACTTTCAGGAAGTGATATTTCCAAACCTTCCTACTAATCTCATAAAATATGATCATCTTTGGTGATAATCAGTGGATTATCAGATGCAATCTGTGAATCTGAAACTCCAGCCATGCTGGGGTCAGAGTGGCTGGAGAGCAGCCAGGCAGAAAGGGACCTGGAGGTACTGGTTGACATTAGGATGAATATAAGCCAGCAGTGTGCCCAGGTGGCAAAGAAGGCCAACAGCGTCCTGGTCTGTATCAGGAATAGTGTTGCCAGCAGGAGCAGGGAGGTCATTCTACCCCTGTACACAGCACTGGTTAGGCCGCACTTCGAGTACTGTGTCCAGTTGTGGGCCCTTCAGTTTAGGAAAGATGTTGACTTGCTGGAACTGGCCTGCATTAGGAATAGTGTGGCCAGCAGGAGCAGGGAAGTCATTGTGCCCCTGTACTCTGCATTGATTAGCCCACAACTTGAGTATTATGTCCAGTTCTGGGCCCCTCATTTTAGGAAGGACATTGAGACCTTTGAACGTATCCAGAGAAGGGCAACAAGGCTGGTGAGAGGCCTTGAGCACAAGCCCTGTGAGGAGAGGTTGACGGAGCTGGGATTGTTTAGCCTGGAGAAGAGGAGGCTCAGGGGTGACCTCATTACCCTCTACAACTACCTGAAAGGTGGTTATAGCCAGGAAGGGGTTGGTCTCTTCTCTCTAGCAACCAGCACCATAACAAGAGGACACAGTCTCAAGCTGCACCAGGGGAAGATTAGACTTGAGGTGAGGAGAAAGTTCTTCACTGAGAGAGTAATTCATCATTGGAATGGGCTGCCCAGGGAGGTGGCGGAGTCACCGTAACTGGAGGTGTTCAAGAGGGGATTGGACATGGCACTTAGTGCCATGGTCTAGTCATGGGGTCTATGTTGACAGGTTGGACTTGATGATCTTTGACGTCTCTTCCAACCTTGGTGATACTGTGATACTGTAACATGTCCAGAGGAGGGCAACAAAGCTGGTGAGGGGTTTGGAGCACAAGCCCTATGAGGAGAGGCTGAAGGAGTTGGGGTTGCTTAGCCTGGAGAAGAAGAGGCTCAGGGGAGACCTTATTGCTCTCTACAGCTCCCTGAAGGGAGTTTGTAGACAGGCGGGGGCTGGTCTCTTCTCCCAGACAACCAGCACCAGAACAAGAGAACACTGTCTCAAGCTGCACCAGGGAAGGTTCAGGCTGGATGTTAGGAAGAAATTCTTCACAGAGAGAGTGATTGCCCATTGGAATGGACTGCCCAGGGAGGTGGTGGAGTCACCATCACTAGAGGTGTTTAGGAGGAGACTTGATGGGGTGCTTGGTGCCATGATTAGATGGTGTTGGATGGTGGGTTGAACATGATGATCTCGAAGGTCTCTTCCAACCTGGCTTATTCTATTCTATTCTATTCTATTCTATTCTATTCTATTCTATTCTATTCTATTCTATTCTATTTCAAATACAGTTTGGAACTTTTTTAAAAACAGTTTGAGAAAAGCTGTGGCTGAGGTCTCAGATTCACTGATTGAATCAGATAATCAGAAAGTGTAGATTAAATATGGGGAGATGGGTTGTATTTCTTCTTAAATGAGTGTAATGCAAGGAGGCCATAGAAGCATATTCTCTTTGCTCCTTAGAGGAACAGAGGCATCATGTAGGAAGAAAACAACACAGTGAGCCTTGGCTCCATTACATTATATATTAATAAATATCTTTCAGAAAAACTATGTGGCAGTGAGCAAAGGCTGCTTGGCTCTGTATGATGGAGCTGCTCCAGGAAATGTTTCTGTGTCCCAGCTCAGCCTGAGACAGCTCTAGCAGGTACAGTGTAACCCTGATAATTTATTACACCTCTGTTCAGAACTGAGAGAACTTGAAAGTACAGTAAAACAGCCTAATCTCAGCTGTGGCATTCTGATGTTATATTGATGAAATAATACACATGCAAAAACAAGATAGCTTCCTGTTAAAGAAAATACAAGGAATGAAGAAATTAGAGAAGGAGATGACAAAGATTTTTTTAAAAATTATGAATAAAAAGTATAGTCAGAAGAGATATCCAAGCAATTCTCTTCTATGATCTGAGACCTCAGCCAAGGCCTTTCTGAAACTGTTTTTAAAAGAGTTTCAAACTCTTTGAAATAGGAGTGCTCATGGAAAACAAGGGCCACAAAAATGGTCTTCCACACAGATTCACAGATTGCATTGGCTCAGAAGGGACCCTCAAAGGTCATCTTGTCCAAGCCACTTACAGTGAGCAGTGACACCTCCAACTAGGTAAGACCACCTACAGCCAGACTGAGTCTCAAGTTGAATGTCTCCAGGGATGGGGCTTCAACCACATCTCTGGGAAACCTGTTCCAGTATTTTGCTGCTCTCATTGTAAAGAGCTTGTTCCTTATAAAGACTTGTTTCTCTGTGGGTTTTGGAGATGGGATATAATTGTGTGTATAAATTCCAAAGAGACATGCAAATTTACCTGGCTGATAGTAGTGGACAGTTGTCTGTGGAAATGGAGGCCACCAGCAGGAGAAAAATTCAGGTGACTGAATATTAATAAAGTCCCATGTGAACCCCAAATTTCTGCAGAGGGTTTCAGCTGTATCTCTCTGCCGCGTTAATCCTAACAGTGTAAGTTCAATGGCTCATCCAGCATCAGTCTACTAGGTGGAAACAGAAAAGGCAAGACCAAAAGTAGTCATGCAAAGACACATTAATTGTCTCAGTGAGACAGCCCAATGCATCTGTGGCTTTCCAGCTGTGACAGAAGAGGAATAACCAAGTGTCTGTTGTACAGCTGTTTCACTCCTTCATTGTGAGTAAAATAACTCAAATTTATTTGGATGTCTAGCAATGCTGCACTGTGGCATTTTTAATGGTTTGTTTCCCAGTAGTCCTTCAGCTATGACAGACTACTAACTAAATCCTGCACAAGTCCAGAGTATAATTGAAATACCCTTTATTCCTGCTTTAAAAAGATACTAAAGTTCTTCATGAACACAGACTTCTACAACTGCATCATCATATTCTCAGCTACATTATGGTCACAGAAGATGCTCTTGCTTTCTAGGTCTTGCTAAATTTGAGCTAAACACTTCTTACATCTTCAGTGGCACCCTGAGTTTTTATTGTTCTCTGTTTACCTTACTTTTACATGTTCTTCTTTTGCAGAAGAATTGCTCTGCATTGCTCTTGTGTACTGTAACTCTTCCGTGCTTTATTGCTAACCCCAGCACTACATATAAGGGTCTATTGCACAATGAATAATTAATCTGGCAAATTTAGCCTCTTCAGATAGATTTCCTTTAATGCCTTTGTTCTGCAAAAGTATTTTTGGAATGTGACTGAATTATATTCTACATTAATCATGTGTCTAACTGACTATTTACTATTTATAATCAGAATGTGTCTGTTACTTGTAAGAGCCTAGCTAAGTTACATGTAATCGTTTCTGTTCTGCATTTGGCTGTACTTACCAAAACTGTCAGCCAGCTGCTTGTGTGTGTGTGTAGATCCAAATTTCTATGCTGGCAACATTCCATGGCTGCACCACCAGAGAATTAGGCCCTTTGCATGAAGTTTCTTTATACAGAGCTTAACATTTCCTCTCCATTAATATTTGTACCAGAACAGCAGGACAGGAAAGAACTACAAGCAGAATCAAATACATTTGTCTAAAAATTTGGTTAAGTGGTCATGGACAATTACTTGAAATAATAAGGCTGTGTATAATTCATCAACAGTGATCATTAGTACTGTTACTATTAAAATTGTTACTTTTACTTGTGTCCAAAATTTATTATGTAGTGATGACTCTTTTACTGAAACACTAATGTGCAGAGTGGTGGTTAAAATTTGTATTTTTCCCTTTCAGGCTGGCATTTTCTTAAAGATAATGACTGACTGTGGATATGTACTTGAGTTCAACAATAGATATTAAAGCTTTCAGAGAGCTCTAAAGCTGTAACTGATTTTCTTTTAATAATGACACATACCATTTTACAATTATTTTTTTCATGTTCAACAGTTCTTTTAAGTGCCAATTACTCAATAAAAACAACCTCACCAGATGGGTCAATCATTACCTCTACCTTTGAGGTAAGAATAGGAATAAATAGGTGCATTTTTAATTTGGGCTGCTGCAGTTTGGAGCTTGTTTCAGACCATTTGTTCATTCCTAAATGGAAGCACTCCATACATAAAAAAATGTTCTTGAGTTCTATGACTCGGAAGTGATAGATGTGAGTCAGTTGGAAAAGCTGATTTGGAGCACTGTCCATCAGGATCAGCAAAAGAAAATGTAACAGATGTTTTTGATTCCCACTTTTGGGCCCAGCTTTAACATTAATGTGCCTGTCTCATAGTGTGATCCGTTACATTGATCTATTAAAAGCACATCTTCTTACAAATTCAGAGACAATGTTCAAATATCTTGTCAATGGCAAATAACACATGCACTAATATGTATAAAAAGGAGAAAAATATTAACTAAGATTTTCACAATTCACTACTGTTTTCATACTTATAGTTGGAGGAGTGTGGTTCTCACTGGGTGAAAGATTAGCATTTCCTAAAGATCTTATGAAGTTCATTTAACTGTCTCCCCAGAAGAAAACCAGCTCTCTTCTCCACACCTGCAAGTCATTTTTTACACCTATGGTATTGGTATTTATCTACTCTACCTGCCTGGGATCTACAGATATCATCCCAATTGCCTTAGACTGAGTGACATAGCCATAGGAAGACCTCTTTGATCAACCAATGTAAGGATTGGTAAATATATATTTAACAAGCTTCCCTGCTTCCTATCACAAGCTTGCAGAGGAATTTTGCCAGAATTTTTCTCAGTAAAATGATTATCAGAACAATTATCAATAATGTAGCCAACAACCAAACACCAAGTATAGAGTACAGGAAAACTACTCTCATTAGCACTGAAAGGGAATGTGAATGGCTGTATCCAGAAAGCAAAGGAATCAGCTGGTTTACCACTGCAGATGAATGAGGGTTATCATGTTTTTAAGACAGTCAGGATACTTGCTACTTTGGTGGCTCTGAATCCAGAAGTCACCAGATGAATCCTGACTGTAACACTGCCAATAGAAGCATATCAGTGTTTTATATCTAGCTTTCTTCCATGTCCTCCTGGTGCTAAAATATTAATTGAACCACAATTGAACAGGTGAAATAGTGATATTTTCAGCTGTAACCACTCACATGTGAAGCCTGATAATCTTCTGTTAGCATTCCCAAATAACCCAGTTATCTCCCCAGCTCAGCTTATAGGCACAGTCAAAACCTAGAAGGTCTTTCCACCTTTAAAACAATCTCTCTCTCCTGCAATCCTCAGCACACTTCAACCAGTTTTTGATTTATAGTAAAATGTGCATTATAAATAAAAAATATTTTCTCTAAACTGGATATAGAATAAAGAATAATAGAATAAACCAAACCAGGTTGGAAGAGACCTTCAAGATCATTGCGTCCAACCCATCAACCAATCCAACCCACCTAAACAACTAACCAATGGCACCAAGCACCCCATCAAGTCTCCTCCTGAAAACCTCCAATGACAGCAACTCCACCACCTCCCCGGGCAGCCCATTCCAAAGGGCAGTCACTCTCTCTGTATAGAACTTCTTCCTAACATCCAACCTGAACCTCCCCTGGTGCAGCCTGAGACTGTGTCCTCTTGTTCTGGTACTGGCTGCCTGGGAGAAGCCACACACAAAGTCTCACACACAAAGTTTTGTTTGTATGTTTGCTTAATTTGAAAGTTATGCTGGAAAAATATTTATTATAACTGTTAACTGTATTATGTTAAGAGATGTCTTGTTCCTTTGCCTTTCCTTCCAAGACCAGAGTTTAATTTTCATAGGAGAAAATACTCTCCTGTTCCTACAAATGTTGTCTTAGAAGGAGTCAACAATTTCTTTTGGGATACCTTATGTGCTTGCAGACAAGATAAGGTTCTTTCAGTGGGACAGAAATTTCTAGAACAAAAACTTGATCAAAACTGCCCTCAAGACACTCACTTATCTTATCTGAACAGGTAAAGCATGAGTGCCAGAACAAAAAAGGAAGATGGTCTTGTGGCTGCATCCTGTTGTATCTGTGGTACAATCTCCATCTGAAGCTTCTGTGCAGCTGGGACTTTCTTAGCATCTCTTTCCTTTGTGGAATCTCTGAGAGAGGCTCTGCTTATAATTGCTGCTTTCCAGTCTTGTTGGTGCATTAATCATGTCTTTATCTTCCTTGGTAGACTAGGAACAGAATAACCTTGAGAACCATACCTACATGGCTGTGCTTTTATTTTGTTGGTGCCTTTTCTTTTCTTTACTCTTTTCTTTTTTTCTTTTTTAATGAGTCTGAGACTTAAAATCCTTTGTATTCATAAATACATGTGCATTGTCTGGATGTAAGCCTTGTGGTGGAGTCACCATCCCTGGAGGTGTTCAAGAGGAGATTGGACGTGGCACTTAGTGCCATGGTCTAGCCATGAGGTGTGTGGTGACAGGTTGGACTCGATGATCCTTGAGGTCTCTTCCAACCTTAGCGATACTGTGATACTGTGATACTGTGATATCCTTAGGAGATCAAAGTCCAAAGTACCTGTCCCTTGGAATTTAATATAGACTTCCTTGGACAGTTAGGGACATTAAGAAATGTCTTATTGAAATGTTATCTTCAAAACATGACTATACGTGAAAATCATCAGTGCTTTTTCCTATAGTACACAAGAAGTAATACTTTTTCTGTGGCTTTTTCTCTCAGCTGAGATGAAACACAGAAAATTTGTATGTCCACTTGTTTATTGGCCTACTATTTGTTGACAGGAAACACGAATACAAAGTCAGTACCAGTAATCACAGTAATTCAACAGTTGAGTGGTCTGATAGACCAGTCTGTAAGTGGTTTGACATGCTGTTAAGGTTTTACAACATGGTATTAGTTTCATGAAACTGTTTAAACACCACTATTTTGTGTTTACTGCAGATAAATATGACTTCTTTACGGAGGGTGATGCTGACAATGACAAAAATCAGGGATTCCACAGGAGTGACAAAAAGCACTGGATATTTTTTTCCTAACGTGATCTGTGTGCCTTTAAGTTTCAGACACTTGGGAGTAAATATTCAGATGTCCAATTGAAATTATGTATTTATTGTTCTAAAACATAGCAATTCTAATTGGACCAATTTAAAGATGCACACAACAAAATACTTAAGGCTTCTTATCAAAGAGGTTCTGTTATTCATACAGGATCACAGGACATTAGGGGTTGGAAGGGACCTCCAGAGATCAAGTCCAATGCCCCTGCCAAAGCAGGACCATAGAATCTAGCACAGGTCTCATAGGAATGCATCCAGATAGGTCTTGAAAGCCTCCAGAGGAGACTCCACAACCTCTCTGGGTGTCCTGTTCCAGTGCTCCATGGCCCTCACAACAAAGAAATTCTTGTTCATGTTGAGGTGGAAGCTTTTGTGCAGTAGTTTATATCCATTGCCCCTTATCCTATCATAGGGCACAACTGAGAAGAGTCTGTCTACTTGACACCCCGCTCTCTGATATTTATAAACATTTATTCAATCTTCTCCCAGTCTTCTCTTCTCCAGACTAAAGAGCCCCAGGTCTCTTGGCCTTTCCTCATAGGGCACATGCTCCGCTCCCTTAATCATCCTCATAGGCCTCTGTTGGAGTAGATTCCTGTCCCTCTTGAACTGGGGAGTCCAAAGCTGGACACAATATTCCAGGTGAGGTCTCACCAGGGCAGAGTAGAAGGGGAGGAGAACCTCCCTTGATCTGCTGGACATGCTCCTCTTAATGCACCACAGGATCTCATTGGCCTTTTTGGCCACTAGGGCACATTGCTGACCCACGTTTAACTTGTTATCCACCAGGACTCACAGGTCCTTCTCCACAGGGCTGCTCTTCAGCAGATCATCTCCCAGCCTGTATTGGTGCAGTTTATTATTCCTTCCCAGGTGCAGGACTGTGCACTCATCTTTGTTGTACCTCACTAGGGTCCTCTCTCCCCAGCTCTCCAGTCTGTCCAAATCTCACTGAATAGCTGCACAGCCTTCAGATGTACCAGCCAAGCCTTCCAGTTTGGTATCATCAACAACATACCTGCAATGCTCCACACATGACTAAAAATTCTTACAAGAGCTATGGAACTTCAGAAATATCAAAAACAGACTTGCACTGATTTTTACTGTCCTAATTAACAGAAGACAGTTAGAAACACAGCTTTTAAAATGGAAATGGAATGCAAATGTTTAGTTGCTTATTACTTCTTTGCAGCTATAAAAATATGCTCTTTCTGCAAATTAACATTCTTTTTCTTTTTCTTCTTCTTTTTCTCTTCTTCTTCTTCTTCTTCTTCTTCTTCTTCTTCCTTCTTCCTTCTTCTTCCTTTTCCTTTTCCTTTTCCTTTTCCTTTTCCTTTTCCTTTTCCTTTTCCTTTTCCTTTTCCTTTTCCTTTTCCTTTTCCTTTTCCTTTTCCTTTTCCTTTTCCTTTTTCCTTTTTCCTTTTTCCTTTTCCTTTTTCCTTTTCTTATTTAAAGTATCCCTGGATGACTTAAAAAAAATTACAAAAACCCCACATCATTTTAAAAACAACAGCTTTGGGAAAAAATGTGAGTTTTACCCAATGAATAAGATGTACTGCTACTCAGAGAAGTGGTTAGGATATTTTGCTTCATTTTTGCTTCACACACAGCTATGTAACACCGATCTTAAGCTAATAATTTCAAACTCTTTTCAGAGTTTAATTATAGAATTGTTACAACTCTGAAAGCATGAAAGCATGTCGAAAAGCTTCAGAAGTCAGGAATGTTGCCAAGGAGTACTCATATCAAATGTAGTGCAAGCTGTAACACTACAAGACACTGCAAATTGCAACAGGCACTGTAAGGAAGGCTTCTCAGTAGTTTATGAATGGATTGATTTATTTATTTTACTGGTTGCTGGCATATTGAAAATCCATATATGGGAACTATATGACAGAGCATGGCACCATCAGGTTTGGTTTTCTTCATGGAGGATGCTCTGACTGCCATTCATGCACTTTAGAAGAATTCCTAAAAATGGAAGGAGAGGAGATGATCAAGTATTTTGTTCATCCTTCATATCTACTCACTATTTTTTTCTCCTGTTAAGGAGGGGCAGGATTATGCTGCAACCTGCTTTTTCCCCTCATTTGAAATTCTTTGGTTTCTATGGCAACAATGTGTTCTATTGTTGTAGTTGTAAATTGGAAGACCATATTGCTCCAGCATTTCATAAAAAGCAGTAATCCAAGTTCTATGCATGTGGTAAAGCTGGTTTACTCCACAGTGCTTCCATATCAAAGTGTATTCTGAACCATAATCAGAAGTCATATACTGACCTTGCTATTTAACGCCAAGTTACATATTTTGTTAAAATGTCTATTATCTCTACTCAAGATTACCTAACACATGGAATCTTCAAATATATATTTACAGTAGTTACACCTACCAACATTCAATGGCAAAAAAAAAACAAAACAAAACACCCCAAAAAAAAAAAAAAAAAGGAAAAATTATGTCCATGTTTCTTCAAAATTATTGCTCTACATTTCACATTTCTATGCCATATATAGAAGTTCTACAGAAGTGCAATTAACATTTCTCAAGGATTTTTGTATTTCTGGCTTGGGCTTTTAAGCATTTGAAAAGCTGAAGGACAATATTAAAAGCGCTAGGATGTAATTCAGTGCTAGATTGATAGCTATGACTGAATGCGTTCCAAATAACATATCAGTTACTCATAATTCTGTAAATGAAGAAGAAGAGGAGGCTCAGGGGAGACCTTATTGCTCTCTACATCTACCTGAAGGGTCGTCGTAGACAGGTGGAGGTTAGTCTCTTCTCCGAGGCAACCAGCACCAGAACAAGGGGACAAAGTCTCAAGCTGTGCTAGGAGAAGTTTAGGCTTGAGGTGAGGAGAAAGTTCTTCACAGGAAGAGTTGTTGGCCATTGGAATGGGCTGCCCAGGGAGGTGGTGGAGTCACTCTCCCTGGAGGTGTTCAAAAAGGGATTGGACGTGGCGCTTGAAGCCACGATTTAGCAGTCATGAGTGGTTGGGTGACAGGTTGGACTTGATCTGAGGTCTTTTCCAACCTTACTAATTCTACGATTCTGTGAAGATGTTTTAAACAAAGAATTTCATAAGGATTTCTTTTTATTACTTCTTTCTGTAAAAAACAGACAGAAAGATAGTCCTAATATGAAAAAAATCCCTCTCAAAGTAAATATTTAGAAATTCTAGAAGAAATTTCTGCTTTTAAAATCCTTTAAAAACATAAACAATAAAAGAAGTCTTAGATTCTTAAACTGCAGATGGTGCTTTGTTTCCCTTTTTTACATCAAGCTCACCTTCTTCATTTAAGAACTGAAAATATACAACTCATTTCTATTTACTGTACAAATACCATAAAGATGACATCATTGTCCAACAGAAAGTTGGCTTGGGCACTCTTTCCCTGCCACACACATAATAAGTTTGGTATAAAAATCACAAGACATTTTGTGAGCATAACATCCTAGATTCTTTCTGGATACCTTTTCTCTATGGTTTACTTTTTCTTTTTTTCTTTTTCATTAGGTTAATGTGGTGGTTTTAGGCTATGCCTTTAAAATTCTGTTACAAATTTTGAGCAGAAAAGTAGAAAAATATAAATAAATCACTATTGGGTATGAAAAGGAAAACTAAAGATTATTCTAAACAAATTCATTGGAGAACTATCTGCCATAAAACAGGCTGTACCTGAACCAATTCTCTCTTCTTTTCTGATTTTTCTGTTTGCTTCACTTGGGAGAGGCATATCTGTTTGTCAGCTGACCTTGGCTGTGTTGTTCAATGAAGTCTAACCCACTGCTTTCTCTCTGCTCCTTTTCTCCTTGGGAATTGGGGGGGTGGGGGGGTGGGGGTGCAGTGGAACGGCTTTCCTGTTCTCTGACCAGGGGAATTTTCATGTTGGTTGCTAATTGTAAATATCTGTATAATATTGTAAATACTGCATATTTTGTACATAGTTATTGCATTCCACTGTAGAGTGTAGTTCTGCTTGTAAACACATCTTCCACTTTGCTTCTAACTGAGTTGGTTGAGCAGAGTTAATGCTGGGGGGAAACTTCAACCCACCACAGTTAACACGCGGCACTCGACTACCACAATCCAACTGGCTTCAACTGCAGGGATGAAGCAGAATTCAGGAATGTTATTGTCTGTCTTGAAGACCAGAAAATCAGACACTACAAGATTGAAGACCGAGGGAATTTAAGGAACATACACAGTGATGACTCGCCCAAATCCTTTGAAAAGTACATGAAAGATGTAAACTGTCCTTTCAAAATACAAGAGCGACAAGAGACAGTGGACTGGCCTCTTGGCTTGGCAGTTAGGCTGGAGTATGGAGACAATGCTGATAAGTATGAGGATTCTACCCCTGACGGTGCTAAAAATACTGACAGCACAGCAAAAAATGCAGAGCCACTCATTAACTTGGATGTGAATAATCCTTATTTCAAAGCTGGAGTGATGGCTTTGGCTAATCTGCATCAGATTCAGTGATATGATGATGAAAAGATAACTTAAGAATATGTTAGGAAGAAATTCTTCACCATAAGGGTTGTGAGACACTGGAACAGGTTGCCCAAAGAGGTGGTGGAAACCCCATCCATGGACATTTTTAAGGCCAAGCTGGATGTGGGTCTGAGCAACCTGATCTAGTGTGAGGTGTCCTTGCTCATGGCAGGGGGGTTGGAACTAGATGATCTTTGAGGTCCCTTCCAACCCTAACAATTCTGATTCTATGATTCATAACGGGAATTTTAGTGAACAGATTTATTAAAAACTGACTCCTTTTAAAGTATAAACAGAGAACCATAATCAAGTGATTGCATTTCAGTAGCTCTTCTAGGGAATGATTCATAACTGTGCTTTAACTTTCATATAAAAAAAGTGGGGAAAGGGCATTGAATTACTGGCAATATGAGTGAAACTAATACCAGCAAGGGAGAAGCTGCCAGTAGTGGTGATCCAGATCAGTTGGTTAACCTGGTAAAATCCATACATTTTATTAACACATAAATTCCTATCTGTAGCAACAAAGAAATCAGTTCATGCTTCTTCAAAAAGATCTTTATTCTGGGAAATAGCAACTGAAAAAGTGATAGTACTGCAATGGGACCGAAAGGACTAATATAAGCCTGGTGTGTGTGTATATATATATATATATATGAGAATAGGAGAAGACAAAGACTATATTCCTTTTGATCTTCACAATGGCACAAAAGGTTCTGGAATTTTGTTCTGTTATAGGGAAAAAGTGTTGAAATTTTGGATAAAATCTAGAAAAGCACCATGAAATGTATCTAAGTAGAAAATCTGAAGGCCTACTTTTAAGAAACTATTTTCTCAAGAAAAAAACACCAAAGAATAATTTGGCAAAATAACAAAGAATCATACTAGTTCATATACACCTAAAGGAAAAACAGGATGTAACAAGATTCAGGGAGCTGGAAACAGAGGCTAGATGTATCCGGTAACAAGAAGCAAGGCAAATATTTTCTGCAGCAAAAACAATTCACCACTAGAATAACTTGTCATGGCCAGAGACAGATTATCCCCATCATTAGCTGAGAAAAAAAAAGCTTTAGTTCTATTTGAAAGAGAATTTCTGGAAACTTCTTTATGAGGAAATATTAAGTCACAATAGATAGCCTCAACAGTCCCTTTTTGGCCTTTAAATCAATTAATTTTGATAGTCTTCAAAGTCATTGCTTTATGTTTTTTTTTTTTCTCTCATAGACAATACTGTCAATCAGTGAGTATGTCTGTATGTGTGTCTATGATCATGAATGCAGATTTTGGACTGGGCACTTGCCAGAAGTCTCTTACATCAGAGAGTTTGCTGTTTGAAGAGCAGTATTTTAATCCTCAGTCCCTGGAGAACATGAAGGTGGACAGGTAGATCAGGGAGGGAAGACACACCAAAATATTCAACAGACAAACAGAAATTTTCTTCTGAATACCCATAAGAGGGGAAGTGTAATATCAGGTAGACAGGTTCAGAAGAACAAAGGAAGATATGACAGATGGATACAGTCTTCCTTATTTAGGCTCTGATCAAGTATTTGTACCTTAATCAAATATAAAATCAAGTACATCCATGAATCTGTCCAGTCCTAGAAGCACAGCTGGAAACCAGGAGCTGTCAGCCATCATAGTGCCCCTGTACTCTGAATATGAGCCAGCAGTGTGCCCAGGTGGCCAGGAGGGCCAATGGCATCCTGGCCTGCATTAGGAATAGTGTGGCCAGCAGGAGCAGGGGGGTCATTGTGCCCCTGTACTCTGCTTTGGTTAGGCCGCACCTTGAGTACTGTGTCCAGTTCTGGGCCCCTCAGTTTAAGAAGGACATCGAAACACTTGAGCGTGTCCAGAGAAGGGCAACAAGGCTGGGGAGAGGCCTTGAACACAAGCCCTATGAGGAGAGGCTGAGGGAGCTGGGATTGTTTAGCCTGGAGAAGAGGAGGCTCAGGGGTGACCTCATTGCCCTCTACAACTACCTGAAGGGTGGTTGTAGCCAGGAAGGGGTTGGCCTCTTCTCCCAGGCAACCAGCACCAGAACAAGGGGACACAGTCTCAAGCTGCGCCAGGGGAGGTTCAGACTCGAGGTGAGGAGGAAGTTCTTCACCGAGCGAGTCATTCGGCATTGGAACCGGTTGCCCAGGGAGGTGGTGGAGTCATCGACCCTGGAGGCGTTCAAGAGGAGATTGGATGTGGCACTTGGTGCCATGGTCTAGTCATGGGGTCTGTGTTGATAGGTTGGACTCGATGATCCCCGAGGTCCTTTCCAACCTAAGTGATACTGTGATACTGTGATACTGTGATCCACACAGCAGCAGGTTTATGATGGGCAAGTCCTGCCTGATGAACTTGCCCTTCTATGACAAGATGACCCAACTATTGGATGATCAATAGGTTGTGGATATTGCTTACCTAAACTTTTTAAAAGTCTTTGACACTGTTTCCCAACAAATTCTTGCAGACAAACAGCTTGCTCATGGCTTGGATGAGCTCATGGCTTGGATGAGCACACAATCTGATGGATAAAGCACTGGCTGGGCAAAGGGGCCCAAAGGGTGGTGGTCAGTGGAGTTAAACCTGGCCTGTGTGAAGTGCTTTATCTATCTGAGGAAATCAACCTCTCCCTAACAGCAGATAGTTAATCTTTAGGAGGTCTTAACTAGATGTGAATGCTTCTGTTTTGATGATTTACATATTTCTTCCTCCTTTCTCTTAATAAAATTGCAACTTATATTCAGAATTACTTAAATATTTATAAATTAATTAAATTCTGATCTCCTATATAGTCTGCCTTCAGAATATTTTTTTTTTTGAGGTTACTGACAGAGTTGATGATCTCATGGAAAACTCTGGAAATGATCTATGGGGTTACCACTACTGCCCTGTTTCTGTAGTATCTAAAAAAAATTCTTTCTATCTTAGTCCAAACCCTTCTCCTCTTGCTGTCCTCTTTATCTTAAGGCTTTAAATAGCAAAATCAAAACTTCATGGTGTGTAACTACTCAGAAATAGGCTCCATTAAGTGAAATTCAAAGGAGTTCTTATTTTCCAAGCTGATGCTTTTATCTCTCCAATAGCTGTCGTTTACTAACAGTCCAAAGCAGGTTTTTCAAAACCATTCCTGTAACACTGTGGTCAGAAATTATCTTTAAGCTTTTGACAGATGAGCTGAATTCAAGATATATTTCTGTGATTTCCTTCTGCAGGCAATTTATATGTCATGGTTATCAGAAAACTAGTGCATCATAGGAACCATTTTTATTGGATATGATGGAGAGCTAACTTAACGTTTTAGCAGGATCATTAAAAGTGGCATTTGTGGAGTGGATTTGTGTTACAAGATTTCTTTAAAGAGGACAGCTAAAAAAAAACCCAGTATTTTGAGCAGCAGTCTGAAAACTTTGAACACCAAGACCATCTTGAGGGTCTTTCCTGGGATTTCACAGTATTTAGAACATAAATGATCTGTTAGATGTTAACTGGGTGAGTGACCATTCATAGGAAATGTTCTCTAAATTGGTAATACTTTACATGACAACTCCTTCATGAAAGACATTTTTAAATAAGTCTTTATAAACAGTAGTTCTTATGATGCTCTGAGGGGAAAAGGAAAAAAACTGTTACTTTTCTTTTAATATAATCTATGTGTAAATTCAGTGGAGCAAAAAGATCTGAGGAAGGAAAATAAAGATGGGAACTCACCATTCTTCAGTCTTCTGTCTGTATCTTGCATCTGTAGGTTCCAGGAACAGGTATCCAATATTAGTTATCTAATGTGAAGTATCTAGCATTTGATGTGCAGCACATTAAGCTTCAGCCCCCAACTGTTATTAAAAACACTTTTCAACTGTCATAAAGGCACCTACGAAACAGACAGCAATAACTACCCCCCAAAAAAGTGGACTTATTGTAACAAAAATTACTCAACACTCCTTCTGACACAATTAAATTACAAGTTCAGATGTAAGTGGGGAATGTAGCACTACACAACCTATTAAGCTTTAACTTTACATTTTAAGGAATATTCTTTCTTGAAAGATGAGATAAAATGTGAGAACACTCATTCAGAATAGGCAAACCTGTCACTCAAGGGTACCCAAATTATGCACTCACCAAAAGAGGGGTGTGGGTTTACTCAGTCTGCAGAAGCATCCTTAGATGATGTCCCATTCTAAGAGAGGATCTGACTGCAAGGCCGCTTGGTGCAAGGAGACCAGGGCAAAATAGTTCTGTAGCAGGACTCTATTTATACCCTAAGTCTAGGGTGCACTGCAGTCAGTTCTAATTATTTAGAGGACCAAGCCTACACAACCATTTCTTCCAAATCTTTATTAGTGTCAAATTTTCAGTGAAAAAAACCCTCAAGACTTGTTCAGTCTCCAGTTCCTTAAAGTCAAGCTAAGGCACAGACATATCTGTAGATTTTCAAACTTAAGACGTGTACAGTAACAGGATCACAGTTTTATCCTGAGTTGCCTACAGCCTGATTTGGACATAACAAACAGTGAAAAACTATCCACTAAAATCTGCTTTATCTATATAAATTTTGCTGTAAAGAAGAATATATTTATTTATGTGCAAAGCATTCATACATCAATATGAAACAGCAACTGAAAAAAATGCTGGAGGAATATTTTAATTTGCTGCAATGTCATATTTCATTCAGAAAAAAAATAGAGGCTGTTTTCTAGATCAAACACATGCAAAATTGCAGATAACTTTTGCAGATAATTTCTGCTATACAAAACAAGTAAACTTCAGGAAAAATATTTGGAAGAATCATACAACTGGACTTGCCATGTCATAGTGTCCTCCATTGTGAAATGCTGCTTTACAGCACACAATTCTGTCCTCTACATTCACACAGAATTTAGGCCCTTAGTTCTGCAAAGATTAATGGATGTGTGCACTCTTGGTATGCTCTGAGGAGTTTCCTTGGTGCCAACACATCTGGCTGCAGCACAGATAGTTAAGAGAGGCATTAGTCTTTTTAGGATCTGCCCCTAAGCCTATTATATCAGGTCACAAAATTAGACTAGATTGTACTCTTAGTCAGGTTAGTGAAGCCCTGTTGCCTGAATCATTGTGGTGTGGATGAAAAGAATAGTAGAATTTGACACAATGGATAAAATACTCTAAGGTAAGAGTGCACTAGAAGGCTTACAGTGTTATTAGGTAGGATAATGCATGTTAAGCAATCAAATCATCTCCCTTTTGGTGAAAGTAATTTTTCTTTTGAGTGATCATGTGCCAGAACCAAATTCTAATGGCTTATACTTTATACTTGAAATGGTCTGACTCATCTCAGCCAAGAACATTCTGTTTATTTTCTTAGTTCTAACATTATTTGATACTGAAAAAAAGTGACCTTTAAGTGCTCCCCAATGCACTCATACTCTTTGTTCTAGGACTACAAGGAATCTTGAGTATTGTCAGCTGAAATGGTTTTTTTGTATCCTTTATTTTTAGCAACAGTGAAAGTTCATCCTTCTCTGAAAGTATCAAGATTACAAGAAGATCAAAATCTGAGAGAAGACTTTGGGAGGGAATCAAAATTTGAAATCTAGCATTGTATATAAATTAAGCTGTCATTAAATATGCATTTATTTATACTGTGGTTTGTAGAAGTGATTACTATAGGCAGAATAATGTATTTAATTTTCTTGCCAATTATGTTGTAGTACATCTTATCTTTACAAAATCTGAACAACCACAGAGGGGATCAGTTATCCTTCCTTCCTCCCTTCCTTCCTTCCTTCCTCCCTTCCTCCCTTCCTTCCTTCCTCCCTTCCTCCCTCCCTCCCTCCCGTCTTCCCTCCCTTCCTCCCTTCCTTCCTCCCTCCCTTCCTCCCTCCCTTCCTCCCTCCCTTCCTTCCTTCCTCCCTTCCTTCCTTCCTTCCTCCCTTCCTCCCTTCCTCCCTCCCTTCCTCCCTCCCTTCCTCCCTCCCTTCCTCCCTCCCTTCCTTCCTCCCTTCCTTCCTCCCTTCCTTCCTCCCTTCCTTCCTTCCTTCCTTCCTTCCTCCCTCCCTCCCTTCCTCCCTTCCTTTCTCCCTTCCTTCCTCCCTTCCTTCCTCCCTTCCTTCCTTCCTTCCTTCTTTCCTTCCTTCCTTCCTCCCTTCCTCCCTCCCTCCCTCCCTTCCTCCCTCCCTCCCTTCCTTCCTCCCTCCCTTCCTCCCTTCCTCCCTCCCTTCCTTCCCTCCCTTCCTTCCTCCCTTCCTTCCTCCCTTCCTTCCTCCCTTCCTTCCTCCCTTCCTTCCTCCCTTCCTTCCTTCCTTCCTCCCTTCCTTCCTTCCTTCCTTCCTTCCTCCCTTCCTTCCTCCCTTCCTTCCCCCCTTCCTTCCTCCCTCCCTCCCATCCTCCCTCCCTTCCTTCCTTCCTCCCTTCCTTCCTTCCTTCCTCCCTTCTTTCCTCCCTTCCTTCCTCCCTTCCTTCCTCCCTTCCTTCCTTCCTCCCTCCCTCCCTTCCTTCCTTCCTTCCTTCCTTCCTTCCTTCCTTCCTTCCTTCCTTCCTTCCTTCCTTCCTTCCTTCCTTCCTTCCTTCCTTCCTTCCTTCCTTCCTTCCTCCCTTCCTTCCTCCCTTCCTTCCTCCCTTCCTTCCTCCCTCCCTCCCTCCCTTTTTTTTTTTTTCAATAAAAAGTTAAGGGCAATCCCCTATTGAGTATAGAAGAGGAAAGTTTTCCCCAAAATGTACTGTTCAAAGTAAAACAGGATATGCTAGCTGGAATTCATTCTCTACAAACGTGTCTGACATCTTCTTCAAAATTGCCAGTGTTGACAGGAGACAAGGACAGTCCAAGCTGCTGTGGTCCTGCCTGAGTCTCTGGCCTTTGTGAGAGTCTTAGATACATATTTTCTCTTGTTTTCCTAGATAAAACAGTAAATACTCAGGTTTTGTTTTTCTAAAGGTTTGAAATCAACTGATTACTTGACATTGTCAAGGAATTACTTGACAGTCTCAAGCTGCACCAGGGGAAGTTTAGGCTCTTGGTGAAGAGAAAGTTCTTCATGAAGGGAGTTGTTTGGAATGTGCTGCCCAGGGAGGTTGTGGAGTCACCATCCCTGGAGGTGTTCAAGGGGGAATTGGATGTGGCATTTGGTGCCATGGTTTAGTCATGAGATCTGTGGAAACAGGCTGGACTTGATGATCTTTGAGGTCTCTTCCAACCTTGGTGATTCTGTGATTCTGTGACATTCTATACTTTATGTCTCAGATGATGTCATTATAACACTCCTCAGGGTTAAATCCTTCTGTTTCATTTTAGAGATATATCTGAGGTTCAGACAAACCTGGGAGACTTTTAATTGAATCCTAAGAAAGTGTAGATAACCAATTATAAATTAGAAATATCTACACCGCCTATTACATAGACCATCTATTAGTAATCAGTAACTGGTTTTTTTCAAACCTGGAGTAAGAAAATCAAGAAGTTCATCTAGGGGGAAAAAAAAAAAAAAAAGTGACAGTAGTTTAGTTGTCACCACAGGGTAAATCCTAAGGAGATAATGCAGCTTTTCAGGCCTTTCTCATCACTCACAAAACCATCTTTTTCCCGTCTCTTCAGTTCTTTCTCTTTTGGTTACAAAATACAACCTTGTGGCACCGTTTTTTGTTTCTGTTTAGTTTCATAAAACAGATCTGTTTTTTCTTTGCTAAAACAAACGTTTGCCCTTTCACATGGAAATCTACCAACAGAACAGCAGCACACGGGCCCAGATCATGTGCTTTCATTGTTGTGTTCAATGCTTGGATTTACAGTGAAATTCCCAACAAGATTTTAACTTCCACTAAGCAAGTCCTCTGAAGCATCTATTAACCACCTAGGGCTGTCTTGGGGCTGATCAGCCATTGCCTAAGATGGAACTACTTGGTAGTAAAGATCTGATTAAATCTCCTTTAATCCTAATAGGCTGTCTTAGATATAATAAATTTATTGTAACTGAATCTAGCTTTTCAGCTCGATATAACGCAATATCAACTTCCTCGTTGTGTATTCCATAAGATATATTTTTTTCTATTAACAGTGGAGAAACTGTTAAATAATACTTGTAATGTCTCTACAATTACGAGTTGAAAAGAACGGATTCCTGCATCCAACTTTTATTCTACAGCTTTGCCCTAAGTATCTCATATTTAGATTTATGTTATGAACAGTAGAACATGATGAACAGTGAGAGTTGATACTCAATCATTCTTTAATAAAGTGTTCATCCCTCTTCTTTAAGCCAAACAAATTTTCATGTAACTGGCAGTGAAAAACATTTTAAAACCAGTAATACTGAGTACTACAACACTCAATACCTGGTCGTTAGTAGAGAATTCACTGAACTTTCCTATGGAACCTTACATTTGTTAGCATGTTGCCCATCTCTACCCACTATCAGATATTTAAACAATTTAGAACATTCTAAAGACCATTCACTTCAAGTGAAGAAGCTAATAACTTTGTTAATGTAGTAGGAGTCAAAATCTAATGAACAAAAATGTGCAAACAGATTTTTGTAGCAACTTAAAGTATTTCAGACAAAAAGTTTCTATTACTTAATTTAAATTCTCCAGTGGATCTGTTATGACTCATGTAAATGATTAACAAAGACCATCACGTGTGTGTTTGCATTCTATTTTATTGTCAAACATTAAATCTTTTCAGTGCATAGTTTATGAAGTGTGTTTTCTGACATAAAACTACTCATGTTTTATTAGAATACAATAGAATAAACTGGGTTGGAAAAGACCTCTGAGATCAAGTCCAACTTATGAGCCAACACTATCTAATGAACTAAACCATAGCACCAAGTGCCTCATCCAGTCCCCTCTTAAACACCTCCAGTGATGGTGACTCCACCACCTCCCTAGGCAGCCCTTTCCAATGGCCAATCACTCTTTCTATGAAGAGCTTCTTCCTAACATCCAGCCTAAACCTCCCCTGGCACAGCTTGAGACTGTGTCTTTTTGTTCTGGTTCTGGTTGCCTGGGAGAAGAGACCAGCCCCCACCTGGCTACAACCTCCCTTCAGGTAGCTGCATAATGAGAGTACTTCCAGTCAACACATGGAAAAATTCTATCTGCAATTATTTTGATCTACAACCAAGCTGTAAAATTCTGAAAAATATTGTATTATTGGTGCCATTGATAGAGAAAAGAAAGTCTATTCTTATCACTCTTCACAAAGATATCCATAATGTGGGATTATACATCTGTGGAATATTATCTCTAGGGCTAAACTATAGCATTTGTTCTATCATCCTCCCCCAACAGAGAAGGAAAATCAGGAAAAGGCGAGAAGGTTAAAATGATAACCCATATAATGAAACAGATAGTGGTGTCAATACAATGTATCTAAAATTACAATCAGTCCAGCAAAGATGCAGCAGGAACACTACAACAGCAAAACAGTCCTAAAGAGGAAGAGAAGTAAACTTCCTCCTTTATACTGAATGTAATGCTCTTAGTATGGGATTCACCTGTAACAAATTTAAGTCAGCTGTCCTGGCTGACTTAAAACTGCTATCTGTCTGCAGCCCATGGCTGGCCTGTGATTCTGTGTCAGCAAAACCAGGGTAATTCTGAGAAAAAATACTGAAGTTATTGCTAAAATAATACAAGAAACATGGATGTTGGAAGTACAGCTGGCAGATTGCTTTTGGTCAACGGTTGGAAGAATTTTTAACCTATATCAATAAGACATGTATGCAGGATTGTCGCAAAATGCTGTAGAAGTTGAAGATCCAACTGCTAACTGTAATGGTGTCTGGTTGGGGCATTCATTAAATCTAAATGGATCAAACCCCACATTTCACTCTAGAAGCAAATGCTTCAATGGCTGAGGTAGCATTTAAGTGCTGATGTAGCACTTAAAAGAGTCTACTTCATTTTAAGTCACTTAGGCCTTGGAGGATAGTTAATCATCCTCAGACTTGATTTAATTAAGTAAATTTTTGTATTTGGCCCATAAATCAACTATCAAATGGAGATATATGTCAGACATACATACAACAGATCAAAGATCTGGTCCACTAAGATTATTTTTACCTGTACAGTGTTTGAGATCCAAAAGTTAAAAAGCAACCTTTTCTTATTTCTTCTTTAATGAATTAGTTGCATTTGGCATTACAGTAATAATGAAAAAAAAAAAGTCTTAATAAGTGACCTTTCTATAGGTGATCTTAATCTTAAATTAAAATGTATACAACAGGAAATGGACAGAACCAAACATCTGATACTAAGACATGTGTGAGGAGTGATTGTTTCTTAATATTGCTGATTCTGGAACCCAAAGCACTTAGAAATTCATGAAAGCTTGCAGTTGTCACAATGTAGGACTTATGACAGCAATGATTTTATTCTTTGATTTTGTATCTGTAAAGTATTATATTAAAAATTAAGTTTTTAAGCTTATAATATTGTTTGGTTTTTTTAAGTAATAATCACTTATTTAGAGAGTCCAATGGTGTAGTGGGTTGAGAGAGAAGGCCTAGCTCTCCCTCCCCCACAACAGAAAGAAACAGCAGCTAGCTCAGTCAGAAAAGCAAAGTAATGTTATATTTACAAGCAAAAATGAAATGCAGGTTGTATATACACAATATGTATAGCAGTTACAATATATATACAGAAATATACAGCAAAGAAAAATACAGGAACAAAATTCCCTCCTGCGGACATAGGAGGGTTCCCCCCCTGTACCCCCCTCTCTCCCGCTACCTCCCTTTTTCCCCAAAAAGGGTTAGAGAGAGAAAAGGCAGTTATTGAGGAAAAAAGTTCCTATTAGGCATCCAAGCGCATGCAGGATTAATGCTTATCTGTTATCCAAGGTCAGAACTCCGGCTAGTTGCCCAGAAGCAGACAAGCTGGAAGGGAGAACAGAGAGGAACTGAACAAGATTCCAATTGCACTAAAACTTAAAGCTGCACTCTACCAATCTACCAATGAAATTTGTTTAGACCTGCCTTTGTTTACGAAATATTCAGCCAGATTGTCCCAGCACTGTCCCTTTCTTAAAGGCACAGCCTCAAATGGACACAGATGGTGTCTTTCAATAATAGCATTTCAAATATAGTTAGACATATTTTAAAAATTAAACCAGTTTGTGAAGTGGTGCCCTAGCCCCACCACAGGCTGTGACACATCCCAAACTAATTTTCAAAGAATAGAATAGAATAGACCAGACCAGGTTCAAAGAGACCATCAAGATCATCACATCCAACCCATCATCCAACCCCATCTAATCAACTAACCCATACAACCCAGCACCCCATCAAGTCTCCTCCTAAACACCTCCAATGATTATCTACCTAGTGTCTGCTGAATGATTTTTGGCTTTTGTGTTTCAAACTCACAAATGTATATTCATTATTTATATCATTTTAATGCCTAATGACAATTGTGTCATCTTTTCTAATTTTGTGTACACTTAGAGAAATGTGTAAATTGATCTATTAATTAATATATGTCATACTGTTATTGGCTTATTAAGTTTAAGTTAATTTCATCAGTGAAATGCATAATTAGTTTAAAGGTTATCTTGTTTATTTTCCATGTTTTCTAAATTGTATATACTTTTAAAACAAGAAAACTTACTCTGTGACTAAGTGAAATTGTGTTTATCTATTCTGTAATCACAGTTTATGTATGTGAAAAACATAACCAGGATACATTAATGTAATGTTCTTAAAATACAATAAAAACTGTGGTTTCGGTGTGATTTCATGCTTACCGAGTCTAAGGGAAAATCTGCTATGTTTACCAAACTTGAAGATTAGTTTCTGATTTATGATGTGGAATGAATGTTAATTTTATTTCTCCCCATATTTGAGGTGGGTTTTATTTGGGTTTCCCTTCACCTAAAATTATTCACAACACTAACAGGAGATAATATAATGGAATCACAGAAACATTTAGGTTGGAAAAGACCCTCAGGATCACTAAGTCCAACTGATAACTCCAAAGTTCATCCCCCTAAACCATGTCCCCAAGCACCACATCTAAGTGACCTTTAAACCCATCCAGGGCTGGTGATTCAACCACCTCCCTGGGCAGCACATTCCAATGCCAGACCACTCTTAGTGTGAAAGATTTTTTTCTAATGTCCAGTCTAGACCTATCTAGTCACAGCTTGAGGCTTTTCCTTCTTGTTCTATCACTACCTGTGAGAAGAGACCGGAACCAGCCTCTCCACAATATCCTTTCAGGTAGATAGCAATGATGTCTTTCCTCAGCACCTCCTTTTTCAAGCTAAACAGCCCCAGATCCTTCAATTGCTCTTCGTAAGATTTATTCTCCAGGCCCTTCACCAGCTTCATTGCCCTCCTCTGCACTCACTCCAGCACCTCCACATCTCTCTTGTATTGAGGTGCTCAGAACAGGACACCGTACTGAAGGTGTAGCCTCACCAGAGCTTTATTAATCATTAAGATTAATGCTTCCTATTCAGTTGTTACAAATGCAAGTGTCATATATTCTTGCATGTATGTTAATGCATAGGTTAAACATGCCTGGGTGAAACAATAACTATTTCTGCTAAAAAGAGGGAGAGGAAAGAAAATAAAGTAAAACATCACAATTTATATAACCTTCAATTCTGGTTTTCATACCAATTTTTTCTACATAGTTTTCATGGAAAAAGAAGACCTCCCTGTAGCAATCATTCATTTCTTTCAATATTAATTACCATTTGTTTGAAATCCCATAGGTTAAAACACTGTAAACATTTATTTATTACTTTTAAATACAGTAGGTTTAATCCTATTCTACTAACAATGGCATACTGCTCCACTACCTGATGGCAGAAGAAAAAAATAATGTCTTAGAAATTATGTCACTGAGTGCATGTAGTTGTCATTTCAGACTCTTCAGTTATGCTGCAATTCTACTCTTAAAAAAAATAATGCTGCATCTTATATCTCTAATGTCACACTTCTATTTAGAAAGAGTGTAAATATTAATGAATGGCATGTCAGTAAGGGTACTTCACTGATTAAAAGAAAAAATTGAGAAGTGTTCTAGAAATTATTTTTGTATATACTTTCTGTAGGATTTCCATTAAATATCTTTTAGCTTTAAATTCTGTCAACTTCCACTGCAATTTCTAAGTCTTTCAGCCTCTAACAGCTCTGTTCCTCTATGTTGTCCTTATAAAGCTCTACAAGGTTTTCAAGAATAGAATAGAATAGAATAGAGCAGAATCAACCAGGTTGGAAGAGACCTTCAAGATCATCGCATCCAACCCATCATCCAACACCATCTAATCAAATAAGCCATGGCACCAAGCACCCCATCAAGTCTCTTCCTACACCTCCAGTGATGGCGAATCCATCACCTCCCTGGGCAGCCCATTCCAATGGGTGATCACTCTCTCCATGAAGAATTTCTTCATAACATCCAGTCTAAACCTCCCTTGGTGCAGCTTGAGACTGTGTTCTCTTGTTCTGGTGCTGGTTGCCTGGGAGAAGAGACCAGTCCCCACCTGTCTAAAACCTCCCTTCATGTAGCTATAGAGAGCAATAAGGTCTGCCCTGAGCCTCCTCTTCTCCAGGCTAAGCAACCCCAGCTCTCTCAGCCTCTCCTCATAGGGCTTGTGCTCCAAACCCCTCACCAACTTTGATGCCCTTCTCTGAACACATTCCAGCAAGTCAACATCTTTCCTAAACTGAGGAGCATTGAACGTAAGCACAATATTGTAGAAGTAAACATGTACCAAGACAGATGTTTCGCATGTGACTTTTAATTAAGAAAATGTTTGATTCATTTCATGACCTCCTCTGTCAAAAAAGAGAATTTTGCTTGGGGGTTAATCAACATCCTAGAGGCTTTATGATATTGCCTTCACTGGTTTTACCTTGCACGATTCTTGCTAACGGTAAGAACTATTTCATGTTTAGTTTTTTTCTCCAGGTTTTTATTAAGTTAAAAAACCCTTATGCATTGTCCTACTCAGATAATGCATGCACTATTGTAGAAGCCACAAAAATGCATTGAAGTTAGATCTGCCTAGTGACTTTCTCTCTAGATTTTGTCAGAGACTATTTTCTTTTCAAGAGGAACGTACGTCTGCTCTTGGTGTATGTATGTTCATTTAAAGTTAAGAGAATTTTCGTTCTGGTGATCTCAGTTACGTGTTTGTGCATTATTCTTCATACAACATTCTCTAAAAATAATTTTGCAAAACAGTGTTACATTTTAAAAAGTATCATTTAGAGAAAATTATTTATATATGGGTAAATAGGGTGCTGTTTATATAAAAGAGAAGAAAAATCTATGCATTCAGAGGCAAAAATAGTTTGTGCAAAATACTTTAAATGTATATATTTGTTTACTATAAATACTTTTGAGGCTGATTTTTTAATAATACAGACAGAGGATTTTTAATTATCTTTTTTTTCTTTTCAGTGATGGATAATTGACTATATTTAATAACAGGGCAGACACAATTTGCTATGGTGTTCCCACAGCTACTTGCTTCTTTTTGAAGGTCGTGCCTTTTTAAATATACAAGTTGCTGATTCAATAATCTGGGCCACTCAGTCCAGGAAAGATGTTGACTTGCTGGACCATGTCCAGAGAAGGGCAACAAAGCTGGTGAAGGGTTTGGAGCACAAGCCCTATGAGGAGAGGCTGAGAGAGCTGGGGTTGCTTAGCCTGGAGAAGAGTAGACTCAGGGGAGACCTTATTGCTGTCTACAACTACCTAAAAGGAGGTTGTAGCCAGGTGGGAGTTGGTCTCTTCTCCCAGACAACCACCAACAGAACAAGAGGACACAGTCTCAAGCTGTGCCAGGGGAGGTTTGGGCTAGATGTTAGGAAGAAGTTCTTTATAGAAAGAGTGATTGGCCATTGGGATGGGATGCCTGGTGAGGTGGTGGAGTCACCATCACTGGAGGTGCTTAGGAGGAGACTTGATGGGGTGCTTGGTGCCATGGTGTAGTTGATTAGATAGTGTCAGATGATAGGTTGGACACAATGATTTTGAAGGTCTCTTCCAACATGATTAATTCTGTTCTATCCTATCCTATCCTATCCTATCCTATCCTATCCTATCCTATCCTATCCTATCCTATCCTATCCTATCAAATAATATACATCTAGAAATACATAAAGTATGGCTTATTAGTTGCTTTATAACTTTCTAATGTACTCTAACTTGAGTGATAACTTATTTTCCATTTTACAATCACTTTTTTCTTCCCTCTTCTTTCAAAAGCTGTTACATCTCAATGGTTTGCATGTGTTCATGTAAAGGAGGAATCACAGATGTTATGCTGTCTAAACTGGGATTCAGATTCAGTAATAGGTATTCACATGAAAGGTAAGTGACTACTTGTGTTTTCACATATGCATCTATAGGTAGCTGTTAGTGCTACCTATAACTTTTAACTTTTAACTTTTCCTGTAGTCAAGGGAAAGATTTAGAGTACAGACAGTGATCCAGTCAATCTGGAATTAAATGAAGTCAGGAAGCCTTACTTGAATGCAGACAGCTGTGTCAAGATGTCCTTTAACTCTGATACCTGCAAAAAGACATTTAGTTCTAGTCAGGAAAAGCATTAGATAGATGTTGTAAATTCTTTTATGTAAACCTCAAGGAACTGTCATGTGCTTTAGCATGCACATGTTTAGTCCTCTTGGTTAGGGGATTGAGTTCAATGTCAACACAGCAACAAAGTATTATGTGAAAAACACCAATAAAACATTATTATGTATTTTTTTATGTAGCTACATATCTCTTTCTAAGTGGCTTTGAATCCCAAGCTGGGGCATAACCTCAGTAAAACAGCTTAGAAATAAGAGTTGATTGTGACTGAGGAAAAGTGAGAGTGCTTTGCACAGGTATCCAAGCTGTGTGTGTGTGTTATGTTCAAGTGAGTCAAGATAGGTGTCAGGTTTTCCAACCATCTACATTTAGCTTATATCTGGTGCTAAACTGTAGGAGTTGCTCTATCACCTGATGATCCCTTCCCAGTAGAGAAGTAGGACTGCAAAAAGAAGATCCATGGGTTGAAGTAAAACCAGGTGTAATGAAACAAAAAAATGGTTTCTGAAATTATACTTAGCCCGTGAAAGAGTATGGCAGTCACACTAAATGGGAAAAGCAGTGCACGAAGAGAAATAAGAGAAGCCCAAGCAAGAAAAGCAGCCCAAACAGAAAGCCCCTCAGCAACCTTCCAGTTTATGGTGTGGGATGTCCCTGTGAGCTAGCTCTGGTCTGCTGCCCTGGCTGTCTCAAAACTGTTAACATCCTTCAGCCCATGACTTGACTGTGATTCTGTCCCAGCAAAACCAGGGCACTTACAAAATAAGCACTTTTATAGCTGTTCATAAAAATCTTGGCCCAAAAAACAGGTATGTGAACACTCCCATGAAAGAAAACATTTGCATTTTACCTAATCCTTGAGTCAGAATCTTTGCTACCTGTGAGACAGGAGGCAGGTCAGCATTTCATGCCATCATTTGATCTCAAAATATTGAGGACAATAATAATAATAATAATAATAATAATAATAATAATAATAATAATAATAATAATTTTAAAAAACAGGTTGGAAGAGACCTTCAAGATCATTGCGTCCAACCCATCAACCAATCCAACCCACCTAAACAACTAAACCATGGCACCAAGCACCCTATCAAGTCTCCTCCTGAACACCTCCAATGATGGTGACTCCACCACCTCCCCAGGCAGCCCATTCCAATGGGAAATCTCTCTCTCTGTTTAGAACTTCTTCCTAACATCCAACCTAAACCTCCTCTGGTGCAGCCTGAGACTGTGTCCTCTTGTTCTGGTACTGGCTGCCTGGGAGCTGTTGTATTTAAAAGTGCCTGTAATTCTTGCTAATGAATAAAGGATATAAGGTCAATTTATTTTATGCAGACCAGAAAACAGTTACTATGGATAACTACTTTTGATCATATACTCCAGATTTTATAGCTGCCTCCTAGCAGTCAATGATTCTGTATTCATAGCTCATAAAAATAACATCATCCTTAACATAGCTGGAGAGGTCAGGTGAACCATACTTAAGAATGTCTCTCACACATACCTTCAAGAAGTCTAATCACTCAACACTGATTAAACTCAGAGAAGCTGCCCACTTTGGCAAAATAATATATCCTGAGAAGCTTTAAATATGCATGCAAAATAATTGCATGAAGATGAACCATTGTTAAGGATAGGTGAGAGAATACCAACATCTGCACCGTTCTGACTTCATGGCATGCCTGTCATACAAATCTCATGTGAATGTGTTTGTAAATTTTGCAGGTTGTATGACTCAGCACTCTAAAATTAGAAAAGGCCAAAGTAAAAGATTCAAATTATCCCTCCAGCTAGGCCCTTGTTACCTGATCATGCATTACTTTTTTAGATAAATTTTTGCCTTCATACGTAATGAGTTCACTCTTTCAGTGAGATGACAATAACTCTACAATCCTGGTATGGAATAGGATCCTGCAAATGCTCCTCACCCTCATCTTTTTACATACTACTCCCCAGGAGTGATTTTCAGCTGTGATACTGTATAGTGTGTTTCAGGATGGCCCTGTGTCAGAGCCTTAATAGTGTAAGTCTGAATGGTGCCGACCAGCCCCGTCCATGAGCCCAGGAGCCCTGTTTCAGCTTAGTTCTCTCCAACTCCAGTATGGGCCCCTGAAACACACTGTGGTTGTGTCTCAAACCCTGTATCCTGCTGCTCCTCATCAAGTTACTTGGATCCGGTTCGTGGCTTACTGTTGGTGGACCCTGTTACCAGCATCTGCCTCTGCCTGCCATGCTCAGATCTTATGGCATGGGGATAAGGATACAGTCTGTACTGAGGTCACTTTCAGCTCCCCTTTCCTTGGTGAGCAGTCAGGCCTAGCTATTCCCTAATACAAAGGTATCTAAAAGTAAAGAGCAAAAATACTGCATTTCAACAGTAGCAAGTACCATCTTCCTAAAGACTGGCAGAAATAAGGCTGCATTGGTACCTCCTACATTCAGTGAAGTTTTGCTTCTTAGTTCTTGCTCTGGATACTTTGTGTGTCATTTATTGCCCTTAAAAATATCCTCAAAATAATACAGAAAAATTTCCTTTTTAGTGACTTAAAGGCTACAAAAATATTGTTGCAATAATGAATAAAAAGTGGTAAGGTCGTTTTACAACTTAAAATTTTAAGACTTCACAGAGACACCTCTTCTTTGCCTTACACACCTATGTATCATATGCAATAATAATCAAATCAGGGTAGAAAAAACCACACACAATTTTCCATATATGAGTAATAAAGCAGTCAGAAATCTTTCAAATATACAGTGTCTTCTGGAGCAAACTTGTGTTACACTTTAGCAGCCCTCCCACAGGAATAGTCTATCCCTTTAAATTACACTAGCATTCAATCTACTATAACATACACACATATTAAGTCAGCCTAACATTTTTTGTGGTTGGCTTTTGGTTGTTTTGTTCTGTTTATTTGTTTTGGATAATTTTTTTAAGTGAAGATGAACTAGAATGCAGCAGACTTGCTGACATTAATTTCCATGTTGCTCAATATTTCTGAGAAGCAGATGTGAAAATTCAAGTGTACCATGATTTACAAAGCCAGACAAAGCTTAGTCACAACTTGGCCATAGCAATGTGAACAGGATGCCTGTCTCACTGCTGAATTCTTTTTCCTGCATGTCCAATGTCTGTACAGTCAGTTATTCAAATGCACAAAGAGGTTTCATCTTGCCATACCCTGCTCTACAAGAGTCCCCTCCATCACCTATAGATTAAACTCAGGAGCCAGCAAAACATAATGTGAAGGTGATAATAAATAAAGGCTTTCATTTCATCCTCTTAAAGATAAATGTTACCCAGAACAGAATTAACCAGGTTAGAAAAGACCTTCAAGATCACCAAGTCCAACCTATCGCCCAATACCATCTAATCAACTAAACCAGGGTTTCTACCACCTCCCTGGGCAACCTGTTCCAATGTCTCACTGCCCTCATGGTGAAGAACTTCTTCCTGACATCCAATCTACCCATTTCTATTTTTTTTCCCATTCCCCCTAGTCCTATCACCACCTGACACCCCAAGAGTCCCTCACCCACCCCATTTCCCACCTTTTTCCTCCTCAAACCCCAGAGCACCTGGGCTCTCTTGGAGTCTCCTCCCACCCCAGGTGTGGCCACTTGGCCCTCCCCACCCACTTCCCTTTTTAATCCCCTCCAGGAAAGGTAGAAGCTCCAAGCTGAGCCCATCTGGGCTGAGGGATCCTCCTCACATCACTGGTGAGTGCCCATGGTGTGCACCGGGTGATGGTGGTGGTGACAACAAAGGCCGGGGGGCCTGGTGGCCCCCCGGTTAGTTAGGAAGCGTATTGATATCCACTCCAATATCATCCATGCGTGCTGGCTGGGCCTCCTTACTGTGTGGTACTAAAGCACAACTGGTGTTGGCAAGATATCACTGTTAGGTTGCCGCAGCCCTGCTATCACCAGTGGGTTTTGTTGATTGTTCTCAGAAATGAGAAATATAGGGGAAAGGAATGCAGAGGTCCCAACAAAAAGAAGAGAATGTTTGCCTCAGTTCACAGAAAGGACATCTGAGCACCATGAAGACAAGCATTTCAACAAACATGGTTCCTTATCAAAACAAGACTTAACAGCCACAGTGGTGTAAAGCTGCAGCTTAAAATATATACCGTTTGTCTGAGGGAAACTAATGTAAGTTGAAATACTTAAGAAATCTAAAATAAATTTTAAAAATTAAGCCTACACAAGTCTTGAATGAATGAGTCAGCTAGAATGACAGAGTTGTGGGGTTTTTTTGCCATCCCTGCTTTGCAAGCACTATGGTAATAATCTGTTTTGGGGCATAAAAGAGGTAAATTTTGGTTAGCTGCTGTGAAGAGGAAGCAGATAACTTTCAGGCATCAAGCCATGCAGCAGACAAGAACTGTGTGAGCTGACAGCTTTCTAGTGAAAAAATATATTTTTTTAATCATATTTTTTTAATAGATGGCAGGTGAAGAGAGTGACCACAATACTTTGTTAGATTGTTCTTGTATTTGCTTTTCAGACTGTTGCTGCCTGTCAGTACCGAGGCTGTTTAGACTTAAAGGTGTGGTATTGCTGAGAGTGCATAGCTCAAATTTCCTCATCTATGTTTGAATAAAAACTTCTTCCAAAATTAGTGGGTAAAGTGACTAAAAATTTTAGGGTAAATTGCAATTGGTTACCTGATGGCAATCTCTAAACACCACTTGCATATCAAAGTAACTTCAGCTACTGTAGAGGGAAAACCACAAAATATTTGCTAGTTATTTTCTTTTCTTATAATTCAAAATGAATTTGGAACCAAATAAGATGCTGAACTTGGAGTTTCAATGATTTGAATTAACATTCATAGCCATTCATAATCTACTAACAGATGTTCAGAACAAAATCTATTGAGGAAAATATTAGAATAGAATAAACCAGGTTGGAAGAGACCCTTGAGATCATCAAGTCCAACCCATCATCCAACACCATCTAATCAATTAAGCCATGGCACCAAGCACCCCATCAAGTCTCCTTCTAAACACTTCCAGTGATGGTGACTTCACCACCTCCCTGGGCAGCCCATTCCAAAGGTTAATCGCTCTTTCTAGGAAGAATTTCTTCTTAACATCCAGTCTAAACTTCCCCTGGTACAGCTTGATACTGTGTCCTCTTGTTCTATTGGTGGTTGTCTGGGAGAAGAGACCTGCACCTACCTGTCTACAACCTCCCTTCAGGTAGTTGTTGAGAGCAGTAAGGTCTGCCCTGAGCCTCTTTTTCTGCTGACTAAACAACCCCAATTCCCTCAGCCTCTCCTCATAGGGCTTGTTTTCCAAACCCCTCACCAGCTTTGTTGCCCTTCCCTGGACACATTCCAGCAAGTCAACATCTTTCCTAAACTGAGGGGTCCAGAACTGGACACAGGACTCAAGGTGTGGCATAACCGGTGCAGTGTACAGGGGCAGAATGACTTCCCTGCTCCTGCTGGCCACACTATCCCTGATACAGGCTGGAAAGTCATTGGCCTTCTTGGCTGCCTGGGCACACTGATGTCTCATGTTTAGCCTACCGTCAACCAGTACTCCCAGGTCCCTTTCTACCTGGCTGCTCTCCAGCTACTCTGACCCCAGTCTGTATTGCTGCATGGGGTTGCTGTGGCCAATGTGTCGAACCTGGCACTTGGATGTGTTAAATCTCATGCCCTTGAACTCTGCCCATCTGCCCAGCCTGTTAAGATAGCTCTGGATAGCTATTTGATCCTGTAACAGATCAACACCTGCCCCCAGCTTGGTGTCATCTGCAAATTTACTGAAGATGGTCTCAATGCCCTCATCCAGATTATCAATAAAGGTATGAGCTAATGCTGAGAATATTAAAGGAAAAAAAAGATAAGATGTTCCTATAAAAGTAATGAGAAAGTAAAAGTCTGAGGGTGCAATAACCTGTTAACAGGGGATGGGAAGACCTTGGACAATTGTATTGCTGTGCAGACTAGTAGGGTGGGTACAGGGAAAGGTAATGCAGTAAAGATTGAAGTACCTCTGAACTTCAGTTGCAGCAGAAGGGAAAAGCTGAAGGAGGAATGTGAAGGAAGCATTAAAAAGATGAGTATATTTGCTAGTCATCTAAACTTCCCTCACTTCAGATTATTGCATTACATTTAATGCAAATCATCTTAATTTGAGCAGTTGAGAGAAACTAAGATACAATCTTGTGAACTTGGTTTTTGTGTATATGTAAAACCAGTAGAGAGATTCATAAAAGCTTTCCCCCTGCCTTTAAAGAACTTAGTTTAATGTGTATATCATGTAGAGCACAATTGTGTAACATGATATAGAAGAGTGACTTCAGGTGCTGCTTACCTCCCTTGCTAACAGGCATGGATCTCCTGGTTTGAATACTCTTGTAATTATTATAAATAAAAAGTTTTGACTAACTGCCTCTCCACCACTGAGACATGGATGATTCCCTTGGGCTCTTAATGTGTTTGGTATACCTAATTAGCGAATGATACTCAAAAGTGAGTCCCCAGTCAATGTTATTTCCCTTTTCCCACTACCATTATTTTATTTTTTTTTTCTAAAAGGGTGTCTGAAGTGATAGGGCTGCACTTTCAGGTCTTGTTTGACAGTTGAACATTTTTATTTACTGTTAGATTGTTGCTTCAAATTAGAACACAGACTAGCTAGGGAGTTACCTATCCAACATGCAAAGCAGATCACAATAAAAATAGTTCAAATAGGCCCAATGAGAAAGGGTTTCATTATGATGTCACAAGAACTAATAGTCAGAGGGAACAATTCTCATGAGACAAGTGGAAACCTCAGGTGTTTAATTTTTTTCACAGGTTTATATGTGGGTGAGAGCTTAACCATTTCACTTAGAGAACCTTTAGTAGAGTTTTCAGAGAGCTCGTGTAAACAGTGTTCTAAAGCATGCTATATTCAGAGTGGGGTTTCAAAGGATGTTTTCAATGTTACACTTTCTCTTTAGATAAATTTCTGTGTCACTGTGATGTTATGTTATCTATTTGGTTTAGATTTGTGATGCTTTGCCCTTTGCAGCTACAAACCATGGATATAGCTGGTTGTAAGCCAGGGTCTCAGCTGTGAATGCAATGAGTTATGCCTTGGTAGATCAAATTTCCAAGGATGACTATGAAACCATAGCTTTCTGGAACTGCTCATTTATTCCTTATAATACATCTAGAGGAAAGTCAGTAAACAAATTACAGGTGAAGTTGGAGAGAAAAAGAAGACCTGATATTTAGCACACAAAAAGCTGGAGTTGCCTGATGATTGCAACAAGAGAAATGCTGAAATCTAAGTCTAGCTCAATTACTGTGACAGAAAGACATTTAACTTTCCATTGTACATTACTTTGCTCCAGTACTGAACTTGGAAATAGCACTTAAGACTAGCAATTGTCTGAAATAGCTTTCATGCAGTGGCAGACAAAAAACCCCACCCACACAAAAAAACACCACCCAAAAAAAAAACCAAGCACCAAACAAATAAAACAAAACAAAATAAATACAAACAAACAACACACACCAAAACAAAAACACACACACACACAAAAAAAAAAAGAGATGAAGAAGAAAATATCAAGAAACCTACTATAAGCAGGACAGTGAGAGACACTTTGCCACATAAGACCTTGATGTGTTTGTATCATGGTGGGACATCCTGGTCTCTGCACCTCAAGAAGTACACAGTGGAGAAGGCAAAGGGACAGTTAAAATGATGGAGGGAATAGAACAGCTAGTTGAGAATGAATAAAATACCAGGAACGCTCCAGCTAGAAGTGAGGTGCAAGCAAAGTTTAAAAAAAAATCATTGATGTGGCACAGAAGAGGAAAGAAGAATCTTGGTACAAGAGCTTACAGTAATAAAACTAGATGGCATTTCAAGAAAATTGTTGGAGTTTAAAACAACAGAGCACACTTCAGCTTTCTAGGAATGAGATTCTGCTGCCTTTTGCCACAGAAGGTTGTGGCAGCAGATGATAAAAAAAAACTGAAAAAAGAAAGTACATAAATTATTTGACAGCAGATCCATGAAAATACACTTAAAAGAAGAGTCAGGGATGTACCCTCCAGCGTACATGCTGCAACAGTTATGGATGATGGGGGAGTAAGTAGAGAAAGCACGGCAGAAAGAGGCTGGGCTTGCATTCTTTCCTTAAACAGCTTACAGCCACAATCTTTATCAGATTTGTCTTAGACATCACTCCCACAAAATCTCCAAGCCGTCTCAAGGAAGTGATGGGGGAAGGTTACAAAGGAAAGAACAGGGAGGAATCGGGTTACTACATGTACTAAGGACTGAAAAGCGGGCGGGAGTGTGAGACTCAAAGAATCAAAATGCGAGAAAATAGGTGTGAGTGCAGGGACATCAAGAAACAATTTCACTGTTACCTGAAAGCAAGAATTCAACAAACATTGCCTAGAAGAGCTCTGTCCAGAGATGCAAAAAACCCAAGGAAATGAGATGAGACACTGTAGCTACTGACAGCTTTCCTGTCAGACCTCCACTGCCTGATTCTAGGGAGACTCTAACCAGGGCAAGGAGTCTAATGAGGTCACACTACTAGGAAGGCATTTAGATAAGAAAGGAGTTAATAAGAAGGAAGAGACAGCTCCAGCTGCATGAGTGTATTCTGAATACACTGGGGTGTGTTTACAGTGTCAGCAATGTGTTTTACAGGGGACAAGTAAGAATGTAAGTAGTGACCTATTTCTCATGCCACTGTTGTCCATTATGGTGATTGCCACTGTAGTCACTACCCATCTGTGTCCATTTGAGGCTGTGCCTTTAAGAAAGGGACAGTGCTGGGACAATCTGGCTGAATATTTTGTAAACAAAGGCAGGTCTAAACAAATTTTATTGGTAGATTGGTAGAATGCAGCTTTAAGTTTTAGTGCAGTTGGAATTTTTGTCAGTTCCTCTCTGTTCTTCCCTTTCCAGCTTGTCTGCTTCTGGGCAACTAGCCCGAGTTCTGACCTTGGATAACAGATAAACATTAATCCTGCATGCGCTTGGAGGCCTAGTAGGAACTTTCTTCCTCAATAACTGCCTTTTCTCTCTCTAACCCTTTTTGGGAAAAAAGGGAGGTTGCGGGAGAGGGTGGGGTACAGGGGGGGAGCCCTCCTCTGTCTGCAGGAGGGAATTTTGTTCCTGTATTTTTCTTTGCTGTATATTTCTGTATATATATTGTAAATACTGTATATATCGTGTATATATAACCTGCATTTTCACATTGCTTGTAAATGTAACATCCCTTTTGCTTTTCTGACTGAGTTAGCTGTGGTTTTTTTTCCTTTTTGTGGGGGAGGGAGAGCTAGGCCTTCTCTCTCAACCCACTACACAGTCTGATGTAAAATTAATATTATACCCTTCTATCTAAGCCTCACTGTAAAGTGATCAAGAATTGATGAGCAAGCAGGTATTTTCTTAATTTCAATGGCACATTTATTGTAAGGAGGGGGAAAAGTCAAATATTTGTGAAGACTTTCATTGATTTTTTTTTTCCCTTCTTTTTTTTCTTTTTTTTTTTTGGCAAGGAGTTTTCAGTGATGAGTAATTATCATACTTGACAGAAATTCCAATCTGAGCTTGGCAGGTTGTGGTTTGGTGTTTTTTTAAGATTCAGTCCTATTTGAAGTTCTGAAGTTACTACACTGAACTCCACCTAAATAAAATACTTCTAAAACAACCAGTATTTACATCCACTGAAGAACATATCAGCTTCTTTAATATAGAATTAGCAGATTTCTGTGACAACTATCCAGTATCATAGCCAGTTTTTACTCTTGGATTTATTGTGAGATAATGACACAATGATGGCAGAGGTCCTGCTAATATTATTACCTTTTTTGACAGCAATGTGGAGTTATCTGTGCAAGTCTTGGCTTCTCACCTTTCTTTTCTGCTTTGTTTCCCAGAAACTGAAAGATCCACTTCAAGGAAACAGCACTAGTTATGCAGATGTAAGGTAGGATAGACTTTCAGATACCTCTGGAGGCAGAGGAAGATGAGTTTTTTGTTTTTTTTTGAAGGAGTTTGTATTTTAAGAAGCAGTTTGTAGGATAAATATGTGGTTTAAAATTATACCATGCACATAAAATATTGCCCTTAACTTAGAAATAGATATAAATGTGCCTGAATTACAAGGATTTCATGGTTTTGAGGGACTGTTTTGATGACCTAGATAATTACACAGGAGCCTGAAATGCATCCTAATTTCAATACAATTATCCATCTACTCCTTTAACGCTTTTCCTTCATACACAATAACTAAGAGTTTCAGACTATGTGCCACTGAGTTTCAGTAAAATTCTCACTAGCAGAATGTGCATCAAAATATTCAAATCTGTGGATCATTGTGGCTTGTGTAAATTCCTGTGGATGAGCTCAAGGCCTGTCAGTCTCTATCTCTAAGACTCCTTTAAAATATTACTAACCAGGAAATTAAGATTTCAATGCTTTCAGACAGAAAAGAATCCGTTAAGTTTTCACTGTGGTGTGTAACTGCTTCTCTCTTCACAATTCATGTTGCCCTCTTTTAAGCTAGTAACTATGTCAGTGACTTGACTGAAATATGACACTCTTGAGAGGCAATGTCAGCTCTTCAGCTTTCCCAAGAGTTCTGAGAAGGGTGATGAATAAAATGATGAATATGATATCTCACAGTCCTAAGAGTTCATTTACTATAGCCAGTTTTAGAAACAGAAATGTGCAGTCTGTGGATTTTACTTCATCAAATCCTTCTGATGGCAATCCTTTCCTTGGTATTGTTCACAGTCCATTGACATGAGCCATTGCTGGCAGAGGCAGCTATGCATTCCTGAGTGTCTCCACTCTCATCAAGACGTTTCAAGCTATTAGAGTGGACAATTTCCTTCTGTTAGGCATTGCAAAATTCTGCACATGTACAACTGCCAATATTATAGACATGTATGCTGTTGATAAAGACAAATGTGTATAGGGCCTATAATTTAGCCAGTGGCAAGCTAAAAAAAAAAAAAAAAAAAAAAGCAAACAAGTTTTCTGAGTAAAAAGAGAGAGAAAAAAACCCTTGCAAATCATTAAATGAAATTAGATTTAATGAGAAACCCTGGAAATAACACCACTTAGGTAGAGTAGTTGAACAGATAAATGGAAATGAATAGTGTGGAACACAATTTCCTAAACTACCCTGTAAGTTACAAGACATTTACTTAGAATGTAAAGTGATTTAACTTAATCTGACATTATGGTTTCAGAGAGGAATAAGTACAGAATTGGGTTAAAGTGTATGAGAACATAGCTACTCTGTGTACTTTAGAACAATTTAATTAATTTAAAGCAAGATATATATGAGCGTACGTGTGGGCTAGTGGGCTGAATGTCCCCAGCACAACTCTACATGGTAAAGGAATAAGCCTGACTAATACCTGTGAAAAGCAGTTTCATTCAAATTCTTAGCACCAGTGGCAAATGCAACAGAAGTTTGGTTTTCTTTGTAAATGATTACAGGCAGAAAGAAAGGTGAGGTAATAAATGAATTGAAACTGTAATGGATGCTGACAGTTTGGAATGAAAGCTAGGAAGGTAGCTGTATGCAGTAACTAAGCTGTGATTTCACATGCTGTAGATTTTATGTCACTGCTTTTATGTCAGTGTGACTTTTGGTATCTGTAAAATCTATCCTTACTGTATATATATTTTTCTTCTTCACCTATGTTAATCCAGCCATTTTCTTTATGCTGATTGACATTAACTATTAAGACATAAAATGAAGCTGTTGGCTGAACCAAGAGAGAAGTAGAAATTATTTAGGAAGGATTTGGAGCAGTTTCCATTACTGATCTTTCTAGTCAGAAATGTACACAAGCCTGGAGGTCCCCAGGAATGGAGTGGAGATTGACACAGTAATTTACAGTGTTAAGGGGAGACAGCAAACTCTGTTTTGCATTACTTTGCATTTTCTACTGCTCTGAAAAAAAGAAAATAAGGAAATTTTATCATTGATACACACACAAATATATGCACTTTATATGTATAGTACAGGTTTATAGATTAATATGAAACAAATCATGATTGAGGTTGCATAAAACCTTAATTTGATCCAAAATCTAATTAAAATTAGAGAGTTTCAAAATAATTTATCAGATAATGATGCCTGACAAAAGTGGCAAATGTTCAATTATTTCAATTGTTTTTTAAATACTTTAATAAGGTGGACAAATATTCATGAACACTTTTGAAAACTTGTTCATCTGAAGTTTTCTGGTGTTTTGTTATGACTGCTTTGGGGTTAGGATTATCTTGTTATGGTAGACTTGGGGGTGTTGATTGATAAGAAGGTCAACATGAGCCTACAGCGTGCTCATGCAGCCCAGAAGGCAAACTGTAGCCTAGGCTGCATCAAGAGGAGTGTGGCCAGCAGGTCAAGATTCTTCTCCTTTATTCTGTTCTTGTGAGACCCCGCCTCAAATACCGTGCTCAGTTGTGGTGTCCCTATCATAAGAAGGACATAGAACTGTTTGAGCTAGTCCAGAGGAGGGCTGGAACACCTCTGCTTCAGTATAAGAGTGGTGAGACCCTGGAACAGGTTCTATGATCCCCAGAGAGGTTGTGGGTGTCCCCTCCTTGGAGGTGTTCGAGGACAGGTTGGATGAGGCCTTGGGCAGCTGAGTCTAGTTGAAAGGCATCCCTGCCCATGGCAGGGAGGTTGGAGCAGATGATCACTAAGGGCCCTTCCAACCTAAGCCGTTTTATGCTTTATGAGTTATGATCTATGTAGGAGAGAGAAAGGCAAAGCTGGGAAGACAGGAAGAGATTCCGTATGGAAAAGCCTCCTGATTTCTAGGACTGACTGCTATTGAGACTGCTTATTCATAAGCATGGAAGATAAAATTGTGTTTTGCTTTGTTTTGTAACAGTGTTGATCGTGCATTTTGCAATGTCTGTCAGATTGATTTTTATGGTTGTGAATTGTCATCAAAAGTTCATTACGCCCTTAAGCATATCAGTAATTTCTAAAGAGACAGTTGTTAAAAAAATCAAATGAAGAAAAACTTTTCAGATCTTTGGGTTTTGGCTTTTGTTTGGGTGTCAGGGGTTTTTTTTCCAGTTCACCGTGTGGCAGTTAAATGCATTACTTAACTTTAAAGGATGAGCTAAGTGATATGGTTTCTTTACTATGATTTGATGCACCTTTTTTCAAATAGCTACATTACTTGAACTCAGTAAACCTATCTCATAATTCAGGATTGGAATATTTTAAGTCACAAGCTGAAAATTTGTGAGCTTTTTAGTAAAACTGCTCATCAAATCCAAGCAAGTGAATAGCCATAACTGATAATCATTCGTTCCATTAGTTGATAGAACAACTTACAGAAAACATTTATATGCTCATTATTTCTCTAGTTCACGTTTTAGTTAATTAAAGTTTCACACAAGTTAAATTCTGTTTTCTGCACAACCTTTAGGTAGTGTGAAATATTCTCTCTTACAAAGAAAAGTGGCTTGTATTGTGAATTATATCTTTGGCTTTCTGTAGACATCAAATCATTATCTACAAAATAGTCCTCTCCACTTGTACATGGCAGAAATCTGTGCATGCAAAATCAATCATGATTCATATCACACTGCCCTGAATTGTATCTTTATTAGATTACTTCAGTGTTGAATGAGTCATAGCGCAAGACGTTTACTGCAGAGTGGAAGATCTGCACCCCATGATATTGGCTGGATGCCCTCTTTAGAGCTGCTCTCACTTGTGCTTTGTCAAGTGGTTGGTATATGATACTTCAGGTGTTCCCCTCCAAACAGAATAGCAACCTACTGAACAAATTTCAGTTTGATAAAACAATCTCTTTGATTGTATTTTTACATGTTGTATGACCTCATAAAGAGATAACTCCCCACAAGCATTGATTTCTTGATTCATATTTTGAGTGATTTTGAAAGTGTCCAAAAGTTTTGTATTTCACAGCTTCATAACCTTATATTTTAATACTTGCAAACTGTGAGCTGTGCAAAAGGTCACCGTGGATCTAATTATGAGATGAGTCACAAACTGATCCATGCTACAAATAAAAACCTGGCTGTAAGGAATTGCTGTCATTGAATTAGTTGGAGATCAAATTTGAGCTACATCATGTGAAATTAGTGTGAATTCTTAGATGTGTTATGATAAATGGAATCAAGCATTGCCCTGGACAACATTTACCTATTAGATAGCCTTTATGCAGTACTTTTTGAAAAACAGAAAAAAACCACAATAGTATTTACAAGAGCAGAAGTTAAATGTTCTGAGCGTCTACCAACAAAGCATCTTCAACTAGAACAGCCAGTATTTAGAACGTTGTATCCTTTGAAGTTAGAAAGTAACTAACTAAAATATTTGAATTGTGTTGTTTGAAGATTTCTGGCCTTGTTCCCACATTTCACTATGGTAAGTGAGCTACTGATCTTTCACAGTCCTTACACACGTCATGAAATATTTCTGTCAGTGCTATAGACTTTCCATGTTCTTATTGTGCAATAGTGAGGATGTCTGATGTATTTAACTTAAAGCTTTTTTTGCAGAACATGAATTTACATGCTTTCTATTTACGTTTGTTGCGTCTCACCCTTCATAACTGCTATATTTCATGCTTTTTCTTCAGTAAGACATTTTTTTAGGGTTGAGATGCTTTCTTTAGTTAAACCACACATTGCTTTAGATAAATAGGATTTACTTTTCCTTTCAAACTTAATTACTTTTCAGAATCGTGATCAATTTCCCACCTTGCTTGCTTGAGGGGAGTGACACTGTACAAGACCCTTACACATTTGCTTTGTAATAAGCCTTTATTCATACACTTCAGGCTATACAATCAGCTTCTCTGCACCAGAGTTTGAGCCTGTGTGTGAGGCTGCAGCCGGAGGCCTGAAGATTGGAATGCTGATGATGGGGAGCAGAAGGGCTGAGGAATTAATCTGTGTTCAAGAAAAGTAATCATCTGGCTGTGAGTGTCCATAGGTTTTGTTACATAAAATTAAACTATCTTTGATGATCTCTTCTTTTTTAATTAGAGATGTCCTATATAATATATTCCCTGAAAGAGTTCCATTCTAGTGTTTTGCTTGTTTTAAAGCTTTTGTGGAGTACAAAAGTAATATTTTTTCCTGTAATAAAAAAGGCAATCTGAGAGCCTAATTGTTTGAAATAGAATCAACTTAGAATAGAATAGAATAAACCAGGTTTGAAGAGACCTTCACAATCGTGTCCAACCTATCAACCAATCCAAACCACCTAATCAACTAAACCATGGCACCAAGAACCCCATCAAGTCTCCTCTTGAATTGGTGATGGTGACTCTGCCACTTAAAAGCATAAATTTAGTTCCTAGAAAATAGAAGTTTATAGAAAGGTAAAAATATTACTTATAGTTTTGCTATAATGTACACATAGTCGAAGAACTAGTTATATTCATATTGATATGCAAAGGCCCTTCTTTTCCAAGGAGAAGCATGAAGAAATACAGATTGGCAGGGGGGAAACAAACAAACAAAAATAGTCCAGCACTCACCCCCCCTGCCTCCTGGTCCCACCGTATAGATACTGCAATCCCACTGGAAAATTATTTGGACTGCACATTACTGTTTCTTAGAAGTCAATTTCTTGTCAGTCTTAGTTTGTACCCAGAGTGATTTTCATGGTTCAACTTCTTTAAATGGGCCATAACATAACCATTTAGTAGAAGGAATAATCTTTGCATTTTCACCTATATGTCAACTAGAAGAAACAGATAAAACATGGAAGTCCATATTCAAAGGTGTCCTCTTGACCACAGGGAAAATTCTAGTCCTTATCCAAACAAGGTACCTTGTAGACATCTTGAGTTAAATGTCAAAGAAGAGGAAAAACTTGTAAGTAGATAGAGTAAATGGTCCTTTGGCGCCTCTTCCAACAGTGTTTTGAAACAACATTCTGTAATTTTGACTACTTGTTCACAGACAGTAGAGGAACGTTTTGTTTGCTTTATTACAGCCTTGGATGCAGAAAATAAATTTGACCAAATTCTAGCGTTGTGCTATAGACCACATACTAAAAAAAAAATGGGTTAAATTACATTTCCACTCAGATTTCCATCACAAGAACTGTAGTGTCTTAATCAATGTTAAACCAGGTGCCAATAGTCTTGGTTTTGAATCTTCCCTGAAATCTGCCTTGAGTGTCTCCTACAACCAGTTATTGCAAAATTATTTGAGGAAGAGCTTCAGACAATCTAGAGAAGGGAAGAGAGAATTTATTAATTATTACAATGTCAGGGTGTTTTTTGCCCTACTGAGTCATTTACTCTCATCAACTGTTTTAAAGTTGAAATTTTTATCTATTTAACAATGAGTCTTCTATCACTTCCCTTCAATTAACAGAGTGCACTGTGACAGGAAGTTTTCCTGTTGACTTGATCTAAATTTAAGTTACTGTGTGCCTCAAACCATGGTGTGTGCTGTCTCAAAAGATCTGACATTTCAGTGCAGGAATAGAGTGGCACATCTGTGAAACTCGATGAAGTATTTTGTTCTCCAGAGAAGACTGAAGGTTACAAAATAATTTACTAATTATGCCTTGAAAAGCATGCCAGCTTCAAAGGAGCAAACATTTCTAAGTAAGGATTATACAGAAATAGACATTCAAGATCAAAATGAATTAATGATACAACTTAACGTGTCCATTTATTTCCAGCACCTGTTAATCTTTGCATAATTTTAAGGATTCAGTAGATCCATAACAGTATCTTTTTGTAACTCAAATACAATAGCTCCATATTTTGCAGAAGCAGGTCTACTGATACAAATGACCAGTTTTTAACCTATCAGCCTTTATTTTCATTGCAGTTGTTTGTGTGAGATGTGGTCTCTGCTGAGAAGCTCTGTTGCTCTAAAGCAAAGAAGGATTCTGGTTGTTACACAAAAAAACTTAACTATTGGTCATCTGGTTAAGAGCAGGCAATTATTTACATAAAAAGCTTGACTCTCTGACTTAAATTAGTACAAAACAGACTCAGGGTCTTTTCCTGGATCTTCTTAGAACTTTTTTCCTAGGTATAGTCACATTGATGTTTGCCTTTGATAAATGTATGTAACTTCACAGGTAGTGTGAAACTATTCTTTTCAGTGGCATGGTTCAAAAATGGTTTCATGAATCTAATAGTTACAGAGAGTGGGTTTTTTAAAATTTGGTAATGGCATAATGGTTACAGCAGGAGAATGAACCAGAACTTGTGGGAAAAAAAAATATATGGAAAAATTTTTGTGATATGGACATAACAGGAAAGTGTCTTCCATTGCTTTGCCTTTGTTTCTGCCCATGATTTTGGCCACTTTTTAATTTTTATGCAAATTGTTTTTTTATTTCTATGAAAGTAATTGAGGAAGACTATAAAACCATACTGGAATCAGTGTAATTTTCCCCCAGTTTTTGTTGGGTATTGATCAAGGATTTTTAACTCCAGTTCACATCCAGGGGTGGGGGGCAGAAAGTTAATGAAACTTGCATGAATGACATTCCCTGTCTCTGTGTAAAAGTGCTTGAAGGTCCCCATGGCAGGAAGATTTAGGTCATGAGAATTACAAGAAATTTTCTAAGTCTTTTAAATTTGATGTCTTGTAATATCATTAATATACAGAGATACTATAAAAAGACTTAAAGCCAGACCAAAATCCCTAGTACTACCATTAAGCAATAACTTCTTCTTTCTATTTGTTTGCAGAGCAGACATTTTTATATTCCACTTGTGATTTTACTTTCCCTTCTGTGAGTTAGAAAAGCAAGAGGAAAGAAAATCTTATTTCTTCAACTTCATCACTGCAGCATGGGAATTAATCAGGTTCCTATTTCCTCTCGTATGGATATTGCCCATTTTAAATTACTGCTCACATTATAATTACATAAAGATCCTTTTATAATTTTTGACTCAGGTAAGGAATCACTTTTCTCTGTGGTATGTAACAGGAGGCTAAAAGAAGATTCTCAGTGAGAGCTTTGCCTCCAGGCTCTCTCAGTGGGTCCAGAATTTGTGTAACAAATTTGTTTAGTGTAGAGGACAGAAAAAAAAAAAGTGGGGATCATAATTTTTGTGAAGATGATTGAAAAGCTGGCAAACTGAGCAATCACCCATCAAGATGCTGCATATACTTTAGCATTTCAGTCTTGATAGTTACATAAAGTGTGGTTTTATTAAACATCATAATATAATGGACAAAATATTGTGAAACAGCCTCTTCTTTGTCAAGTGTTTCCAATGTATTTAATGCTATAATACAGTACTAGGGCTGTGAATAACTGATTTTTCTTCATGCTTATTAGTACAGACCTAAATTCTCAAGTATAGTACAACCACGGTCTTTAGATTTCCTTTTGTCAGCATTTCTTTCACATAGCATATTTGACATATGGCCTTCTAACTTCTCTGCTTACAATTTGTATAGCTGTGAGTCAAATTGTACAATATTTCATACAGTTACAACTATTTTCAAAGCACATTTAATCTCTTTTTCTCTGTAAGACCTAAACTTTTTGTTTTTGAGTAATGAGGAAGACAAAACCACATTTTTTTCAGATTATCTATAGAGGCAGAGGTTTATAATAGAATCATAGAATCAACAAGGTTGGAAAAGACCTCAAACATTATCAAGTCCAACCTGTCACCCAAGACCTCATGACCACGGCACCAAGTGCCATGTCCAATCCCCTCTTGAACACCTCCAGGGATGGGAACTCCACCACCTCCCTGGGCTGCCCATTCCAATGGCTAACAACTATCTCTGTGAAGAACTTTCTCATCACTTCACGCCTAAACTTCCCCTGGTGCAGCTTGAGACTGTGTCTTCTTGTTCTGGTGCTGGAGGGAAAACAGGACTGTCACGGTCCGGAGACATTAACTGCCTCGGTCCGGAGACACAGTTCTTTTAAATATTCCCGTGTTGTGAAATTAAAGGCACAAACGAGGCCAAAGTATCAACAGCTAGACTATTTATTAGATAAATAAGAAAGGGAGAGGGAGAAAATAGAGAAAGTGGACATAAGAAGGGAAAGGGAGAAAAGAGAGAGAGAGAGAGAGAGGGACGAGAGATAGAAGAGGAAAGGAATTATATTACCACACCCCTCATCCCCCCCAAGATAAAGTCTGTGGAGGAAAGGTGCTGCAGGAGATGTTGGGTTTGTAGAGACACCGTGGTGAGGCTTTTGCTGGAGAACAGCTGTGGTCCTCTGGGGAGATGTTGGGTTGATACAGGAACAGTGCTGAGGCTCCTCTGGGCAGCCTGGGTCTGTAGAGGGCTGGAGCTGTGGTCCTCCGGGCAGCTTCTGTTCTCCGGAGCAGCATTGTCCCGGCTTCTCAGCGGCCTGGCCCGTCTCCTGTGTTTTTCTTCATCTCCATTTTTCTCCCCGTTTTTCTCCTCTGTTTCTCTCCTTTGTTTCTCTCTACAAACCAGCAGTTGCTCAAGTCTTTTATACAGTTTTTTAGTCCTTAGGTATGTAGTCAAATATTGTCCCTCAGGAATTCCAGTGGCAGGAAATCTGTGTGTTTGGGCAAGACCCTGGCTGGAGGAGGGGGGAATCTCCGTCTACCCTGTCTCCATCCAGACAAGTCCTCCCACATTCCTTTACACAGGTGGTGAAAACCATCGTATCACCCTGCCCAAGGTACTTGATGGGCGGAAACCACCCTGCCCAGAAAGCGTGATGGCTGGGTCTTTGGGTCCATTGTTGTAGTCCCGTGTTATCACGATGCAATCACAAGCTGATTTGCATCCAGGATTGGTGGACAGGATTCTTTCCACCTTCTTTCCAGTGGCTCTGCTATCACTTTATCTTTGTTGACTCACATAGAGAGAGACAAACTTTAATTAGACTGTCACAAGGACAAATTAGCACTTCAATAGTCAAGGAGAAAACAATTTTGAAATCCCAATTCACAAGTCTCTGCTGACAGTTTTCACATTGACAGTGTTCACATCTCTTCTATGAAATTTCTCATTATATACCAAATTTTTCAGTATTTTGGTTTCTCAGTGTTCAAAGTGACATCTCGATCCTGATGTCTTTGGTTCTGCTCAAAAGCTCATTCTTATATATGGGGACTGAATGTGTGTGGGGGGAAAACCAACCCAAAGCACAATGAACACCATAGTCGGAATTTATCCAAGTGAACTAAAATGTTCATAAGTTCTTCAGTGTTTAAATCTTAGCTAATCATCAGAGTTAATGGAAAGGAACAGGAACCTTTTCAGCTGAATCATTTGTTCAATATTTTTTATACCTATTTTAGGATGAGATTAATCATTCTCCTCAAGTTCACACATTTCTTCACAGTGAATGTAGAGACTGAGTCAGATGGCTAATACTAAGACATCTAACTTTTGGACAACTGAAAATTCAGCATGATGAACTTCATCTGTAATTGTTTAGAGTGGGAATTGTTTGGATGTTCTCCCTATAGGCCACTGTGGGAAAGAATGGCAAATTATGTCCTTCCAGTAAATTGATCACAACACAGGAAAAACAAACAAACAAAACCCACACAAACCAACCAAAAATCCCAGACCAACCAACCAAACCCCAACACTTTTTAAAGTGTAAATGGACTTCAATTGAAAATAGCTTGCAATAACTGTGGTTTACACAGAAATCTGCATGACAGAGTTTCTTCATCCCTGGTCACATGCTGCATAAAAGAAGAAAAGTTGTCTGACAGTGTATTGGAGGAGACTTATTTCCAACACAGCAGAGGCATGTTGTGCTTTTCTGCTTAGGATTTAAACCCAATAATTGGTCAGATATTTGTATGTGCATATTTATACATCTATGCATATACATACACATGTGTGTGTATATATATATAAACTGTACATATATGTGTGTATGTATATAAAAACTGTAGTATTTCTGGAATTTTGATCAATACTACAAGATTAGTGTATTACTTTACACTGGATTAAATTACTAATGACATAATTTGCCCTTTATACTGAAGACAAAATTTGTAATTTATACAGTGTTAGTCTTTCTGAATGAATAACAGTTTATTGAAAACAAGGAAAAGTTTTCTTATGATGTTCAGAAGCTAAGTTAGTAATTTTGCACAGTGCTGCAGACTGTTGTTCCATGTAGTGAGGCATCTCCGCACCCACAGATATCTTTTACAATTGTGTTAACTGGACTTTGACACTCTCTGGGGTGACATGGAAGAGTTTCAAAAGAAAAGTTTTCATCAAATTGTTGAATGTTCCTTCAATTTAAGCCTGAAGTTAAAATATGAGTAAGCCAGTTATGGTAAATTTAAAGGTGATTTTTTTTCCATAGCCTATTTTCCCATACAAATATTTTCTGCTTTAAAGAAAAGAAAAAAAAAAAAACCTCTCTGTTTTTCATCTTCATGAGAAATTTTGAGATTTCCACATGCTCTGGCTGCCAAAAGAGAAAAGCCTCCATCAGCCTTTGTAAGAGGAACATGGAACATGCTGTAAATTTAAACTCTTGAGTGTGAGAAGCAAAGGCATAACAAAAGCATTCAAGAAGTGAGGTCTCTGACTAGAGACAGGAAAAACAAGGCACAGGACCTTCTGAAGGCTAGAGCCACAGTGTGCACAGGGCACAAGTAAACACTGTGAGAAGAAAATCCTCCTGTAGCAAAGCCAAATGATAAATGTCATCTTCTGTTTCTGTAAACAACTAGTTATGGATCAGGGCAAAACAGTGACATACTCCACACCAATCCTGACTGCCAGTTTTTCTTTTTGTTTGTCTCTGCTGTATGCCCCAAGCCGCTGCATGTTGTGTGGTATGCAGTTATCTGTTAAGGACACTCAACAAACATATGTACTGTCAGTAATTGTCAAGGGTTAGGGCTTGGCTGGCCCTTAGACAAATAACAGATGCTCTCTGTTAACCCCTCTCCATTCCCAAAGGAGAAGAGAAAAAGAATCAAGGGAAGAGACATAGGGACTGGAACAGAAAACTAAAACAGTTTTAGTGATGCAATAAGATTAAAGTGAGGTATGTACAAATACATACAAAACAAATATTGAATCCAGTCCTCCTGATGGTGCTTATATCATTGTCATCACTAATCATATGGGCAGGAATAGGGGAAGTCTATACACTGCACTGGTTAGGCTGCACCTTGAGTACTGTGTCCAGTTCTGGGCCCCTCAGTTTAGGAAGGATGTTGAGCTGCTGGAGTGTGTCCAGAGAAAGGCAAGAAAGTTGGTGAGGGGTTTGAAACACAAGCCCTATGAGGAGAGGCTGAGGGAGCTGGGGTTGCTTAGCCTGGAGAAAAGGAGACTCGGGGTGACCTTATTGCTCTCTACAACTACCTTAAGGGAGGTTGTAGACAGGCAGAGGTTGGTCTCTTCTCCCAGGCAACCAGCACCAGAACAAGAGGACACAGTCTCAGGCTGCGCCAGGGAAAGTTCAGGCTGGAGGTCAGGAGGAAGTTTTACACAGAGAGAGTGATTGCCCATTGGAATGGGCTGCCCGAGGAGGTGGTGGAGTCACTGTCACTGGAGGTGTTCTGGAGGAGACTTGACAGGGTGCTTGGTGCCATGGTTTAGTTGATTAGGTGGCGTTGGATGATAGGTTGGACGCAATGATCTTGAAGGTCTCTTCCAACCTGCTTCGGTTCTATTCTATTCTATTTCCCAGACTGGACTCAGTGGTAGATGGGGATTGGATTTAGGAGTTGGATTCTGGAGCTGAATTCTGGAACTAGATTCAAGAATGCACAGACAGGAATCAAAGGCAGAAGAATGGACAAAGGGTTCTTCAGACAACAGCTACTGAAGAAGAAAGCTTAAATCTTGTGATCCCTGAGCTTTATAACAAATATCACGCATATGGAATGGAATACTTTGCTGCTAGTTTAGGGTCACCCATCCTGTCCACTCCCCTCTGCAAGTGCAACCTCTTGCTTTATGGCATCTTCAACATGGTACACAAGATTTAGCAGTGACCTTGATCTACACAGGAGCAAATATAAGCAAGAGCCTTTCTGCATACCAATCCTTGGTACTGAGTATGAACAGCATTATCTCTTCTAGAAGCAGAGACAGTCTTCAGAAATATCCTGCTATCTTCAGAAACTGCAGTCACTTAGGAGATGAAAAATACAATTATTGAACAAAATTAGTTCTGTTCTAGTTCAAACCAGGACAGTAATAAAATATTTTGTGGAGAGGATACAGCTGCTCTAGTTTAATACCTACCAGATGAAAGTGTCTGTATCACTGAGAAAAAGCAGAAGAGAAAAAGGTCATATCTAGGAAGCATGGTAACACTCCTACTACAAATTCTTTATAAATCTAGACATACACTACACAACTGAGAAACCTTCTTTATTTACTGTCCTGAGCAGATTACTTATTCTATTTTAATCTATTCCAGCAACTTGATTTTATCTTTTTTAACTAAACTTGTCAGATTGACACAAGAAATAAGAGGTTCTTAAGGTACTCATCAGAAATGTATATTTTGTATTATCTAATACTAACTCTGTGATATTTTCCACCCTTATATCCTTCTCTTGAAGCGACTTAGGGTGCCTCAGATCTGGAATCTTCCCCTCAGCAGCTGATATATTATAAAGTACATCATTCTCTTGATCCTAACTGCTGGTAGTGGCTGCTGCCCAGACAGACATCAAAAACAGTAATTTATCATTACCTCATTATCCTTTCTGAAAGCTGAAGAAGTCCTGCATGTATTTGGAAGATGTAAACCAAATCATAAACAGAGCTTTTCACTTTACAGAATGTTTTGCAGCTGCCACATTTTCAGACAATTCTATTGTCTAGAGTAAGGTATGGCTGAGTCAGTAAATACCACTCCTAAAATCTGCAGACTTAACTTTGGGTGGGGACTACAGAACAGTCTATATGATTTTACTGCTGTATAGGAAGAGTCAGGCTCCTCAGGATAAAATGTAAGGAGTTTCAATATTGATTTCAGCCCTAGCCTAGAGCTCAGCTGTGCAGGGCCTCTGGTTGAAATTCTACCCAAAGCTACAATTTTGTTACATCAGTCAGGGATTAGGGGCAATGCTGTTATCAGGTTCATATTGTACAGCAATCTCCCAGGATGCAGAACTACTTTATAAGACCTGCTCAGTCATGGAGAGCACAATCCAATCACCTCAATGTTAGAAGAAACCACTACATCTCTGAGGCAACTGGGAAAGCGAGTGCTCTCCCTGTTGAATGCGGTTGTTTCTCTTCCTGAAAGAACATGCTGATTATAAGTTATTACATATTGGGGGAAAGATGGGTACAGGAAAGGTGATGCTAGACTTAACAGATACAAAAGCTTCCTCACCTCCCACCCACTATAGCTGTCCCTTGTATTCAACCTTATCCTGGTGCAACCTTCGGGTAGCCTTCTCCTTTACCTGTGAAACTCAGTATTTTAAAACTGAATGACAACCACAGTTTTGGATGGGATGATTTTCTTATCCTCCACTGGACAATGATGCCTGACAGCTCAAGCAGCAGAACTTCTGTGTCCTGGCCCCAAAACAAGAGAAGGCTATCTCCCTGAGGAGTGCTGATTTCTCAGGTTTCAAGGCCATTCTGAGAATGGATGTGTGCTCCAGCTGTGGTGAGCACCTAAACAAGAAAGGAAACAGCTCTGAGCAGGGATTTTTCTGAGCTAAGTCTTAGCACACTATTGCACTTACCGGCTTGAGCTTTAAGACTGTCCATTAGCTGATTAAATATTTTTATTAGCCAACTTCTTTGATTTGAAGGGTCCTATTGATTAACAATTATTTTAAATAATTGTTATTTCCTATCCTACCTGACACATTTTACTTGGCCTTTCACAATACCATGTTCCTGTTCTTTCTTTTCCTCTTTTCTTTCTGTGCTTTTGCTTTTTTTCCACCTTTGAATAGTTTCTGGAACAGAATTTTGACTTTTCTGACATATGAAATCATCACTTAGCTGCATTCTGATCAAATTTGTCTCACTGACAAATTAGGATTCTCTTTACAGCTGGCAGTGTTGCTAGTAAAATCAACACACTCCCTGCCTTTCTTAATGTAATCACTGAGGTACTGCTAAAAATGCTCAGGCATACAGCTGATTCAAGTTCATTGCAATGACATCAGTTATATTGATGTCAAACTGCACTTACACAGGAGACACTGATAGGCTGGAAAATGCTATAAATAGACAACATCCAGTTTGTATTGAGCTGTCAGTGAAGAAAGGAGAGCTTGTACAGTACTGAAAGGCAGTAAGGACTAGAATCTCTATGTTTATTTGAATTTATTTCTCTCTGATATATGCCAGTTTTGAAAATTAGCAAAGAAAATGTTTTGGGTTTGTGTGTTTAAAATGTATATTTCACATCTGCTCAGGGAGTATAATATTCATGAGAAAATGAACTCAGGTTTCTGTGTTAAGGCTAAATGATACTAGTGGTGGATATTTTTCAGGAAGGAGACTTATGTAACACCATTGACCTGAATAAGCAATATAGGGATCATAGATTTTCTTTTTTCAAAGATAAAATATTAGTTTTAATTCTACTGGGATATTTTCAAATACAGTTAATAATTATTTAGGATTTGATAGACAGGTAAGAAACTCCTTCTCTCCTTGTATTGCCAGTCAAGCACTCTGTTCCCATAAGGCTTTAGTAGATTGATAGGCTGTAAATTCGGGTAATGTACTACATCTTTTGGTCTGACCTTATAGCTAATGCAGCTCTCAATAACTTGTGTTTGACTACAGTATACCTGTTGAGAACAGGTTTATTTTGTATTTGGGCGACCCTCACAGTAGGCTGCTCTTGTTGACCTTGGGCTGTCCCTCCTGTTCTTGAGCTGGAGATCATTTCTGCCTCTGCAGGGCTCACACAACTGGTGGTTGGGACCAGGCAGGAAATTGCATGGAATTTTTCTGTTTCTTTTCTTTTTTCTTTTTTTTTCCCCAACCTGCATAATTTAGTGATTTTTTACTGAAGAATATCTTAATGATTGGGTAGTAAGGTGGATTAGGAACTAGTTGAAGGACAAAAGTTGTGGTCAGTGGGACAGAGTCTAGTTGGAGGCCTGTATCTAGTGGAATCCCTCACTGGTCAGTACTGGGACGAGTACTATGCAGTGTATTAATCAATGACCTGAAAGAGGGAACAGAGAGCATTGTCAGCTAGTTTGCTGGTGACACCAAACTCAGTGGAGTGGCTGACACACTAGAGGGTTGTGCTGCCATTCAGCAAGACTTAGACAAGCTGGAGTGTTGGGCAGGGAGAAATTTAATGAAGTACAAAGGCAAGTGCAGTCTTGCATCTGGGAAAGAACAACCCCACGTACCAGTATAGATTGGAGACTGACCTGCTGGAGAGCAGCGAAGGGGAAAAGGACCTGGGGGTCCTAGTAGATGGAAGGTTGACCATGAGCCAGCAATGTGCTCTTGTGGCCAAGAAGGCCAAGGCCATTCTGGGGTGGATTAGAAGGGGTGTGGTTAGTAGGTCCAGAGAGGTTCTCCCCCTCTACTCTGCCCTGGTGAGGCCACATCTGGAATATTGTGTCCAGTTCTGTGCCTCTCAGTTCAAGAAGGACAGGGAACTGCTTGCAAAGGTCCAGCACAGATACACAAAAATTATTAAGGCAGTGGAACATCTTCCTTATGAGGAGACACTGAGGGAGCTGGGGCTCTTTAGCTTGGAGGAGACTAAGGAGTAAGTGAGCTCATTAATGTTTATAAATATGTAAAGGGTGAGTGCCAAAAGGATGGAGTCAGGCTCTTCTGGGTGATGCCCAATGACAGCACAAGGGGCAATGGGTGGAAGTTGAGGCATAGGACGTCCCATGGAAATATGAAGAAACATTTTTTCTCTGTGAGGGTGACAGAACACTGGAACAGGCTGCCCAGGGGGTTGTGGGGTCTCCCACTCCACAGATATTCAAAATCCACCTGGATGCATTGCTGTGTGATCTGGTATAGGTGATCATGCTTTGGCAGGGGGGTTGGACTAGATGATCTTTTGAGGTCCCTTGCAGCCCCTAACATTCTGTGATTCTATGGTTCTCTGAATGTGATCCAGCAGCTCTTTATAGTAGAGATGGCACAAAGCTGCAGCACAGGGATGGTGAAAAGCTTTTGGCAGATGAAGAGAGGAATACAGAAGGGAAGATGAAGAAAGGTTTCTTCTATACAAAATACAGCACAGAAGGACACCTTCAGGTATCTAGGGCTTCTCTTGAAGAAGAAAATTGGAAAATTGAGCTCTTCTCTTGCTTGGCTGCTCCTTAATTGCTGACACGGTTAAAGGAATATGCCTCATTTTTAAGTTTAACTAATCTAAATCATGAAGCTACTCACTAGCAGAGCAGAAACACTCACAATAGAATATATGTTGTTTGGGTATATATTGTCTATATATTATAGAGATATTATGGATTAATAAAAAGTAATAAATTTTAAATATTCTTTTAATTATCTTAGATCTAGTGGGAGGCTGCACTCTATGAAAGTTTGGACAGGGAAATTAGGTTATTGATCTATTATTATTTTTCAAACAGGATCTACTCTAGGGTGTGCCTCTGAGTTAGCATTGCTCCACTTCCAGGCAGCTTCTACTGTTATGTCAGAAACATTGACATATTTCTGTTTAATACTAGATTTGTACTTTCCTTTTTTATTATATGTGTACTTATGTTTGCAATGAACATTTCATTGGTAGGAACTTAATAATGTTTTAAAAGACTTTTAATAGCTGTAGACAATGCTGTGATAAAAGTAAAATATAAGCACAATAGAGATAGTGGAAGATAATGCAATACTTCTAAAGTGCCCTGAGTAATGAATAGGCATTTGAAATTACTGCCAACAAAAAGTGCATAGGTAAGTATAAATATACAATAGTAATTCAGTTTGAGATACCGTTGAAAAGTCAATGACAAAATTAGTAATTCTATATTTGATGTACATTTGGATGGAGTACCATGGCAGCAGTAAATGTATCGCAATGGAGAGGGACTTTTTTCCTATACAAAAGGTTGTTATCTGGTGTTCTTTACTTGTCTTCTTATTTTGAATCATATCTATTTTGACTGTGACTTCCAGCTTCAAACTATATTGACTTGTTTAGTCTGATATGAATAATTATTTGTGTTCAGTATTGAGTAAAGACTGATCTGAATAGATGTATGTGGTGGTGGTTTAAGCCTTAACTGGGAGTTAAGAGCTCAGATGGGGGCAAGGCGGAGAATCTCTCCCCCATTCCCCCTTCCTCCCTCCCAACAGAGAGGGGAAAAAAAAAAGGAAGGAGCAAATTCACCAAACAGTAATTTGGAGTCGGCTTGGAAGTAGAGGGGTAAAGAGTTTTCTTTAAACAATATATATATATAACAATAACAGGTAAGATTCATAAGGGCAAGGAACAAGGATAGATGGGAGGGGGGCAAAGAAGAATAATACAAAACCAGTCTCTCTCTGAAGAGGTGTGGAGGCAGCAGGGAGAAGGATCAGGCCTGACCACATGGCAGAGGAGCAGGAAGGCAGCCGCAGTAGCTCTCATCCAGGAGAGGTAGGAGCCAAAAGGAGAGCTAATAGCTGCAATGCCCTGCTTTCTATACCCTAGCTGGGCAGGGAGGGGGGAGTGGAATAGACTCAGTTTCCCAGGGGGAAAACACCCTGCAGGGAGGGCCAAGCACCCGCAAGCCCTCCCCCCTTTGTTTTCAGAATGGGCGTTAACCCATGACAATGTATGCTAGACTGACCATTGTTGAGCAATACTTCTGTAGTTCCTTTGATGATTGATTTTGTCTCAGTGTATCAATTCTTCCGTATAGGCTAGTGTTAAATCTTTGGATTTTCATTATAATTCATAATAAATAGAAATTCTGAAATGTATATCTTGATTTTCATTTGGAAGGAGGGTTCTATTTTCAATTGAACAGTAAATAAATGGAAAAAAAAAATGAGAGAAAAATAATTCCCATAGGTCTTTGAGATTACACTACTCCATGGCAAGGCTTTTCATGCGAATAAATTAGTACATTGTCATACTATTAAAAATAATTTTACAGTTTGAATACATCCAGTTAAATTAAACTTATGCAGGTCATTAATTTTGAACACTTCCTGAAATCCTTTAGCACTTTGATATTGTAGTCATACTGATCTCGTTACACAGGACTACATTAGTTTTGGACTATAATAAAATAGCTTGAAAAAGAATGTCATAAATCCACTAATTAAGTGGCGACTCAAACCAACATTTGCAGAAACAGAGGAACTTCCCTGATTCTCATCTGACATCATGTTCATGTTCATTCTCCAAGGCATAAGCATGAGGTTTTACTTAAAAATATAATTGCTTGTATATTGACAATATGATTCTCAGCATAATTTAATTTTTAGAAACATCTGAGTCATTTTAACAGAAACTATTTTAAAAGTCTACCAGGCTTTTCTGGTTAACTGTTTCTAACAGGGTTACAAGCAAAGATGCATAATTGTACAGTGTGAATCAAATGATTCGCTGCTGTTGTCATTTCTGCCTTATTCCTTTATATCAGCACCAGAGCCATGCATTTCTGCAACATTCAAGTATATTATTCTGGGAGGGGAGGGGAGGGGGAAGAAAGGAATCATTCCCTTCACTCTATTCCCCCTTCATATACTGTGGATGACAATATTTCTAGGCGTCACTCTCACAGATATTATATTAAATGACTCTGTCTCAGGATTTTTCTTATTATTTGTCATTCATCAAAACACCCAGAGATTGCTGTGATTAACTCCTAGTCATGCCTGTGCTTGTAGAGTTGGGTGATACATTTTAAATCCACCCATGTTTCCTCATTCCCACTCTATGCCAGCCCTGGTCTCAATATTAATTTTCTTCAAATGTTTTTCACAGCAAAGGAATAAGATAAAGCTGGGGAAGACAACTAAATTTAAATCTTTGCTGTGGGTCACCAAAGAGAGGGATTCCAAAAGAGGTGGCAAAGGTAGATACTACACTTTTCCTTCTTCTCTTCTCTAAAAATAAGATTCAGAGCCTTTAATCATTTAGCCACTTGGTGGGGAAAAAATATTCCACCTTTAGTAGTTTTTGAGAAATCAAATTTGTACAAAAGAGAGGTACTAAATAGTGGAGAAGAACTGCTCATAGAGTATTTCATTCTAATGTTAGGAAGGTTGTATACTAAGCATATTGTAAACTGATTATCAGAATGATCCATATAAACATCCTCTGCTAGTTTGACGATTAAATATGCTTGACCATTGATTTGTCAACAGTAGCCTAGATCTTAAATAGTCTGTTATTATTCACATGGTTAATTTATGTCATTTGATGGTGTATCCTTGCTTACATAACCTAGCAATTTATCAGATGAAAGCCATTGGACAGATGAATACTTGAACAGTCTGTGTTCAAGAAATTTCATCTCCAAACTAAAGTAAGGTAAGATGTTTTCTCTGAGTTGTCAGATTGCTTTCTAGGAAATGCCACATGTTGTATTTTCTGCATAACGTACGTTTTGTCCTCTAGTTAGATGTACTGGCAAACTGAACAGAGACCTCTTTATGCTGTTGCTGAGCAGTCTTGCTTCACTGCTCTCTAAAGTTCTATTCATACATGAGATAAAGCGTATCACCTCAGCCCTCCTCAAACAATGTGCTTCCTATTTAAGTATGTACTTTGAGTATCTGGGTACTCTTGATCAACAGCATGCTAACAGCTGCTGATAAAATTATAACTGTGAAAGGGTAAAAAAATTACTTTTCCTTGTTCTTTTTCATTTTTATTAATGTAGATAATGTTGATTTTATACTAGTATGCCTTATGTAGTCACCTTTGCCAAACAGCTGTATGGACACCCTGTAGACTCTTCCAGCACTGTTTAAAAATCATTCAGGTTATCTTCTAGCCACAAGATAACCTTTTCCATATGAGGCTGTTCTTATAAGTTCTGACCCATAAAAATCTTAACACAGATAAATCTTCTGTGTTTTTCCAGTGCCTAAGTATCATCCTTTTAGCAATCATTAAGATTATACACATTCATTTTAACGATGCTTTAGGTATGCCTTTAATTCCCAAAATGTCAGACAAAATGCAAACAGAAGCATATCTGAGCATATTTGCTTCCAATTATTTGACTTTATGGACTAAAACTTACTTTTTCATTCTGAAAAGACGGTTATTGCCTCTGCTATAAGTCAAGCATGTAGTGAGTTAGCTTTTTGGTGTTTTCTCCAGAATACATACCTTTCTCTTCCCAGAGAAGGGCCACAAGGATAACCAGAGGGCTGGAGCACCTCTCCTATGAGGACAGACTGAGAGAGTTGTGGCTGTTCAGTCTAGAGAAGGTCTCCGAGGAGACCTTATAGTGGTCTTCTAGTATCTTAATAAGGGAGCCTATAAGAAAGCTGGGGAGGGACTTTTTAGGGTGTCAGGTAATGATAGGACTAGGGGGAATGGAACAAAACTAGAAATGGGTTCTTCTACAGATTGGATCTTAGGAAGAAGTTCTTCACCATGAGGGTGGTGAGACACTGGAACAGGTTGCCCAGGGAGGTGGTGGAAGCCCCACCCATGGAGGTTTTTAAGGTCAGGCTGGATGTGTCTGTGAACAACCTGATGCAGTGTGAGGTGTCCCTGCCCATGGCAGGGGGTTTGGAACTAGATGATCCTTGAGGTCCCTTCCAAACCTAACAATTCTATGATTCTATGATTTCAAGAAGCAAATTCCAGATCAGCTTCTAAATTGTAACTACGAAGAAAAGAAACAACGCCAATAGAACAATAGCATGAAATTTATGCTAGAATATCTCTATCTCTTTTTTTATTTTTTTTTTTTCATGAATAGATTAAGTAAATGTTTAGAAATTTAGTGGAAAGTTTATTTATGTTTTTGATTTTGTTTTTCTTATGGTTTTCTAATATTGTCTTCCTTCATATGTTCCAGGAGGAAAGATGTAAGGTACTATTCCTTTATATAGGGAACATGTTAGGAATAATGTACTTCCTCTTGTGAAAAAGTCCACAGCACTTTAGAATGCACAAAGGATTATGAACCGGGCAAAACATGCCACATACAAAATAGAATGTGAATTGTCATAAAAGTACACCTGATATCTGGTTGTATCTGGTGATACATGCAGATTCCACTTGTAGAACTTCCCTACATTGTCTCTGTTCTTACATTGATATTGCTCTGAACTATGAAAAATGTGCTAATGTTGCACCCTGCATACATTTTATATAGGATTCACTCAACTAAGCCCAGATTTTTTATTTGAACTAACCTTTCTGGTCTTCCATTTCTTCCATGGACATATAGCCAATATATTTCAAATAATGTATCTCACTAATGCCTATACTTAAACCAGATCATTCAGTTGCACACACCAACAGTCCCCATATCTCTACTGAATAAAAAGGCAACCTGATGAGTGAACAGATCTCTTATGTTAGCTGAATCTTACTTGTTTTCACTAGTGCTATAACCTGCAATATCTTCACCTGTCCTCTGATTTCCACGGATAAAACCAGCTATTTGGGAAAGATGTGGAAAACAACAAAGATGAGAAAAAATGTGAAGGTTTAGTGAAAACTTTCTAAGAAGCTGTGAAGGACAATCAACGCTGGGATTGACTAACAGGAACAGTATAAGTCATGCTGTTTAAATTTTCTACTGGAAAAAATTGTTAAGCTACTGTTGAGTTACTGTTGAGTTACTGTTGGAGTTACTTGGAAAGGGACTCTTTTTTCACCTCTAACTGCTCTGTCCCTGAGCAAGAGTGAGTAACAGTAGAATGTCATGCATTTCACAAAGCTCTTATAGCTCAATAGAAGCAACAATTCTTAAAATTCAGTTTCTTTTCTTGATGGGTAGTTTTTGGATATGTCAAATTACATTAAAGACTGGACAAGTGTCTCTGTCTTTCTTACAAACATTACAAAGATTACTGACTGGAAGACAGCATGTATAAACTTTTTCTCACAGTCCAGTTTACCTAAATGTGATAGCGCTGAAAAACAACACTGAAAATTCTTCACTGAAGTAGCAAATTCATTTTACACCCAACTTAAAAAACATATATATTACAACATTTAACTGAAGCAAATGGTCTACTTTAGTTGGAGAAAAAATTTCTACTAAAAGTATGCAAATGAACATTGTGATGAAGTCTGCTGTATGCAATGTTTTGTTTTTTTGAAAGCTATGCAAATATCTGAATGCTTGTGTTTAATGATAAGTGATAAATTAATAGGAATGTTAATACTATTTCATTTCATACACTAGTGTCTCCATATGTTCTTGTTGGCACATGGGAAATAGAATCCACAAGTTTCATAGCATTAAAGGAGAAGGAAGATTAAGAGAGTGGGAATATTTTGTGTAAGTGTAGAGCACAAAGCCTGTAAGACTGTAGAGTGTGTTGACACACAATTAAAAAATTAAGTACGTTTTCTCTGGCCCAATTACAAGACACACTCTTCAGATGCACTGGAAGTCATAAATTTGTAGAGAGCAGCAAAAATGTTCCTGTGTAAGAAATACAAATGTGGAATTTGGAGTACAAGGGTATGATAGCACCTTCACAGAAGTGCCTGTGCTGAAACTTAAGCAGTTTCTCAGATGGTGAGGTGGAGGTGGCATGTGTGTTTGCCTCACAAGTTTCAACATTTAGGGGAAAAAAATCTGATAGATCTCATCTGATAGATGGGATATTTTACATCTGTAAGGTGATATGTCATTATGTCTGAGTTAATTAATTTTTTTCCTGCTGGAAAAAAGACATTCTTTGAAAGCTATTGGTATCTAATATGACAATGCAATTTTTAACTGACAAAAGGAACTTAGCTTTGTATGATATACTGTACTCAAAAAAATTATTTTGGAGCAAAATAAAACATGAAATTAAATTTGTTTTTCAAGTAATTCACTTGAGTAAATGAAGATGTCAAATCATGTAAGAGCATTTGTGACTTTTTCTCTTGGCAATAAATGAATGAGACTTGTAAATGGAAAAAAGTGCTTAGCTTTGAAAATGGAGGGCCCAATTCACAAAAGCCTTTTGTATCATTTGTGCAAGTGTACAGTCTGCTGGGAAAGTGCTGAAACTGAATGTGGTCACAGTCCTGCTGCTGCTTAGGTACTGATTTCTAGGGTTCAGTTTAAATGCATAGACACAGCTTTGTTGTTTATTTCAGCTAGAGCCAGACAATATTTTATAGAGTACCCTGCTTGCTTAAGAAGAGTGCTGGTTTCTGCTCGCAGTATCATATCTGCTTCCTTTGCTAAATGTCTTAGTCACAGTAAAGTCTCTGGAAAGCAACCTTAGAAAGTAAATTAAACTCTTCATCTCTTCCAGGGACTGAGATTCAGTCTTCTATAATGGGACCTCCTAGAGCTTAAACTGTCTGTACACCCTCAGATGCAGATGTGGGTGGTACTCAAGATGCACATAGATTATGTGCACTTCATACAGGAAAACGGTTATGGTCTGTCTTGACTAGCATTTCTGGTTGAGAACTGTGTCTCATAACAAAGCCTGGAAATTTCATGGACTTCAATGAAACTTGGATTTCCAAATGCCTGTCTACATTGTACTTCACAGGAGCCATCTAGGCCTCACAATTAGGCTTAGATAAAATGAGTCGACCCAGAGATTGTGTCACTTTAGAGTCATCATGGCAAGCAGGAGTTGCAATCATATACATAATTTGGCACTCAAGCCATTCCTAACAGATAAATTTGTTTCTAAATAGATGTGATGAATGATCAGTTGTTACCGGATGAGAGATGTCTGATAGCTTTATAATTTTCTGACTGGCATAGCCGCAGATTAGATTTTTACTGTAAGTGCAAAACTTGCCTTATCTTGAATGTAGGTATTTCGTATTTATTTACACCAGTTTTAGGAGAATCAAAGCTTGATGTTTTTATTCTGACTTCATAGAAACTTTATATCCACCTGATGTCTTGAATCATCAAAAATTGTACAGGGAAGTAGCAAATCAAGTAGTTCATTCTGGTGGATTTTGTTTGCTAGAAAAATTAAATACTGTTCTTTTGGGAATCTGTGAAAGTTTAACAGGAAGGACATAGCTGCTTGATGGACACCAGCCTCAGTGGCAGCAAATAGTCCCAAGCAATTTGCTAGTACAGAAATTGTCCAAAATTGATCAGTATAATTACTCTTTTACTCCTGATATTTTTTTTTCCTTTGGCACTTTTAGAGTCATCTTTTAAAATTTATCTTACAACATGGTAAAAATAGTAATAATCATGAGGCCTGTTATTTTGTTTGCATTTTCTGTGTTTGCAGACCTTTTCTAACTGATTTCAAAGTTGTTTTATCAAAACTAATCATAAATGCCAGGACAGGTACCCATACCCTCTGAGATAATCACATAGTAATATTTCCAATATTGATTTCTATTGATTTTCCAATATTTCACATTTAGCAATACTTTACCCACTATTGTTCCAATTCTTTTGAACTAAATGAGGCTTAAGCAGTACAATTTCCTTTTGCAGAAGCTCTGCTGATTTCTATTGTAATAGGCTCATTCATGTGTTTTATACATCTCTTTAAATGTGTTTTCAGCTAATTTACCTAATACTAAAGTCATGTTCACTGGTCTATAATTTTCAGACTTACCCCCAACATATCATTTAAAGATGGCTACAACACTGGCTACTTTCCACTCTACTAGCACAATAATGGAGATTAATTAGAAATTTTGTATGTTTTGTTTCCATTTCAACTACTTTGATAGAAATTTTCAGAGGTTGCTGATGCAGTTAGGTACCTAAATCCCATCAACACTCAGTGAAAAATGAGTATTGCACTCTCTGAGCTTCTCTGGAAGACTACTAATTTTCAGTCATTTCTCAGTGAATAGTGTTTCATCCTAGTTACACAGTGATATGAACTCTCAGTTTGGTATCGCACCTTTCTGTTTTATACATCATCATTTTAGCGACAACGGGAATGAAGCTTAATGCAGAAATCACAGATTCTTTTTTATGTAAATTATAAAGTGATGATAATAGTGTGGTCAGTTTAACCCAGTTTTGAGCTAGTCATGGAATTAGACCCTTCCATTTCATGTGAATTACTCAGTTCTGTTCAACATACCTGCAAATGTTGTTAACTTTGTTAATCTTTCACACATTCCTCTTTCTTACCTGTCAAGGACTTCCTTCCATCCTTTGCAGTCTGTTATTCACCCTATTCACTTATTACTGTATGATGCCAATATTACCTGTATGTATAACAGCAGTTGTAACATGTTGCCTTTCACTGATTGCTTTTGATGCAATGCTTCCGTATGTTGACTTAAATTCTGGAGTTTTGGTCTAGACCTAGAAACCTGAGGCTCCAATTCCACTCTAGGTTTTTTAAAGCTTATTTATAATTGTCTGAGTTCACCTACATACAACATCTTTTCTAAAGTAGCAAAGTTATAAAAATAATGAAGTCCAGTAGTAGAAGATAATTGCAGGGCCAGCTTTTAAACTAGCTCTTACAGTCCAGAACAGAGAAGAAAAACACCTGTAAAAATAAAAGATTAAACTTTCACTGGAGGAGCATCTTGCTTCTTCAGTGGTCTCCAAAATCATTTAAAGAAATTCTGTCACATAGACAACTGTACTGATCAAGGCATATTGAGGGGGTATTGAAGTTAATGTTTACATTCCTAAAACCACATGAGGAAAAGCTGTTTAGATTTGTGCCATACAATCATCACAACACCAGAAGATAGAATTTGACATGAAATATTCATTATCCCCTATGACCATTAATAAATCACATAGAAAATGTAAGCCTCAATAGTCAGAATAGTATTGGAATTTTGTTAATTTTTTTTTCCATCCTTAAAACGATCAGTTCAGACACAGGGATTCTAAAATTTCCCATCTAGAGTACAGGAAGAACTGATTTTAATACTGTAAGTAGTGTGACATATAATAAGCAATGTTCAAAGTATAAGCTGATAGTTTTTTGAAAACAATGCTAAAGGGACCAATGACAAAAGGTACTATGCTGGACCTTGCTCTCATCAATAGGGAAGGGCTGGTGACCAATGTGAGCCTCAGGGATAACCTTGGCTGCAGAGATCAATCAATAGAATTTAAGAGAAACTAGAAGGGTGTATCCCAAGCTTACAAACCTGGACTTTAGGTATGCAGCTTTCGATCACTTCAGGGATTTGCTGGTCAAAGTATTGTAGGACAAAGCCCAACAGGGAAGAGGGGCCCAGGAGAGCTGGTCAGTGTTCAAGGATCACCTTCTCTGTGCCCAGGAGCAAAGTATACTGATAAAGAGGCAAGCAGGAAAGAATGCTAGAAGACCTGCCTGGATATCAGTGTTACAGTATCACAGTATAACTTAGGTTGGAAAGGACCTCGAGGATCATCGAGTCCAACCTATCAACACAGACCCCATGACTAGACCATGGCACCAAGTGCCACGTCCAATCTCATCTTGAAACCCTCCAGGGATGGTGACTCAACCACCTCCCTGGGGATGAGCAAGGAGCTCCTGGACACACTGTCACACAAAAAGAAACTCTAAAAGGAGTGGAAGAAAGGACAGCTGGAATTGGGGGCATATAAGGAAGCTGCCTGAGCAGTAAGAGACCTGGTTAGAAAAGCTGAAGCTCAGTTAGAATTAAATCTAGCCAGGGAGATCAAGGACAACAGCAAATATTTCTATAGGCATATTAGTGGTAAAAAGAAGACTAGGGAAGGTGTGGGTCCCCTCAGAAAGGAAACAGGTGAACTGGGGACAAGTGACATGGAGAAGGCTGAGGTTCTCAATTACTTCTTTCCCTCAGCCTTCACTGGCAAGGGCTCCATCTGCACTCCCAGAATAATGGAAGATAATGGCAGGGACTGGAAGAAGGAACTGCCCATTGTGAGGGAAGATCAGGTTCATGACCATCTGAAGAACCTGAATGTGTTCAAGTCCATGGCACCCAATGGGATACACCCATGGGTGCTAAGCGAACTGGCAGATGAGGTTGCTAAACTGCTCTCTATTATATTCCAAAAGTCATGGCAGTCTGGGGAGGTCCCCACTGGCTGGAAATATAACCCACGTTTTCAAAAAGGGAAAGAAGGATGACCCAGTGAACTATAGGCCAGTCAGTCTGTGGCAGACTGCCACACAGTCTGTGCCCGACTGCCACACAGTCTGTGCCCAGTAAGATCATGGAGCAGATCCTCCTGGAGGCACTACTGAGACAGAAGAATCAGCAGGGGGGTTGGAACTAGATGATCCTTGAGGTCCCTTCCAAACCTAACATTTCTATGATTCTATGAAATAGAGTACAAATATTTGCTATTTGCATAACAAAAAACATAGACTGACTATTTCCTGTAAATTAATCTCCAGCTACTTCTGCTCCAACAATCCTACCTTAAAGTGTTTCTTAGTTTGGTAAATTATTGTTGTGTGACATTTAGATAGAATCCTGGGGTTTCTTGGTGTTGGTGTGTTTGGGTTGTTTTCAGATTTACATCCAATTTGTTTCAGAGGGAGTAAAATGGATCAGGACTCTTTCACTTTTCATCAGCAATAAAGAACAAGTTCTCCTGAATCATAGAGAAGATACTGCTGTTTTTTTTTTCATTTTTGCAAATATTCTCCCCAGCAAGAGTTGACAGACTGAAAAAATGTTTAGTCACAGAATACTTAGCATGGAATAAGATTTCTCAGAGGATTCAAAGTGTCTGTAAATATATGTATTCTTCAATAAAATTTGTATGTTTAATATTGTTATGATCTTATTTCATAATGCAATCAGAAGTACCCTTACAGTTAGTTTACTGACTTGAGTACAAACAAGGGAAAGAAGTCAAGGAAATAATTCCTGGCTTATATTATAATATGATTGAAACAAATTGCAACTATGGTACTTGCAGGTATTTCACAGGAAATTTCTGGCACACTTTCATCAATATTTCATGTTAGCAAAATAAAATCCACTGAGGTCAAGAGGAGGAGGCTTTTGCTGTAAAATTTAATAGAAATAGGATTTGGATCTTATCAACCCAGGGAAAACATAAGAGTAAAAATGTGCTATCTTACAGACAAGAGGTATTACCAAGATGGGTTATATTTTAAATTTGCCCATGTATGTGACTCACATGTTTGTCCATGTATGTGACAAAAATTTTTGCATGTTTAATCATTTTCTGGATAAAAAATAACTAACTGGATGGCCAGCCCCAAAGAGTGGTGATGTTGACAAATCCAGTTGATGGCTGGTCACAGGTGAAGAATAGAATAGAATAGAATAGAATAGAATAGAATAGAATAGAATAGAATAGAATAGAATAGAATAGAATAGAATTAACCAGGTTTGAAAAGACCTTTGAGATCGAGTCCAACCTATCACCTAACACCATACAATCAACTAAACCATGGCACTAAGTGCCCAAACCAGTCTCTTCCTAAACACTTCAGGTGATGGTGACTCTACCACCTCCCTGGGCAGCCCATTCCGATGGGCAATCTCTTTCTATGAAGAACTTTTTCCTAACATCCAACCTAAACCTCCCCTGGCACAGCTTGAGACTGTGTCCTCTTGTTCTTGTGCTGGTTGCTTGGGAGAAGAGACCAACCCCCACCTGGCTACAACCTCCCTTCAGGTAGTTGTAGAGAGCAATAAGGTCTCCTCTGAGCCTCCTCTTCTCCAGGCTAAGCAACCCCTGCTCCCTCAGCCTCTCCTCATAGGGCTTGTTCTCCAAACCCCTCACCAGCCTTGTTGCCCTTCTCTGGACACGTTCCAGCAACTCAGCATCTTTCCTAAACTGAGGGGCCCAGAACTGTACACAGTAATCAAGGTGTGGCCTAACCAGTGCTGAGTACAGGGGCACAATGACTTCCCTGCTCCTGCTGGCCACACTCTTCCTGATACAGGCCAGGATGCCGTTGGCCTTCTTGGCTACCTGGGCACACTGATGGCTCATGTTCAGCCTCATGTCATCCAGTACTCCCAGGTCCTTTTCTGCCTCGCTGCTCTCCAGCCACTCTGACCCCAGCCTGTAGCACTGCATGGGGTTGTTGTGGCCAATGTTTTGAGCCCAGCACTTAGATGTATTAAAATCGCATGCTATTGGACTCTGCCCATCTGTCCAGTCTGTCAAGGTCCAGGACCTCTAACAGATCAGCACCTGCCCCCAGGTTGGTGTCATCTGCAAATTTACTGTTGATGGACTCAATCCCCTCATCCAGATCATCAGTAAAGCTATTGAACAGGATTGGGCCCAGCACTGATCCCTGGGGTACACCACTAGTGACTAGCTGCCAGCTGGATGTGGCATCGTTCACCACCACTCTCTTGACTCAAGCCTTTTGTCAGTTCCTAACCCAGTGCAGAGTGCTGCTGTCCAAGCCATGGGCTGACAGCTTGGCCAGGAGTTTGCTATGGGGCCTTGGTGAAAGGCCTTGGTGAAGTCCAGGTAGACTACATCCACAGCTTTCCCCAATGTTCCTTAGGGTCCGGATTTTGAGCCAGTCTCTGATATTTTTATCAGTGATCTAGATGAGGAGACTGAGTGCACCTTCACTAAATTTGCAGATTACACTAAATCAAGGGGATGTGTTAATCTGCTTCATGTTAGGAAAGCTCTTCAGGGGGATATAGACAGGCTGCATCTATGGGCCCGAGGTCAGCTGTATGAGGTTTAACAAGACCAAGTGTCAGGTCCTACACTTGGGTCACAACAACCCCGTACAATGCTACAGACTTGGGAACTGACTTCTGCTGGAATGCTGCCCCTCGCAGAAAAGGACCTGGAAGTGCTGGTTGACAGCTGTCTGAATATGAGCCAGCAGTCTGTTCAATTGACAAGAAGGCCAAGAGCATCCTGGCCTGTATCAGGAATACTGTGGCCAGCAAGAGTAGGGAAGTGATCATGCCCCTGTACTTGGCACTGATGATGCTGCACCTTGAATACTCTTTTCAGAAAGACATCAAGGTCCTGGAGCATGTCCAGAGAATGGCAATGAAGCTGCTGAAGGGTCTAGAGCACAAGACTTCTGAAGGGTGGCTGAGGGAACAGCCAGTGCTCAGTATGGAGAAAAGGAGGCTAAGGGGAGACCTTATCACTCTCCACAAGTACGTGAAAGAAGGTTATAATAAGGTTGGTGTTGGTCTATTTTCCCTAATACCAAGTGATAGAATAGGAGGAAATTACTTCAAGTTTCACCAGTGGAGCTTGGATTGACTATCTAGGAAAAATTCTTTACTGAAAGAGTGGTCAGGCATTTGAATAGGCATCCCAGGGAGGTGGTGAAGTCGTAGTCTTTGGAGGTGTTCAATAAACATGCAGACATCACACTTCAGGACATGGTCAATGGCTGGATTCATTGATCTTAGAGACCTTCTACAATTAAACAAAAAATATCTATGGCTCTATGAAATACTGAGGGACAGAGGTAGTCAGTTTGAAGTAATTTCTGGATGCATCTCTTAATCTGTAAAGCGTTTGTCCAACTTAATTAATTTTATGAATCTTGCAAAAGATTCTATGTGTTAGCCCATAGCCATTATGTACAGTATCATAACACTGACTTTTTCCAAGACCATTGTGATTCCTCACACAAATACTATCAAATGCCTTTTATTAAAGTAAATGAGGCTTCTAATAAAGTGTTATGGATTTAGAGACGTGAGATGCAAAAGAACTCTTTGTTTTCTAATTTTTGAATTTATATTTGTTCTGCTCCAGCAGAAGCACATTTTAATTCTCTGCTAAGAAGGGAGACTAAAAAAATCAACTATGTGCACTCATTACTGCTGAAATGAAGGCTTAAATAGGTACAAAGCAGTAAAATTAGATTGAATGTTAAAATATTATTTCTCTGCATCAGCTTCCCAGTTTCTATTTTAAATATTGGTTTTGGAAGCCGAAGTTAATATACACCTGCTTTACATTGCAAATTGGCTTGACACATTGAACAAAGTATTTAATCTGTCTTGGACATATGGAATGCCAATCGTTCTAGATGCTGTTATAATGCATAAGTGTATTGACAATTTGTGCTATGATGTTTAACCTGCTGCATATTGAATTTGTGTTGTGACGTTACTCTAATGAGTACTAGGTGGTGTAATATACATAGGCTTTAGCTTTGTGACGGCTGTCCCCCATACTCACATAACCTTTTACATTTTGAAATGCATATGTAACCAGATTATTAATGGCAAAAATTATCTCCCTGTTTTGGATATACAGATAACATAGCATCCTGGTCAGATAAAATATACAAATTTACATAATTTCTCTCCTCACCCTCTTAGTCCACAGGCCTGCAAAACCAGAGAAATCCTGAGATTATCTGGCAGACCCAAGGAAGCATTGTTTCGTAAGATACCGAATTCTCTTTTCAGTTGACAATATAAGTAAAAAAATGTTTCCTTCCTCCCTTCCTTCCTCCCTTCCTTCCTTCCTTCCTTCCTTCCTTCCTTCCTTCCTTCCTTCCTTCCTTCCTTCCTTCCTTCCTTCCTTCCTTCCTTCCTTCCTTCCTTCCTTCCTTCCTTCCTTCCTTCCTTCCTTCCTTCCTTCCTTCCTTCCTTCCTTCCTTCCTTCCTTCCTTCCTTCCTTCCTTCCTTCCTTCCTTCCTTCCTTCCTCCCTCCCTCCCTCCCTTCCTCCCTCCCTCCCTCCCTTACTCCCTCTCTCCCTCCCTTCCTCCTTTGCTTCCTCCCTCCTTTCTTCTCTTCCTCCCTCCCTTCTTCTCTTCCTCCCTCCCTCCCTTAACAATTCCTTCTGAATTCCTTCTGAATTCCTTCTATGCTTCAAAATTCCTTCCTTCAGAATTCCTTCCTTCCTCTTTTCTTCCTTTTAGAAAAATGAAAAGCCAGTTTGTAGTTGCTGCTCCATAATTGCTTTGTTGTTTTGTTCTATAATTCAGCTCAATTTCCTAAACAGTACCCAATAAAGGACATAAAATGAAATAAATTACTTCATTGGTCTCAGCCATATTCTCATTAAAGTGTAAATAAGATTAAAAAAATATTGAGTATAGACTTCTGACTAAGGTAAAAAACTATGACTGTGATTCTGAGTGCAGATAAGACGTTAATTTCTTGAGGAAGGCATAAGATCTTTTTGCATTCTCACTCTCTAAAGTGGAATTGAGCTTGGACTATGATTCAAATCACAAACGAATTTGTTGAGGGTTGAGGGGAAGGCCTCAGCCTTCTTCCCCCCTGTAAGTGAAGGGGAAAAAAAATGAAAGAAAACCACAGCTGCATAAGCAAAGGAATGTGCTATATTTACAAGCGGTTTTTAGGGGCTGCTGGAGATATATATATATATACACACCCAATTTACAGTATTTACAATATATACACAGAAATATACAACAAAGTAACACAGGAATGAGATTCTCCTCCCCCGCCAGGAGGAAGGGTTTTCCCCCCTGTACCCCCTTCTCTCCCCCTTTTCCCCAGAGAGGGTTAGAAAGAGAGAAAAGGAATAATTGTTATTTAAAAGCAGTTATAATTAGAGCAAATGTGTTAGTAAGCTTTTTGCAGTCCTCACACTTTATCAGTTCCAAGGTCAGTCTGGCAGAAAGCCCAGAATCCGCAAGCACAAAAGGAGGAAAAAGTGCAAGACTGCCCAAAGTCTCTGCTGGACTCAGAGTTTAAAGTTGCTTTCTACCAATCCACCAGTGAAATTAGTGTAGACCTGTCCTTTGTTTATAAAACATTCAGTCACAGTGTCCCTTTCTTAAAGGCATAGCCTCAAACAGTCACAGAATTTATGCTTTAAACTGCATTTTTGCAGTGCAGTGTAAAGAACTGTTTTAGGGTCTGTCACCAGAATAGAAGGCCCTGAGGAGACCTAATATCAGTACCTAATTCCAGTACCTGAAGGAAGCCTACACAAGGATGGAGAGAGACAGTTTACAAAGGCCTATAGTGATAGGACAAGAGGCAATGGTTTCAAACTAAAGAAGAGCAGATTTAGAATGGATGTTAGGAACAAGCTCTTTACCATGAGGTTAGTGGAACACTGGAACAGATTGCCTGGGCAGGTGGTTGGGGCCCCATCCCTGGAGATACTCAAAATGGCGTTAGACAGGGCTCTGGGCAGCCTGATCTAGTTGTGGATGCCCCTGCTTACTGCAGAGAGGGTTGAACTAGATGACCTTCAGAGGTCCCTTCCAACCTAGACTATTCTATGATTCTAAGACAGTAAATTTAGAAATGGTTGGTATCATTTATCTAGACAGATATGTGTCTTAGATTAGCTTTTCAGATATAATAAGGAAGATCATTAAAATTGTCTGATCTTCCCCATCAGCTTTTTATGGCTCTGATTAAGAGGCTTGGAAGTATTGTGTTATGGTTGAGGGGGTAAATTGTCCCGTTGTTGCAATAGTCTTATTAATTAAGAGTGTTAGAAATCTTGGAGTCTTTTACTGTATCCAGATTGTTTGTAAATACTTTATTTGAATGTGTATATGCTTTTAAATGTAAACTTTATTTCCTTTCTCTCCATTTGATCCTAAAATAAGCTTTGCTTCTTAGTAACAAAAAGCAAAAACAGAAGGCCCAGATTTCTGGTTCAATAAATTGTTTAGACAAGTTTATGCAAACTACCCTTCTTCAGCTGGTTGAATTAGGAACACTAATTTGCAGTATTTTGGTGGACAACTGTGCATATTTCCTGGTTTGGAAAGGTCAGATTCAGAAATCAGTAAGTTTATATATATTCAGTAATTGAATATACACAATTGAATATATATAATATATATTATATATATAATATATAATAATTAATATAATATATGCAATTATATATATACACACTATTGAAAATATTTATATTTTTTCAATATATAATATTGAAAATATTTTATGACATACTTGACATGTGTACAAGTTTGGAACTTGATGTCTTAGAAGTTCTTTGCATTAATGGGGAACTATTTGGGATGTCATAGATGTGACAAGCCCAGATGAGAGGAATAACCGTTGGACTGTTGACAGACCACCTTTACATGACCTTTGACTGGGAGCCACTGCTTCAGGAACTCTCTGCAGTTTGGTGACAATGCAGAGTTTGCTTTTCCCTCATAAACTGGAGGAGGGACCAGTTCTTTTTGATTAGGCAGCCTTATTTAGGATTTTAATTGACAAAAGTCCACTGTGTAGACTGTAGAAAGGTCTGACTTATATTTCCTCAGAAGAATATCTTGTCAGTGCAACCACCTTTCCTCTTCCTGCTGTCTCTCTTGCCTACCTGTTGCCAATTACTTATTCTTCCCTGTTGGTCTCCAAAACTTTCCTGCAGAATGGCTGGCTGTCCAATGACAGTGAACTTCTAATCATGATGGGTCTGCTATGATCATACATTAGAATAGTTTTGGCTGGAAAAGACCTATAAGATCGTTGAGCTCAGCTACTGTCTATCTCTACCTAGTCTGGTACTAAACCATGTTCCTTAGCAACAGATCTATGCATCTTTTAAATACCTCCAAGGATATTCAACTATCTCCCTGGGGAGCCTGTGACTGTGTTTGATAACCCTTAGAGTGAAGATGTTTCTTCTAATATCTGATTGAAACTCTGCTGCAACCTAAGGCTGTTTCCTCCTGTGTTATCCCCTGATAAAAGAGAGAAAAGACCAATACCCATCTCACTGCAACCTTCTTTCAGGTAGTTGCAGAGGGTGATAAGGTCTCCCCTCAGCCTTCTTTTCTCCACACTAAAGAATCCCTGTTCCCTCAGCTACTCCTCAGAAGTCTCGTGCTCTAGACCCTTCATCATCTTCATTGCCCTTCCATGGAAGCACCTTAATGTCTTTCTTGTAGTGAGGGCCCAAAACTGAACACAGTACTCAAAGTGTGGCCTCATGAGTGCTGATTACAGGGGCACAATCACTTCCCTTACACAGGCCAGAATGTTGGCTATCTTGGCCAACTCAACAGACTGCTGACTCATATTCAGCCAGCTGTTGATCAACACCTCCATATCTTTCTCTACTGGGCAGTTCTCCGGCCACTCTTCTCCAAGTCTGTAGCACTGCATGGGGTTGTTGTGACCCAGACACAGACCCCAGCACTTGGTCTTTTTGAATCTCATACAATTGTCCTTGGGCCATTGATACAGTCTGCCCAGATTCTTCTGTAGAGCCTTCCAACCTTCGAGCTGATCAACACCCCCTGCCAGTTTAGTATCGTTTGCAAATTTACTGAAGGTGCACTCAATCCTCTCATCCAGATAACTGCTAAAGATATGAAAGAGACTGGTCCCCATCCTGAGCCCAAAAGAATACCACATGTGACAGACTGACTGTTGGATTTAATTCCATTTACCACCACTCTTCAGGCTTGATAATTCACTCCTTGACACACAGGACAACCTCACCACCTCTCCTTCCTTGATTATCCCTTCTAAAGGACTTGTAGCCATTGATTCCAGGACTTCAGTCATGTGAGACATCTCACCACATTTCTGTGATGGCCACTATATCATAATTTTCCTGATGTGCGCTGGATTCCATCTTCTCTTTGCTGCACATGCTGTGTGTGTTAGCGTAAATGCACTTCAGTTGGTCCAGTGGTCCCACCACCTTTTAGCAGGGAGGAGGCCTAATTACTACCTGATTATTTTCAGGCATTCCTGTGGTTACTAACTCTTCAATAACCCTTGCTGCCATGTGGCTGTCCATTCCCTACCTCTACCAACAGAGCAGACCTAAAGACTTCACTAGCACACCATCCTTCAAATACTGGTGTGCTGCCTCTGTTTTGTGCCCTTATCCCTTCAAATCAAGATTAAAGCTCTTTTAATGAGCCTTGATAGCTTCTGGGCTAGGACTATTTTCCCTCTTTGGGCCCTGGAGCTAAATCAACAATCTTGAATTAGGATGTATTACTGGTTACGACTAAAATTAAGGTAAATTCTTAAAGGTAAGCTTCTGGAAGTTTCTCACTCATATATTGTATAGAGTCCCAGTCTAATTGGATGTCAGGCAAACAGATTTTTTTATATACTGAGGCTTACAAGAGCAAAGTGATCTATAGTTTTCATTTCACATTTGTCTTACCCTTCCCTGTCATTAATTTATATGTTCCATTTTAAATATGCCATTATCTCCATTAGAAAAAGACAACAGCTATTGTTTACAGTATAATCAATCCCCTTAGTCAGCAATTCAGTTCACAGGAAGATAATCTGCATTCAAATCTTTGTGTAAGGCATTTTATAATGTAGTTAATTCCAAGTGCTTTTGAAATAAAGATGGTTCTATAATATGTAAAATATAGGGTTTCTTAGCTGCCCCCCAGCCTGCCCAGCTCCCTAACTGAGAGGTGTTGTCCAAAGGAAGGGAGATAGGTCCAAACCAGCAGATTATTGCCTTGCTGCTCTGCTGAAGGGTCCTCTTCATTCTTTCCTCAAATACCTATAAAGTCAAAGTAATCTAGGACAGAAAGCCTTACCTATTCAAACATGGGAAATGCATTTGCATGCTATGTGCAGATTTCAATTTAAAAGAAAAAAAAAATCTGCAGCCTGCAGAGTATGTTTGTCTTCATTTAAAACATAATTCTGTGACCAGAGACATGGAGTGCATTTTTCACTTAGTGGCTTTGTTTCAGAGGTCAGACCTGATGGCTCCATCTTTAGCTCTCTTTTTCATTGTTTTCATGCTACCTCACAATAGCACACACTTCAGTAGCAGCCACAGTCATTTGGAGAGCCAGTCACATGAAGAAAATTCTCCTTTTCTTAAGGGAGTGAACATTTTCACATCTCCTTGAGTGCTGTACTCATTTAATCTTGTGGAAATAAATTATAGGAGACTTTCTTTCTTCCCCACATCTAATGTTCATTCTGTTTACTAAAAAAGAACTCCACTACTTCCTCTTCTTTTTCCTATTCTTAAGAATTACATAGAAAACTATCCAACAAAAAGAAATGTGATCTGCTGGAGGGTAGAGAGGCTTTGCAGGGGGACCTTCACAGTATCACAATATCACAGTATCGCTAAGGTTGGAAGTGACCTCGAGGATCATCGAGTCCAACCTGTCACCGCAGACCTCATGACTAGACCATGGCACCAAGTGCCACTTCCAAACTGTGTGCTTCACTAGAAATTAGGCTCCTCTCAAAGAATTATTTTGTAAACTGGGGAACAGTATTGTGCACACTGTTTGATTCCTTGAGATACTGGATTACAGAAAGTGAAGTTTTATTTCTGTTCAACAGCTCATTACAAATCCTGACCCAAATGTGAAATAATGCACTCAGTCTGCATGCACAGGCCCACATGCAGAATATTGTGCTCCCCTTGGGTATATACATTTGTAAGTCAGCAAGTAATCACTAACAGTCCTTGACAGGCTGGACAGATGGGCAGAATCCAAAGGCATGAGATTTAACACATCCAAATATCGGGTTCTGCACATTGGCCACAGCAACCCCATGCAGTGCTACAGGCTGGGGTCAGAGTGGCTGGAGAGCAGCCAGGCAGAGAGGGACCTGGGGGTGCTGGTCGATGGTAGGCTGAGCATGAGCCTGCAGTGTGCCCAGGCAGCCAAGAGGGCCAATGGCATCCTGGCCTTTATCAGGAAGAGTGTGGCCAGCAGGATCAGGGAGGTCATTCTTCCCCTGTATGCTGCATTGGTTAGGCCACATCTTGAGTACTGTGTCCAGTTCTGGGCTCCTCGGTTTAGGAAGGATGTTGACTTGCTGAAACGTGTCCAGAGAAGGGCAACAAAGTTGGTGAGGGGTCTGGCTGAGGGATCTGGGGCTGCTTAGCCTGGAGGGGAGAAGACTCAGGGGTGACCTTATTGCTGTCTACAACTACCTGAAGGGAAGTTGTAGACAGGTGGATGTTGGCTTCTTGTCCCAGGCAGCCAGCACCAGAACAAGAGGACACAGTCTCAGGCTGCGCCAGGGGAGGTTTAGGCTGGATATTAGGAAGAAGTTCTATACAGAGAGAGTGACTACCCATTGGAATGGGCTGCCTGGGGAGGTGGTGGAGTCACCATCATTGGAGGTGTTCAGGAGGTGACTTGATGGGGTGCTTGGTGCCATGGTTTAGTTGATTAGGTGGGTTGGATTGGTTGATAGGTTGGACGCAATGATCTTGAAGGTCTCTTCCAACCTGGTCTGGTCCATTCCATTCCATTCCATTCCACAGAGTCCATAACAAAAACAATTAAAGAAAGTCATGTATTTACAATATTACTTAGAATAAAAAATAAAATAAAATTGTAATTAAACAAGCAAAACCTAAAAACCAAACACAAATGTACATTGTAATTTAAATAAGATAGGCAAAGTTTTAAAAATGTGAGACATATGTATTGTATTAATATTGCTAACTTTTCCATGTTATTAGGGTTAAAAGGTAGCCGGCATTTGCTCTCTGTCAGATTTTGTTTCTTCCCTAAACAGGGATGAAAGGTGTCTGTCATTTGGGCTTTCATGACCATCTTTCGCCCTGTAAGCGAGATTCATAAGTCTTACAATGAATTTTAAATCCCCAACACTGACATCTATTAAGTGTTCTTATTTGAGAAATGAGCTGGCAGTTGGAAGTGTAATAACAAGAACAATAAATGAATCTTACTCCTAGAAATTCAAAGGACCTTTGGAAAGGCTGTTTTCAGATCCTTCCCATTTGTGATGTCACTGACATTCCATCAGTGATTACCCCATATTCTACTCTTGTAAGTAAAAGACTCTCACCAAACTCAGCTACTATCAAAAATGCTTATAAACAAGCTTTTATTAGACAAAGTCCAAGTAGTGAAATGAAAGTTAAAAAAGTATTTCCTAAAACATAAACTCCTGCTCAGCCATTGTAGTAAACTCTCCAGGAGTGTAAAAGAAACAACAGATTTGTTGTAAAAGATGAGACAAGCAAGAATTATGTCATAGTAAAATCAGTTTTGATCAACTACAAAAGGAATGAGCAAAGGGGGAAGTCATTGTGATTTTTTTGTGAATAGATGATGATTTTCTTGAATATAGAACACCTGATAGAATAGTAGCATGCAATGCTAGCTGTTTCGTAAAATCATGTTGCTGGCAGGCAACATTTTCAATGGGTTGACTTCAGAACTAATGAACAATCTCTCTGAAAGAGTAAATCAGCTCAATAGTTATTCAGCACAAGGCAATACAATGGGTACATTAAATGGCAAATTCTTCTCCCTTTATTATGCCATAGTGTCAGAATTTTGTAATAATATTTTTATTGTCACTTCAGTAATTTTATTGTAGATTGGAAATCTCACTTACTGAATTGAAGACTCCATCTTAAAAGTAAGCTATGAAAAACAAAAAAATATTATTGACAGTGACATTAGAACTTATGCACAACAATTAAATCTTGACATTTTTGCAGAAAAACAAAAAGTACCAAACTTACAATCATCATTCTCTGAAAACTGGCTGGTGAGAGGCCTTGAACACAAGCCCTATGAGGAGAGGCTGAGGGAGCTGGGATTGTTTAGCCTGGAGAAGAGGAGGCTCAGGGGTGACCTTATTGCCCTCTACAACTACCTGAAGGGTGGTTGTAGCCAGGAGGGAGTTGGCCTCTTCTCCCAGGCAACCAGCACCAGAACAAGGGGACACAGTCTCAAGCTGCGCCAGGGGAGGTTCAGACTCGAGGTGAGGAGGAAGTTCTTCACCGAGCGAGTCATTCGGCATTGGAATGGGTTGCCCAGGGAGGTGGTTGAGTCATCGACCCTGGAGGCGTTCAAGGGGAGATTGGACGTGGCACTTGGTGCCATGGTCTAGTCATGGGGTCTGCGGTGTCAGGTTGGACTCGATGATCCTCGAGGTCCTTTCCAACCTAAGTGATACTGTGATACTGTGATACTGTGAAAACTAGAACACTGTGTAAATGTAGCATGGATTGAGAGATGTAATATTTTGCCCTTCCCCCCTCCCCCACCTTCATAGTGGCAAAGAATCAGCATTTCCTGTGTTGGTTGGGTGGTTGGTTGGTTTTTGTGGTCTTTTTTATGATAACCTATTAACATCAGACAGAGCAGCCTTCTGCATTTTGTCAATAGACAATTTCCAGCAAACACTAGTGACTCAAAGAACTTGATCATATGTGAATCTGAGTAGAAAGCTAACCTCAAAACAAAAACATTTAGTCCATTGCCTTCAGATACAGAAAAATCCTGAACTTCTGTGGCTTTGTGAGAGAAGATACCTGTGGTGGGTTAACGCCTGTTTCTGAAAAGAAAAAAACAAAGCAGGGTAGAGGGCTTGTGGATGCTTTACCCTCCCTGCAGGGCGTTTTCCCTGGGAAGCTGAGTCTATTCCACTCCCCCCCCTCCCTGCCCAGCTAGGGTATAAAAAGCAGGACATCATAGCTGTTGGATCTCCTTTTGGCTCCTGCCTCTGCTGGATGAGAGCTACTGTAGCTGCCCTCCTGCTCCTCAGCCATGTGGCCGGACCTGATCCTTTTCTCTGCTGCCTCCGTGCCTTCTCAGAGAAAGACTGGTTTTGTATTATTCTTTTCTGTCCCACTCTAATCCATTCTTGTTCCTTGCCTTTGTGAACTTTTCCTGTTATTGTGTTATATACATATATATAGTTTAAAGAAAATTCTTCACCTCTCTACTTGCAAGCCAACTCCAGATTGTTGTTTAGTGGATTTGCTCCTTACCCTTTTTTTCCCCTCTCTGTTTGGAGGGAGAAGGGGGGGGAGTGGGGAAGAGATTCTCAGCCTTTCCCCCATTTGGGCTTTTAACTCCCAGTTAAGGCTCAAACCACTACAATACCCCAGATACAGCTCCTACCTGGTGAACCGTAGGTACACAATATATATGTTTCTGACTAGCTAACTGATTTCTATTGCATAATTAAAGCTGGTACAGATTATTTACTAGTAATAGTTTATGAAGACTGTCAAGAAAATAACATTTTATTTTGTTATAGTTTATAGAAATACAAATAAATAAATAATGAAAAAGAGTATTCAAAACATTCTGGTAAGGTAAATCAATATATTTTACTTCCATTTTCCCCTTCTATTGTTATCTTCTTTGATGAAGTGTTTAACTACCAAAAGATCATCTTTCTTTTCATATTCAACCAAATCATCAAAAGCAATACCAAAACTCTTTTTAGTTTTTCTTCATGATAAACTAATCTGTTAGGTTCTTGTCTTGGATCAAAACACATATGCAATTTTCCTGAATAGTCATAAAGCTTATTAAAGTCATTAACTACTTCATTGCTTACTAGTGACCCAATATTTCAACCTCATCTTAAATGAAAGCAAAATAGAGTTTATAAGATCTACAATGATGTGTAGTTATGGCATAACTGCAATGCAATGATCTGCTATCTTCATCTAGAGGCCTTATATGTACATAATTAAACATATGAGACATAGAAGGTGTCTCGCAGGAACATTACCTTAACTGGAACTGTGAATGCTGGGGAGAAGTGGATGTCTTAAGACATCAATTTATTCCTTATTATTTTAGGATAGGATATATCACCCCTTGGAGATTTCCATCTCTCCATTTGCATTTAAGACTGTATTCTCTTTACTGATTATATCAGCTAAGAAAAATTATCTAAACTTATCAGATAAATTCTATGAAGTGATGTGAACTACATCTTATAATGGAATGTCAAGCATCTCCCAAGGAAGCAGAATTTCATACAGAAAAGCTACTGGGTGTACCACATACATCTTAATAGCTTTTAATTCTGTCCTGTGGCCATCTTTGTGGCAGGGCTTTTGGAAAGGTCATTAGAAGTTGGTCAGTGCTGGCAATGGAACTGCAGGTATAGCCTGTTTCAAGTACAGTGAGCACAATTTGCATCGAATTTCTACATCTTGAATGAAACTCATGACTCTGCAGAAGCTCTTTTCTTCTCACATATTCTTTGTTTCTAGGTCAGGAGAATTCATACAGACTGCTTCAAAGAGCTGCTGTCCTCTTCAGTTTACAGGAGCTGCACTCAACTATGTCTGAACGTGTTCAGAAACAGAAATCTGTATTTCAAATCTAGCTTCAGGATTTGGATGCAAAGTCATCTGGTATTTATACTGACATAGTACTCTCTGTATCATTTTATGCTGAACATATTATTTCATAAGAGATGTCACTGGAATCTGCATTCATTAGTCTTCATTGAAGTATTTAAGCATTAATGGTGACTGTGAATTAGTGAATCATTCTGGATTTGACCTTTATTTACTTTAGAATAACATTAAAAACTGCTGAACAGGAATTCAGATTGTAAGTGTTGCTTATTCTTATACTGCTAGTCAGCGCTAATTCTATGACTGTTGCATTTCAAACAGAAGATTAAATAACAAATCCATTATGTCCTTCTGGTAAATACATTGGCCTCAGAATGAGTTCATATGGCACTCAGGAAGCTTCTTGCATTGTGAATGTTTTCAAGAATTCTCAGAGAATTTTTATGTGATCATACAAATCTCACAACATATTGGACTGGGAGCTTTTATTCAGCGGGAAAAAAAGAACACAAATAGAGTTTTCTTCTCTGATGAAACTAGTACTGAAGCTGTTGACATTTAATCTCAGGATTAGAAGCTAGCTGTCTTGGGTACTTCCCAATACAGTTTGAGTTCCTTGGCTTGAAACAGCCTCTTGATTTGTTTGTGTAGTAGGTTTGCTGAAAACAGATTGAGAATAGTGGCTGGGTAATTTAGATACTTGTCTACAGCTTCTGAAGTGTCAAGTGGTTTTGATTCAGAGACTGAAGACAAAAGCTGATTACCCACTAATATCCCAGCAGAGAAGTCCCAGATGGCTGGGCATCAGTTATAAGCAAGCTAGTCTTGTATGTGGTCAGTTGCATACAGAAATTAACCTCCACTAGGATATCCCAATGGGCTAAGCTGACTGAACATTGCACGTCACATACATGTAAATACCTTGGGCTAAAATGTTCCTCTTTTTTGTCATAACTGCTGTTAAATCTTATATAGCTGCTGCTAAATCTTTCTTAAGAATTTACCCAAGAGAGCAGCAAAAATTGATTGCTTAGTAGCAATGATCTTTAACTAAAGGTTGGACAAAAATACATTGAAAAAGCAATGATCTTTAACTAAAGGTTGGACAAAAATACATTGAAAACCTCAGGGATGATGAAAGGCACAGGAAGAGTGTTGCATATTATATTCTGTCCTTACTGCAGATGCCACTGTATTAATAGAAGCTATAATTCAGTGGGGAAAAAAAAAAAGAAAAAAGGCTTTCATATCACAGCAACTTCCTGGCAGGTTTGAAAATATACTCTTGATGTGTCTTTGTATTTCTCACAAAAGCACAACAGACCAAGACAGTGGTGTTCTTATTGATTTTTTGCAGTTTGACAGAAATGCTGAGTTTCATGGCATTTTGCATAAACCTTCAATTAATCATTCAGGTAGATGGTGTCCAGCTGAATATAACCTTAAACCACTACATTTGTTCGCTGTTTCTTGTCATGTGACAGTTTTTATCTGACTTGCAGTAAAAAGAGACAGACCCCAGTAACAAAAAAAAGAGACATAGACCTCTGTAACAATAAAGAGAATCTTGGAAAGGATATAGAGTAATGTTAAATGACATAACAAGCATCCAGCTCTCTTTCATTAGCATTTCTATTCAAATAATATTTATTAGCTACTTCTCTTAGCAACAGCAAGGCAAATTGCTCTGTGCTGTACCATCTTGTTAATTACTGATGCCTCTTTACTATGAAATAGGCAGTTTGCTGTGCAGCTCTAACACCAGTTAGATATAAATGTGCTCATCAATGCAAATGATATGAGGGATTAAGGAACCATTTTGATCTGAAAGGAAAAAGTTTTCATATGTATGGATATGGAAGTCCATAACCTGGTCTGTGGTGGAAATAGAAATCCTTTAAGTCCTCTTTACAGTCACAGTCTGCAGAATCCTTCCAGCCTACACTCAAGGTGATAGTGACAATAAAGCTTTAAACATTGTCCATATGCCTTGTCAGCAACTCAGTGGTAGCAAGAATTTAAGCCAGACTGTTCAGGAGGATAGCATTTTAAAACATTAATGTGTCTAAATGGGCAAAACTTGAGTTCATCAATAGATATCTTGGGCTTCTTAGCTCCTAAGATGGTATTCCAATTCCTATTCGTGTAACATAACCTTTCCTCTGGTGAATTACCTTTACGTTTGTGCCTTTTACCAACCCATGCACAGCTTAGAAGCTAACAGCATTTGTTGGTTAATACGCTTGTTAGGTAGATTGGCTAATACCTGAGACTAATATGTTAGTTGGTCAATCACTAGTATGAAGACACCCTCCAGGCAAGGGAGGAGAGAGCCTACGAACAAGGTCCTTGGCAAATTTTAGCTTTCATATTTTTACTTTCTTTCCTCAGCATTTCATGTTGTTTCACATTGCTGTTGCTCTCTTTATTCCCTGAGCTGGTAAATGGAAGTGTCTCAAAATTTTCTCCTCTGTCTGTGTTTTTTTTCCCTTTTTTTTTTTCCTTATTATGAACACTTTCAGTGTAGGAAACCTTTCACAGTTCAGCAACAATTTTTACAGTAAAACTGATCCAAGGTCATACAGCTGTGTTTCACAGGGCTGGGCCTTGGACTGCAGATAGCTGGACTTCTGGGCTGTAGGTTACAGGAGGTAAACATTTATAACTGTTGGTGTCTGAGAGCTGACCCTGAGGATGCAGGGATGCTCCAACATACTTTACTGTTATCTCCCTGAATTTTTCCCCAGAGGGGCACTCAATTTTTCAAAAGTAAGGCATCACTCACATCTAACTAACTATCTACTTCAGCACTGCTATTTTCAAAGGAGACTAGGCAAAACTTAGATACCTAATTAACTTCTTTTCCATACCTAGTTCCTTTAACCTACTTTTGAAATCCTGTTTAGGTTTTTGAGTTACGGCAAATCAAAATAAATAAATAAAACCATTTAAAAAAATCTCAAAAACTAAGACTGGAGAAAGTCTGTGAAATTCTTTCATGTATTTTCTTACCTTTCAGAAAACTCAATCATTAATAATCTTTATAGTCAAACTATTATCTGGATTTTTTTCCCCTACCTTTTCCTATTGGAAGGCTCTCTTCCAGAACCTGATTGCTTGGGACATTTCTTCTAATTTCCCGCTAAAGCTATTTCCAGCTGTTCACATTCATTTGTTGCTGTGACAACATTGGTGTTTCACTTAAATGGTTCCTTTGCCTCCTGATGTTTACCCTGCTAATGTATTTATAGACTTGTTTCTATTCCTTCTTGGCCTCTTTTTTCACTAACTAAACAAAGAGAGATTTTTTTAACCTCCTGTTAAACAGAAACAAAGCCTTTATATCATCCCAATATTGTTCCTTTACCTAAGCCTTTAGTTTCGTATCAAAATAAAGCTTGAATCTGCAGAAAAATTTTAAAGAGTAGACATTCAGTTATTCTCTAAATTCTTTAGGAATAGTGCAATAATAAGTAGCAAAGTAGTTACAATAAAAAGTAATACTTCAGGTGAGTAGTAAGTTATAGAAAGGAAATGTTGACCCTGTACAGAAACTAATGTTAAGACTGAACTATACCTCATCAGCTTTTTACTTCTTTCAGCCTTTTTCTTTTTCCCTTTTTATTTATTTTTTTTTTTTTTTTTAATGAAGACAGAATACCTTAGGGGTAAAAGATAATTTCTGATGATAGTGTTCAAGGTGACTTTGAAATGCTGCCCTGTGCCTTTTAAAATGGTGGCCAATTCAGTGTTTTTCTGTATCATGACTACCATTAGAAAGGTTATCATAGCTCAGCAGTTATCAGGGTTGTCTCTCAGCCTGCGTGTGGGAGAAGAGTGGTTAATTTGGTGGCCCTGTAAGGGTGGAAGTGTGTATGAGCAAGAATGAAAGTGTGAGGTGGTAAAATGTATAGGAGACAACTGGTATCCTGGCACTGTTTCTGACAAATACTGATTTCTATCAAGAGACGCAGCAAGGAAAGTTTTGAACAAAACAAAGCATGAGAAAAAGTTTTTCTTGAAAACATGTTCTGTGTAGCAAAGACCCAGGATCTGTTGTTGCAAATTCATTTGGCCATGTCCACTTTTAAGAGTATAACTATTAAAGGTCAGTAAAGTGAAAAGGGAATTTGTTTTTGATTTTCTACTTTTGTCTAAACATTGATATGTCCTCAGAAGACAGAACAATCTTTATGGCTCAGAGATGCCTTGCTACAAGTGTGGGAAATTGTTTTGATTTTTTTCAATGGGAGAAGCAAGCTGACTCCAAGGATTCATGGCAGAACAAAGACCCTGATTGTGCTTGTAGAGAGAGGTGCATGTAGGCACAGGATTTCACTGGGAATAATATCTTACTTTGTCTTCTGAGACCCCCATCATATTCTTTCAGATTTGTCATATGATCACCAGACAGCTGAAAGGGATAAGCATGCCATTTTGCTTTTGGTTTTGACCAACTGTTTGCTCTCCAAAGAGGAGCACAGAAAGACTGCTGATACACAAGTGGAGCTCCAGCCACACAATAAACAGAACATATCCTTAGTTAGTGGAACAGAGGCTCTTGTTAAAGTGAAGGCCAGTGGTGAATGGTGAGGCTCAGAAAGAAAAATCAAAACGAATGGCCATGTTAGCCTCTGCAGTGTTTTCTGCAGCCTTCATTGTATCCTGCTCTCTCTGTAGCCAAGTGACCTCTAAGCCTTGCAAAGAGTACACAGGGCTTTTTTATTTCCTTTTTTAGTGTTGACTATGATCTTTTCATCTTGAAAGGTCACTGGGTATCAGTTGAAGAAATATACTACTTAGCTTTGAGTGTTCTCTCTGTTTGAAGTGATTTGCCTGTTTGTTTTATAAGTGGAATTCTGTCCACAAACAAATTGAAAATTAGTTAATCACCTTTTCCAGTTGGCTTACAGTAGATGTTGTGGTATAAGAACAGGTTAATCCTAAAGTAGATTGAAATACCTCATCAGCCACATGCAGGGCTCAGTGGTCTGGTATAGTGACAAGACTGTTGGTGTTTCAGTGCAAGCAGTTTCTGCAGGAGTGAGGAGAGTAAATTTTCTAGAGAAACTGATATTTAAAGGTTAGAAATACTTGCTAAAATTAGTTGGAGTGGGACATTTTGCCTGAAAGATCATGTGCAGATTGTATACATATTTCAAGTATCATACTAGAAAATCTAGACAAGTTTGAAAAAGTCATTACATTTATCATTCATACAAGATAAGACATGACTGAGGAATCTGAATTATTGCCTGTCATGTTCTGGTCCTGAGATGGAATCCTATTCAAGCATTTCTTACCAGTTTATAAAAGATATTTTACTTTATTTGCATGCAGATGTTAAAGACACAATGAAGCTGTCCATAAAAGAGCAGTTTCTTGTTAGACTACATTTGTTATGCATAAGAACTTTTAAATGAAACCCAGATTTCATCTAATTTCTAGGGAACAGTTTCATGGTTAGGGGTTTCAACCTGGAGTATAAACATATTCCAATGTTTAAATAATTTGTTGTTTGCATGAATTCCAATAGTGAGTGAAAGAAAGAAAGAAAGAAAGAAAGAAAGAAAGAAAGAAAGAAAGAAAGAAAGAAAGAAAGAAAGAAAGAAAGAAAGAAAGAAAGAAAGAAAGAAAGAAAGAAAGAAAGAAAGAAAGAAAGAAAGAAAGAAAGAAAGAAAGAAAGAAAGAAAGAAAGAAAGAAAGAAAGAAAGAAAGAAAGAAAGAAAGAAAGAAAGAAAGAAAGAAAGAAAGAAAGGAAGAAAGAAAGAAAGAGAGAGAGAAAGAAAGGAAGGAAGGAAGGGAGAAAAGGAGGAAGGAAGGAAGGGAGGGAGGAAGGAATGAAGGAAGGGAGGAAGGAAGGAAGGAAGGGAGGAAGGAAGGAAGGAAGGAAGGAGAGAAAGAGAGAGGAAGGAAAAACAAGATAAGAAAAGACAAGACAGGAAAAGAAAAGAAAAGAAAAGAAAAGAAAAGAAAAGAAAAGAAAAGAAAAGAAAAGAAAAGAAAAGAAAAGAAAAGAAAAGAAAAGAAAAGAAAAGAAAAGAAAAGAAAAGAAAAGAAAAGAAAAGAAAAGAAAAGAAAAGAAAAGAAAAGAAAAGAAAAGAAAAGAAAAGAAAAGAAAAGAAAAGGAAAGAAAAAGGAGGAAAGGGAAAAAAGGGAGGGGAAAAGAAAAAAAAAGGGGAAAGAAAATAAAAAATAAATAAGAGAAAACTAAGAGGATAGATAATTGATGCCCATGTTTTGGATTAATAAAAGCTTGCACATAACTTCAATAAGTGGTCTTTGATTGTAGTGATTAGGCCTGAAAAAAGAGGTGGAGAGACAAAGAAACAGGTTATTCTTTTCTGGTATGAATCAGAAAAGTCACCCTACTCTTTATGTTGCTTGCACAAACATATTTATTATCAGTTCATCTTATTTACTTAATCCAAAATGGAACAAAAGAAAATCTATACTGAAATGTCAATGGACAGTTACAGTTACGAGTTAGCAGAAGACAACAGTGAGAAGGAAGAGAGCTTTAGATGGGGCTCAGGAAAGAAAGAAAAAGTTTAGGGCCTTCAGAAGAAGGAGCAGGTAAATCAGGAGGACTACAAGGACGCTGTGCAAGTTATGTGGGGAGAAAATTATAAAAGCCCAAAGCAAACTAGCAATTAATCTGGCTACTGCCATAAAAGACAATTTCAAAGGGTTTCTATAAATACACTAACAATAAAAGGATAGCTAAGGACTATGTCCTTGTTTTATTAGATGTGGGAGTGAACATAGTGACAAAAGATGAGGAAAAGGCTGAGATGCTTAATGTTTTCTTTATCTCAGACTTTAATAGTAAGACCACTTGTTCTCTGAGCTCCCAGTCCCATAAGCTGAAAGACAGGCATGGAGAGCAGAATGATGCCCCCAGAATCAAAAGGGAAATGGTTAGCCACCAGCTACACCTCTGAGACACTCACAGGTTTATGACGCTGTGTGGGATCCACACAAGGGTAGTGAGGGAGCAGAAATGTCACCAAGCCACTTTCAATCATTTACCAGCAGTCCTGTATTCATTTTTGGGATGTTCACTTTGAGAAAAACATTGAGGTGCTGCAGCACATCAAAAGAAGGGCAATGAAGCTGGTGTCATAGAGTACAAGTCATATGAGGAGTGGCTGAGGGAACTGGGGTTGTTTAGTCTGAAGAAAAGGAGGCTCAGGGTTGACCTTATCACTTTCTGCAACCAGGCTGTATTAAGATGAGTATCTATCTGACCTCTTGATGCTACAAGAGGAAATCACCTCAAATTGTGCCAGGAAAGGTTTAGGCTGGATATGAGGAAAATTTTCTTCACTGAAAAGGTTGTTAAGTACTAGAATAGACCTAGGGAGGTGGTAGAGTCACCGTCCCTGGAGATATTTAAAAGATCATATACAGACGTGGTGCTTAGGGACACGGGCTAGTCATGGATTTGTCAGTGCTAGGTTAATGGCTGGACTCAATGCGCTTAAAGGCCTTTTCCAGCCTCAACAATTCTATAAGTCTAAGGAAGCAGCTGTGAAAAAGAAGACATCAATATACTGATTCTGGATGAAAACACTACATTTGACTAGAGAGGTGTGGACATTAGTAATGGTGGAGAAATTGTCTTCATTGCCCATCTACCAAACAGCTTTATCAAATTAACTAAAACTAACCAATCACACAGGTGCACACTGCTAGGAAACACTAACAGCCACTATTTATCCAGAATAGTCACAACCACAGGTATTAGTTGCTAGATTTTTCTGCAGCTGGGGATAAAGAGTGTACACCTAAGGGAAGCAAAAGGACCCCTTGACTTTAGAAGTGATACTTGCCACTTGGAGGAGAAGTGACTTGATGGAAGGATATAAGTCACACCTGAGCTGGCTCTCTCTGTGATCTCTATATTTTATGGCTAAGTACAGCCTTTTCAGTCTCCTGAGATGTCAGGCTTGGCAGCTTTCTGAGCCCTAGGATCATTATGTTTTTCAGAAAGCTGGAACCTATACATTGTGTGCAACTTTACTGTGAAGCAATTAATCCTTGGTTTGATGGCAAGCACTTAAGTGATTTTCAAGACATATTGAAGTTCCAGCTTGCTATGCTGTACATTGCAGAAAGTCAAAACGCACCATTTACTGGAAAGCTGCTGTGTTTATTAATCCATGTTTCACACTGCAGAGAATATGAAAGGAAAAAAAAGGAGGAAAAAAATGTCATTGGCACTTCTTGTGCACTTTAGTCAGCACTCTGCTTTTTAGGGCACTGGAAATTAACCGCATCTAATTGTAGGCATAACATTCTTGACTATTATATAGGATTAAAAAAAATCCCTTAAAGAATGGATAAGAGTATCTTTTGTATTTCTGCTTTTAGGTTATGTTGTTCAGAGAGCCAAAGAAAAAAAAAATTATTTTGGATCAATTGAAGCACTCTTTTTACCCAAACCTTTTGAACAAAATAATGTGTTCCACTAGAGACAAAGTTATTGTCTAGAATGAAAGACAAAAGTGCACTGTTTGCCATGACAGTCCTGTTTATAGCCAACAAAAATAATATTTCCATAAAGGAATAAAATTTCAGAGAACCATTTTGTTTGGAAAAGGCCTGTAACGTCATTGAGTCCAACCATTATCTAATTCTACCAAGTCTGGTGCTAAACCACATCCCTTAGCAATACGTCTGTGCATTTTTTAAACACCCTCCATTGATGGTGATTCAACCACCTCCCTGGGGAGCAATTCTAGTGTTTGATGACCATTACTGTAAAAAAGTTTCTTCTAATACCCAATCTAAGCCTCCCCTGGTGCAACTTGAGGCCACAGTCACTTCTTAGAACTTGTTATTAGGGAGAAGAGGCTAAAACCCACCTTGCTACAGCCTCCTTTCAAGTAGTTGTAGAGAGCAATAATGTCTTCCCTTAGCTTCATTTCCTCAAGACTAAACAACTCCAGTTCCTCAGGTGCTGAGGGAAATTTCCTGTACCTAAATTTATTTAATGTTAATATTAGTAATGATAACTCAGAACTACTCTGCTACTATTTATTTTTATGAAGGTGTATCTGTGATTTCCATAACTGGTTTTCAAATAGTTAAATGGATATGGTGTGAGGAAGACATTGCAACAATACATGAAACACGGTTCTCCAAGAGATGTTCATTATTGTGAGTTGTCCAATATCACAGAATTAGGGAGTGGTAGTTATCTTCCAACTATCACTGTAGCATAAAAAAGGCCAAGGGACTTCTAGTAGTGTATGAAATCTCATATTGGGAAAGTATGATTTGTTGAAACAGACTGTAACTGAGAAAAGGTCATTTCTGACAAATGTATTTTGCATAAAGAAATCGTGACTTTTTAGTTATTGAAATGTCCCTTTGACATTTTTCAAAAGGTAGTTGTTTTTTTTTTTGTATTGCTGGATGATTTTGTTTGGAAATTAAACTAATTTACAGGAAAATGCTTTAAAAATTGAAATTGAAGTGCGTTAGATATTTCCTAGCTGATAGCGTGGAACACCATCTCAATCCTGAAATAAGATTTAGCTTCAGATTTTCTGAAGTTTGAGGCTCATTTCAGATAGGAACAAACACTGAGGTACCTATTCATCAGCTTAAATTAGATATAAAATATTCATCTGCCCTCAAATCTGATGCTGTGATTTGTTTAAAACCAACAAAAAAGTTTGTTTAAAAATCACTCTATCAAAACTAAGCTTTTCATTCTGCTCTCAATAATTCCTACTACTTTTTTTTATTTTCATTTTCATTAACAGAAATAGTCCATAGGTTCTGGAAGGCATCAAAATGGAGGAAGTAAAATATATCCCAGGTTCTCCTCTAAAAGTATTTTTAATGTATGTGGAAGCAGGATGAACCATCTAATAAGTTATTTTATTTCCCTTACAATTTCTGACTCAGACAGCAAGCTCAATCATTTGCCATATTACAAAGTTACAGTCTTATTTTTGGACAGAAAGTCACATTTTAACTAAACTCACCATTTGAAATCACTGATAGTGATTTGAGTTTTAACATTTTCACTGCATTGAGTGGCAGGAGGAGTAGCAATTACATTACAACCCTCTTGGCTTAAAAGGTGCGTGGGTTTGACTTCAGTGAAAGCGTATAGTCAGGAGAATGTCGCTTACTGTTAAGGAGTCCTTCTAGACATGTCAGGATTAAGAGAGATTTCAGTAGTCATCTACTGGAAAAGAAAATTGTATCTGAACAAATGCAATAGAGGGATTGGCAGAACAATGCTCTTGGCATCCTTAGACAATCAAGAAGCATCCTGATTGCTGTGCAAGACAGATTGAGAAATGAAGTTACAGGGTTTTTTTGTAACCATCACAATTTTTTCCTTGGAAAAAATTATACTGAGAAAAAGGCATTTCCCATCAGAAAAGTGTTCTAATGGCAATTTCTTGTCACAGCTCTACCTTCAGGTTATACTATGTGAGATGTTTCTAATGAGGACTGGAGAATGCTAGTGCCACTGTTCAGAAATTACTCAGAACCAACAGGTCTGAGGTTGTTCTGCTACATTCAACACTTCACCAGCACAGCTGCTGACGTCAGATATTGTACAGCAGCACAACTGTGCGGTTCTCCCACCGCAAGATATAAAATATGGTAGTGGTTGGGAAGAGGAAACTTCTACTACAGTGAGTTAGAACAACTAGGAAATTAAAGTAAATTATGCAAAGTTAGAAAAGCTGTGCAAAGTTACAGCTCCACAAGATCATATATTTGTAGATCATGGTCAATGGGTATATTTGGTCTGAATATTAGAGTCTTTCAGAGGACTCAGTTTTGGAAATAATTTTTCTTCAGGAGCTTCCAGAAAGTACTGCAGATTTATGAACACAGCTCTTTACCATAGTAAAGAAATGAGCAGCGGCATTTCCTAGCAGCCCTGAGGTGATTTAGAAGTAGCCATTGACAACACAATGGGAATTTTTAACATGTATCATTCTGGTTGTCCTGAAATTTGAAACTGGTCTGACTTTATCAGTCATTTAAACACTTCCATCACAAGAAAATCCAATTCCCTGACCAGCACATAGAGATTTCCTTATAGTTAGTTGCAATACAAGTAAAAAGCATTTTTCATTTTTAACATTTTTGTCAGATTATTCAATGAAGAACTTGTATAAATCAGCTAATCTAATAAAGTATATTTCCATTAAAGAAATCAAGGCAAATGGAACTGCCAAAGGTGAAATGTGCATAAATCATCAATCTCATTCGTGGTGGTCTTCCCTCCCTATTTTAACTTCCTGTTAATTTTTTTCTGAAGATTTCTGAGACATTCAGATATGTGTTGATGAAAGACAATTGTAGATATGTCATAAAATAATTATTTCCTTGGGAAATATAAAAACCACTCAAGAAAGCTATTCTGAACCTTTTTATGAACCTGATTTTCAGTTCATGTGCTTTTCTAACTCTGTTAAACTCAGAGAGCTACATAATCTATTTCTGACCCCACAAGCTTAAAAATCCATTTTAGCATGGCATAGCTAACATTTTCTATCTAAGAGAAGTCATTAACCAAAGCTAGTGTGCCAGACTGATATTTCAGGATGCATTTTGGGCTGAAGGACTATTTCTTAAGAAAAGTGGCAAGGGAAGTACTTGTTCAGAATTTATAAGGAGGAAAAATACAGAAAAATGGTTCCTGAGATATTGCATGTGTGATATGTTTGTAAACAAATTATGAAAATTAAAAGTAAAATCTACACAATGGTCTTCTAGACATTTCCAAAAACATGTATTTATTAAACTTACTGGAAAATAAGAAAATACAAAACAATATCCTCAGTTTTCAGTCTTTTTTTCCTCTCTTAATTCTCATATACCAGGAAGTTGATGAAGCTGCTGTTAAACTAATTTGCATGTGATGTAAGATACTAATACTAAAACATGAGCAAACTGTGGCTCATATGTCAGTAATAGTATTTTATTTTTATATCATCACCAAAATTATATGATCAAGATCAAAATTCATCGCACCAGGCTACAAAAAAACATGATTTTTTTTTTTTCTGCTCTGCAGACAATTAAAGAAATGGTAGACTACACAAAAGAAATTAAATGTAAAAGGAAGAATGAGACATCAGTTAACACATCAATGAATTTTTTTGCTGTTTATTTTTGGGAATGTGACAGCATATCAGGGAAGGAATAGTGGGCTGAATTTTGGAGAGCTAAAGGAAGGTGGTTATCATCAGGAGTCTCTGGCAAGTATAAAAGACCGATCTTTTGTGGTTTTTGGAAAGGAAAAAAAATCTGAATGGTTGAAGAAAGTACAGGAACAGAGAAGTTAAAGTCCTATCTGTTCAGTAAATTTTATTCTCATTGTCATATATGTAGCCTTATGTGGCCGGTTGACGTTGCCCCCTTAAGAAAGAGAATATGGTGGACGGAAGTTGGTAAACGGAAGGAATAGTCTAAACTAATTTCATTGGACGAGTGGGAGGAAGCACTTTTCGGAACTGGGAGTGAACTGGACATTTCCACGACTTTTCTATCAGTCTTGCTTCCGCCTTTCTACGGTGCAGCAGCTCTGCAGCTATCTCTGTGCTGGGCTTTCTGCCAAGGCCTCGTCCTTGAAATCCAGACACCAGGCCTGTATACTAACTCCCTTCCAATTAACACGAACTGCTCCTAACTTTTTTTTCCTCTCTTCTCTTTCTCTTTCTATCCCACTCTGGGGAAAGGGGGGGGAGAGAGGGGAGAGCGGAGGTGGGGGACCCCTCTGCCGAGGGGGGTTACTCTCATTTCTGTGTTGCTTTGTTGTATATCTTTGTATATATTGTAGATATTGTAAATTTGTAAATATTCCCCTGCATTCCCTACATCGCTTTGTAAATATAGCTCCACTGCTTTGCTAATTCAGCTTGCGAGTTTTTTTTCCTTTCCCTTCAATTTTTTTTTTCCCTTTTACCTTACAAGGGGGAAGGGAGGAGGCTTCTTGGCCTTACCCTTTCACCCACCACATTTTTTTTTATTGGCGCCCAACGTGGGGCAGATAATTAGTTCAATTTATTATTTGATTGATTTAGTGTTTTCTAGCTGAATTAGCAAACATGAAGGTATTGTGGTTTGTGGAGCGATTATTCTTTTCAATTTTTGGGGCTCTGGTTTACAGATATTGTTTGGGTTTGATTTTGGATTACCTGGGTAAATATTTGGTGCGGACAATTTATATGTGGGTTATGTATAGAGTTAAATTATGGTATGGAAAATGTATTAATTTCCTATGGCCAGTGAGATACAGGAATGTTACCTCCACCACTCTCCCAATTGAGATAAAGGGTTTTAAGATTCCGCCTGAGGAGACAGTAACTTTAGGTGATGCCTGGGATCCAAAGGTGATTTATTTGGTGTCTATAATTCTGCTGATGGTGATAATTAATGTGTATCTGCTGGTCTCTTTGCGGCGAGAGAGAAAGGTGTCCAGAGCTTGTTTTGTTATTAAAACTAGATCAAAAAGAAAACGCCGTGGCTCTCGATCAGTCCCAGAGTCATCTAGTGATGAGGACTGTGGAGAACCCGTGTCAGTTAAAAAGAAGGCTAAAAAGTTAATTGGTAAAGCAGCCCTAAATGACTTTGCTGATTCTGGCAAGCAGCCAAGGGCATCGGCTGGTATCAACATGGCACCTACTCCTTCTCCTTCTTCTTCTTCTCCGTCGGCCATTAATGGAGCAATGTCACTTCCACCCACTCCCTCGGTGGGACCGGAAGTCACTGCCCCAGCAGCTGATTTATCTCAGGACCTGTCAGCTTCCATTAAGGTGGCTGTAAATTCAAACACAGCTCCAGTTAAGGTGGCTCCTTTAAAGACTAGAGCTGGAAAGGGCAAAGATGGAGAAGAAGAGGAGGAGACTGATCCTGGTGAGGGGCCCTCTACTGTAAAAGATCCTGCTCAGGAGGAAGAGAAGGTTTGTTTTAAAGATCTAGCTAACCTAGTGAGATCAAAGCAGGATAGAGATGAAGCTAGGAAAGCAGCTGGCAAAGGTGGTTCTCAGCTTAAAGAGATCCTTAGGAGAATGACAGCAGGATTTTATGGGCAAAGAATTCAGGGAGATGAAGATGAAGATGATATTACGGACTGTTCGTCACCACGGGAAGAATTGCGTAATGTCCGTAAAGATTTCACCAGAGCAGATAAGGAGCCAGTTCTAGCTTGGCTTAGTAGGTGTTATGATACAGGTGCTTCAGCTCTAACAGTTGGAGACAAGTCAGCAGCTCAGTTAGGAACTCTCTCAAGGGACAATGGAATAGATAGACATCTAGGCGAAGCTCTCGGTAAGGTTAATCTGTGGATACGCCTCTTAATAGCGGTTGCCCTGAGATATCCTTCCCGAGATGATCTTCCATGGAATCCTAAACCCTGGACTACCATAGATGAGGGAATTAAGCGCTTGAGAGAATTTGCTGTTAGAGAGCTACTCTATGGTGGACATGAAACTCTGAATCCTGATGACATTCCTGTGGGTATTGGTCTTGCTAAAAAGATCATCAAGCTTGCTCCTTCTAATTATGCAAACATTCTGGCAAGCAGAATTATGTCAAGAAGTTATGGTGGAGCTTCTCCCACGGTTGGCCAATTCAGTGATCAAATGAGACAATTGGAGGATAGCATGACACGTGGTTCTTTGGTTTCAGCCATTAAAACGATGTCTGGTGATATTCAGAATTGCATGAGAGAGTTAAAAGATGAATTTAGAAATTCCATATCCCAATTGGCACAAAGGGATAATTTCAATTCTTCCTCCAGGTGGGTACAAGTTTCATCTGTGAGGAATACACGTCCTCCAAGGAGGTCATTCCAAAACAGGACATTCCAAAACAGGTCGTTCCAAAACAGACCACCAAGGCAATCCCGTAGAACTATTTGGATAACTCTGCGTGATCAGTTCGGTGAGAACATGAACCGCTGGGATGGCCAACCAACTTCTAATCTTTTCAGGAGACTGAGGGAATTGCAAAGTGGCAGAACCCGAGGTAGCAATACCAGAAGGGTAGCTGTTACTTCCACAGTTCCCCAGAACAACTCTTATGGCTCCAACAGTGGCTCCAGTTATAACATGCAAAGTTATAACCCTGCACAATATGTGCAATGCACATGTGCGCATGCTCCCCATAACTAGGGGTGCCCTGCCTCCTGCCAGGGGGAGGAGAGGGATAACAGAGATAATAGAATCTATTGGGATGTGTACATCCAGTGGCCTGGCACTTCACAATTTCGGAAGTACAGGGCCTTGGTTGACACAGGAGCTCAGTGCACCATAATACCATCAAATTATCAGGGATCAGAGTCTATAACTATTCTGGGAGTCACTGGTGGATCTCAAGAGTTAAGTAAGGTAGAGGTTAATATAAGTTTAACTGGTAAACAATGGAGGAAGCATACAGTTGTGACTGGACCTGATGCACCTTGTATTTTGGGAATTGATTTTCTGAGAGAAGGGCGTTTCAAAGACCCTAGAGGTTACAAATGGGCTTTTGGAGTAGCTTCAATAGAAATTGATGGACAAAAATTGAAGCTGTCTGCCAGACCTGAACTTTCTGATGAATCTGCAGTTGTGGGACAACATAAGATACAGGACATTAAATTGCCGGTTGCTTCTCAGACTGTGCATCACAGACAATACAGAACCAACCGTGACTCTTTGTTGCCCATTCAGAATCTGATTCGTCAGTTGGAAAGTCAGAAAGTCGTCAGCAAAACTCATTCACCCTTCAACAGTCCAGTGTGGCCTGTGCGGAAGCAGAATGGAGACTGGCGTCTGACGGTAGACTACCGAGCCCTGAATGAAGTGACACCACCTATGAGTGCAGCAGTACCAGACATGATGGAGCTACAGTATGAGCTGGAATCCAAAGAGGCCAAATGGTATGCTACCATAGACATTGCTAATGCATTTTTCTCTATTCCCATAGCAGAGGAATGCAGGCCTCAGTTTGCTTTCACCTGGAGAGGAATCCAGTACACTTTCAACAGGCTGCCAATGGGCTGGATCCACAGCTCAAGCATCTGTCATGCAGTGATCCACGATGCTCTGGAGAAAGGCGGTGCTCCAGAACACATCCAGTTCATCGATGACATCATCGTCTGGGGTAAAACTGCTAAGGAAGTCTTCGAGAAAGGTAACAAAATCATTGACATTCTTCTGAATGCAGGTTTTGCCATCAAGCGAGACAAAGTGAAAGGACCTACCACAGAAATTCAATTTCTGGGAGTGAGGTGGCAGGATGGACGCCGACACATTCCAGTGGATGTGGTAAATAGAGTCTCTACCATGGCAAGTCCCACAAACAAGCAAGAGACCCTACGTTTCTTGGGGATAGTGGGATTTTGGAGACTACACATTCCTGGATACAGTCAGATTGTGAAACCTCTGTATGATGTGACTCGAAAGAGAAACCATTTCCACTGGGGACCTGAACAACAAGCAGCCTTTGACCAGATAAAGCAAGAGGTAATTCAAGCAATGGGTCTGGGACCTGTCCGAGATGGTCCAGACATTAAGAACATTTTGTACACGGCTGCAAGTGACAATGGTCCAACCTGGTGCTTGTGGCAAAAAGCTCCAGGGGAGACACGTGGACGACCTCTTGGTTTCTGGAGTCGAGGTTACAGAGGTTCAGAGGCTAATTATACTCCAACAGAGAAAGAAATTTTAGCTGCCTATGAAGGAGTGAAAGCATCTTCTGAAGTGATTGGAACTGAATCACAACTTCTTTTAGCTCCCAGATTACCAGTTTTGAATTGGATGTTCAAAGGCAAAGGATCCACACCACATCATGCCACAGACTCAACCTGGTCCAAGTGGATGGCTCTGATAACACAGAGAGCCCGAATGGGAAATCTTGAAAGACCTGGTCTAGTGGAGGTGATCTCAAGTTGGCCTGAAGGTATCAACTGTGCTAAACCTCCAGAGGAGAAAGTAACTCGTGCTGAGGAAGCTCCTCCTTACAATGACCTTTCTGATGATGAAAAGAAATATGCTTTGTTCACAGACGGTTCCTGTCGTCTTGTTGGAAACAAGCGAAGGTGGAAGTCTGCAGTGTGGAGTCCAACACGCCGAGTTGCAGAGGCGAAGGATGGAGAAGGAGAATCCAGTCAGTTCGCAGAGGTAAAAGCTGTCCAGCTAGCTCTCGACGTAGCTGAACGTGAGAGATGGCCAAAGCTTTATCTCTACACCGACTCATGGATGGTAGCCAATGCTCTATGGGGTTGGCTAAAGAACTGGAAGAAGAGTGGTTGGCAGAGGAAAGGAAAACCCATTTGGGCAGCCAACCTGTGGCAGGACATTGCTGATCGAATCGAGAGAATTCCAGTGAAAGTGAGACACATCGATGCTCACATTCCTAAGAGCAAAGCTACTGAGGAACAACAACACAACCATCAGGCAGACCTAGCTGCAAGAGTTTCTCAAGTAGACATGGACTCTAATCTTGATCTCGACTGGAAACCAGATAACAGGCCTGTATACTAACTCCCTTCCAATTAACACAAACTGCTTCTAACTTTTTTTTTTCATCTCTTCTCTTTCTCTTTCTATCCCATTCTGGGGAAAGGGGGGGAAGAGAGGGGAGAGCGGAGGTGGGGGACCCCTCTCTGCCGAGGGGGGCACTCTCATTTCTGTGTTACTCTGTTGTATATCTTTGTATATATTGTAGATATTGTAAATTTGTAAATAATCCCCTGCAAACCCTACATCGCTTTGTAAATATAGCTCCACTGCTTTGCTAATTCAGCTTGCGAGTTTTTTTTTCCTTTCCCTTCAATTTTTTTTTCCTTTTACTTTACAAGGGGGAAGGGAGGAGGCTTCTCGGCCTTACCCTTCCACCCACCACACCTTAGGATTTATGTAGTGCACATTCATTCTGAAGACAGGATGATTAATTTTTTCATGGGCTTTTCTATGATGCCCAAAGAGTGATATCAGGGTGCTTCACAAAAATTATTTAATCTTCATAACACTAGTGATATGAAGAGATGGTGTAATTCCCTATTTTATAGGTACTAGAGAAAGACAAAGAGGTCAAATGCATTCATGGATTTTTAGAGTTGAAGTTGAAAGTATAGAATCTGATTTTCCAGCATGCACCACAAAGCATTATAAAGGTCCAAAGCACTTTTGTGTCAGATCTCTGAAAGCCAAACATTATTGCAGACCAGACCCCATGATCTCAGCTCAAGCCCAGAATATGATGAATGCACAGTTAATGACTACATGTGAGAGGTCACTTAAATTAATTCAGGAATTCTTTATCAAATATAAGAATAATTTTGCAGGATAATACCTAATTCTTTTAACCATGGAGCTGTTCCTTTTGTTACCTTTCATCAATCAATCCTCCATCCCAATATCATTTTCCTCAGCAAGTAAAACAAGACTTCTCTTTAACCAACTGATCATGTTCCACATCCTGTGCAAGGTATCTTAAACATATATGAACTTCCTCTACTACACAAAACCAGATTGACATGATTCCTCTCTAACTGAAGAACTAACCCATGGAATAGGTTCAGTTGAGGTGAGTAGAAACAGTATAAATGAAATATTTCAATGTCATTATTTATATTGCTTTGATGGGTACAAAATACTGAAACTGTAATTACTGGATTACAGAGTACCTAATATATTGTATCTAACAATACTTACTATGGTTTTTATGGTTCATTTTCATAATAGTTCTACTACAATAAACCAGGTATTTCAGACGTGCTTTCACTATGCTGTATTGAAAATGGTTTATCTTTTATCCAGAAGGTGACTTCTGTGTTTTTGAATCATCATTTCTGTAGATTATCTTCAGTAAAGACATGGGTCTTTTGGTGAAATTTGGAAAAAAAAAAAAGAAGACTTGATATTTTAAAATTTCCTGCAGAATAAAACTTACAAACTCTTCCCAGCCCAAACTGTGCTTTCTTGAACAGGCCCCACCCTGTCAGAGAGACACTTCTTGCTATTAGTTATTTTATTCTGTACCTTTTCCTCCGTATCTATCTGTGAGTTCCTGCATTTATGTCTAGCTTCATTGATTTGTCTCATTGCTAGAGTATCAGGTACATCTCAGGTGGTGCTTTCCAGAGTCTCTGCTGTTTCTTCATTACTATTTTATTGTGCCTCTTAGCTGTCAGATTAAGTCACTGGAATATCTGTTTAGCTTCCCACAATTTGAAGGGTCACCCATATGATTGTTGTCCAGGGGGATAACTCAATGAAAAGAAGTCAAAATTATAGGCAATTTATTGACTCCTATATCCCTCTCTGTCTTCCAACATGCTATTTGTACCAGATGAAATATCTAGCACATAGTTATGAGTGGTTGCACTCAATAAAAGTAGATTAACTCAAAAAATTAGTTTTGCTTTCCTATGCTCCCACACCTTGGAGATTAATTAGAGGACACAGTCTCAATCTGCGCCAGGGGAGGTTTAGGCTGGAGGTTAGGAAGAAATTCTACACAGAGAGTGTGATTTCCCATTGGAATGGGCTGCCCGGGGAGGTGGTAGAGTCACCATCATTGGAGGTGTTTAGGAGGAGACTTGATAGGGTGCTTGGTTGCATGGTTTAGTTGATTAGGTGGGTTGGATAATAGGTTGGACGCGATGATTTTGAAGGTGTCTTCCAACCTGGTCTGGTCTATTCTATTCTATTCTAATTAATGACATCTTAAAGATTTGTTTTTCACATTCTAGAAGGAAATGTGAAATCCCAGGGGTAGTTCTGCAATGTGTAAATGTGGCAGAGATATTCTAGTGCTGAATAGCTTTTAAGATTAACTCAATTCTCGGTACCTCGTTTGCTGTATACTAAGTACAACTCATGCATTATTTAGCAAAGGATTGCTCCACTTTATTAATCTATCACAATAGTAATCTGAAATATTACTTTCTGGGAACTACAAGCAAGCACTGATTTTCTGAAAGCCATTACCTGAGAAGTTTCTTTTAGTAATTTTGCTATTAGGGCAGTTGCACAATGATGACTCAAAGATATTTGATTAGTGTATTCCAAGTGAGAATGGCTTTCTTAACATAATATTTCATATTTTATTTGACAGAAACCCTGTCAAAAATATTGCCATGACTTCTTTTTCTTTTTACTAAGATTGAGAAAAGTGTCCACATGCAAGTGTCCCGGTTTAAGGCCAGACAGATCCTCTGTTGCCCCTAAGAGGGGGAAAAGAATGATGCTCACACAAATGGATTGCAGAGTGATGGAAATGGAAAAACAATTAGTGTTTTACAGAAATTGCAAAGCATAGGGGCAAAGAATCCCACCACTTCCCTTCTTCCCACCTGAGGGTCCACCCAAAACCCCTAAGGTTCTTTCTTCCCCCCACACTGCCAGGCTAGTCTCAGGCTGGCCTGGTCTGAGACTGCGCCCCCTTTCCCCCTTCTCCCTCTGGCATTAGGCCTAGCCAGTCCTAAGAGTCCTTGAGAGACTGCCCCAGCATTATCCTATAGGGAGCATCTGCCACGAGAGCAGAGAGGGAAGAAAGAGGAAGAGAATGACTTTGCAGATAGACTTATAGAGCACAGGGTTTATGGGTATGAAATACATTGTTTCCTGTGTCCACTTTATTGAATTGGACACTTTGGATACCAGAGGTGTATCTTCTTATGCTTATAAGGTGAATCCAGAATGAGCTCATGTTCTTCACATTAATTCTCACAGGTGTGACACCCTTATACCACCATACAGGCACTTTTCCCTGCTCAAAGTCATTACATCCACATGTTCCTCTCAAAAGATTTCCACTTTCTAATTATATTGCTTGACATCATGATTCTAATAAAATACATTTTAAATTACTGAAGTCAGCTGAAATGTTTTAACTGAATCTTATTTCAAAGATAAGAAGCCAAATAAGAAAAAGAAGGAAAAAAAAATATTGTGACCTTCTGTTTGCCTTCAACCAGCCCGATGAAACATAATATCACAGTTAATAACAACTGACATGATCTCTTACAAAACAGATTCAGGCTGTTTATTCATTCTCTTTTCCTTCTTTGCCTTTGGTTAAAAGCAAGAACTGAAAATACGTGGAAAAGACAGTGTGTGAAATGATTTTAAACTGGTTTAAGTTTTCATGATTTCAGCCTTGACTTTTTCGGTTTGCAAACAAAAAATGTCTTTTTGCTTTTGTTGTTTGTGCACTTGTGCTGACTGCATGCTAGCACAACTATGCTCTTCTCCTTTCACACTGCGGTAAGAAAGATCTTCAGGATAAACACTACATTCAATTATGGATGTGCAAAACTGCCAGCTTAATTTGAAAACTATGAGGTCACACTGTAATCAGTGAATATTTTTGCACTGCTGAATCTTTATCACTGTAATTAATACAGACAAAGGAAACAACCAAGTTTCAAGGATGGCAAGTGGACATGGAGCCAAAACTATGCAAACAGTGGATGGATATATCAGTTCATTGATAGAAAAAAAAAAAACCAACCAACCAACCAAACCAACAACAATAAAAACTTGGGAAAATAATGAGCTACATTCATCTAAAAAAAATCATAGAATTGTTAGTTTTGGAAGGGACCTCAAGGATCATCTAGTTCCAACTCCCCTGCCATGGGCAGGGACACCTCACACTACATCAGGTTGCTCACAGACACATCCAGCCTGGCCTTAAAAACCTCCAGGGATGGGGCTTCCACCACCTCCCTGGGCAACCTATTCCAGTGTCTCACCACCCTCATGGGGAAGGATTTTTTTCCATTCCCCCTAGTCCTATCATTACCTGACGCCCTAAAAAGTCCCTCCCTAGCTTTCTCGTAGGCTCCCTTATTAAGATACTGGAAGACCACAATAAGGTCTCTTCAGAGCCTTCTCTTCTCCAGGCTGAGCCACCCCAAATCCCTCAGTCTGTCCTCACAGGAGATGTGCTCCAGCCAAATCTGCATATATCATCTTTTAAACTAAAAATTCATGTTTGAGGGCATAGAATCCTTGCAAAACACATCATGATAGTCAAAAAGGAAAAATTCTGGTTGCATAAAATGATAACTCTTTTTCTTTTTTTTTTTTTTTATTTCAGTTTTCTTTTCTTAAACATACTGGTTGAAGTGGAATTAAGTTCACAGACAATTTTGGTGTTCCTGAAGCTGTTGTGGATCTTTTACAAAACTAAAAAAAAAAAAAGGCCAAAAAAATCTCCAAATTTTCTTCACTATGTACTCTCCAGATTACCCATCTCTACCTTGAACTGGCATCCTAGACACACATTAAAGCAACACCAAAAGAACAAACTCAAAGAGAATAGTACAGAGGTGACTGTATAATAAAAAATCTTCTGTGTTCTGTGCATTTGAAAACACAGCCAGTTGTAACTTAATATATTTTGAAGTAAATTTGCTATTCTTATAGATGGGCTACCTCCCTTTTGATGGCTACAGAATGAACCATCCCATTTTTTCAACTGCTCCTGCTGACATACTCTTCTGTTTTCAGGACATCATTAGTTTTGAAGGGATGAGTAAACTCAACATAAGAATGTAAAGAAAATCAGGAAGAAAAATAATTCTTGCTGAATTAAAGAATCAAATTGCAGTAGAGGAGGTTGACTCGATTATTTGAAGATAAGAATTAAACTGTTACCAAAGCTTAACGTGTCCCAAACTTTTGTGGGGTTTTCTTTGTTGGTGGTTTTTACCACAAAATTAAATAAAAAGAAAATAAAAAAAGCCAAAGGGCAATTGTTGTACATGCTGTTTTGCATGAGAACACTAAGAAGCTTTTTATTTCTATTTTATTTATATAAGATGTTGAGTTGCTCAAATGCATCCAGAGAAGGGCAATGAAGCTGGTAAGGGGCCTGGAGCACAAGCCCTATGAGGAGAGGCTGAGGGTGCTGAAGGAGGCTCAGAGGAGACCTTACTGCTCTCTACAACTACCTGAAGGGAGGTTGTAGCCAGGTGGGGGTTGGTCTCTTCTCCCAGGCAACTACCAACAGAACAAGAGGACACAGTCTCAAGCTGTGCCAGGGGAGGTTTAGGTTGGATGTTAGGAAGAAATTCTTCACAGAAAGAGTGATTGGCCATTGGAATGGGCTGCCCGGGGAGGTTGTGGAGTCACCATCCCTGGAAGTGTATAAAAGAGACTGGACGAGGCACTTAGTGCCATGGTGTAGTTGATTAGATGGTTTGGGTGATAGTTTGGACTCGATGATCTCAAAGGTCTTTTCCAACCTTTTATTTAGTATCAGGTAACAGCAAGTGCAGTTTGAAAGCCTGCCCTCTATCTCACTGCCATAGACACACCTCAATATAGATAAACAGAGAAGAAAAGTCCTCATGATTTGTTCTGTAAGACTATTACAGAGTGTTTCTAGAGACACTGGAGTCCTCTCAGGTTTCATGGAGAGTATATAATACAAATAGAATACGGCCTGCAATTTCCCATGCTGAGAGACTTGAAATATAAATGTCTTTCACTTCTCAGCTGTTGTTAATTCAGTGCTCTTTTCTGTATAAATATTTATATTTAATCCATATTACATGGAAATTCCTAGATGGAAATAAACTGATGGATTTTGGGTAATTTTTAATATACAGTACGAGCTAATATGAAAACAAGACTTCCTAAGTCAAATTGGACTACTATGTACTAAGTAACATGAACTAAACTCTCTCTGCATTTCAAGTGGTTGGCATAGTCAATAAATTACTGACTCAACAACAAAGATAAGTGGAATGAAAAAAACAATCAATTAGGCAGACAATCTGGAAATATCTTTAAACAAAGAAGGGATATAGTTAACTTTTTTCCCAACAAGGAGAGAAAAAGTAAGTATCTATATACTTTGAAGATTTATAATACAAAATGTTGGCTCTGATAAAATTCTTCTGAAATTTAGCTTTTCTCTGGGACCGGTTTAAAGCAAAAACTCTCTCTTTTGACAATACTCAAGTTTCTCTGGCTTTTATTTTTTAATGCAACAGGGAGCTTACTGTCTGTCTGTTTCCTCATTGAAATGCAAGTCATAAAGGGTATCGTTCAATTTTCAATGGAAACAAAAACAGTAAATGGCTTTAAGAACTGCATTCTGGTCTCAAGTTTACCACTGAAAAGACCATTTTCCTTAGCAACATTACTGAAAATGGGATTAGACTTGTTTTTAAGGGCCTCTAGGTCACTCCATTTGTGTACCTTATGTGATATCTCAGAAGAAAAAAATAGAATATAGCAAGGAAACTAATGAAAAGAAGAAATTGAAGAATATGAAAAAAAAGCAAGAAATAGTTTAAGCATATCAACAGTGAGGGTATTTATTAACAGAACAAAGTGGATGGAACAGAAGAAGGAAGAGAGAGAGGGAAAAAGTAGAGAGAAAGGGAGAAGAGGAAAGGAATCACATTACCATCCCCCACCCTCCAAGATGGTTTGGGTCTGTGGAGGAAGGGTGCTGCTTTGTTGGCTGTGCTGTCCTCTGCTGGAGGATGGGAGGGAGAGTTCCCAAAGTCCAAGTCCTTCTCTGAGCAGCCTCTTCAGCTCCATGAGTTGCAGCAGGTGGAACATAGGACGTGGAGAGAGGTTTCCTCCTGGTCTTCTTCCAGGCTACATGGTGATGTCTCTGTCCTTTTCTCTTCTGGAGAGAGAAGTGGCATTGTCCAGGTCTTTTCCTTCTTCCAAGCCAGTAGCTGCTCAGGTCTTTTATACAGTTTTTTAGGTATGTGTCCAGGTGGTGAAAGCATTGTCCTTTTCACCATCCTTCTTTTCTGGGGTAGCTGATGGGTAGAGATGATCTTGTCTATGCACATTCCAGAGAGTTGTTATCCAGTGACATCTGCCCAACACACATCAGCTGTTGTCTGTGCAAGGAGCAAAGGTGATTTTATCTTTGTTGAATTGCATCAAGAGACACAAGATTTAGTCTCTCACAGTATCCCATTTGTTGTTTAATTAAAAAAACTCAGGAGGCCAATCATATCCTAGGCTGCTTTAAGAGGAGTGTGGCCCACAGCTCAAGAGAGGTGATGCTTCCCCACTACTCTGTTTTTATGAGACCCCACCTTCAATACTACACCCAGTTCTGGTGTCCCCAACACAAGAAGGAGACCCCCATTGGCACTAGTCCAGAGCAGGGCCCCAAAGATGATCCAAGGGCTGTAACACCTCTTCTATGAGGCTGAGGGAGCTGTGGTTCTTCAGCCTAGAAAAGAGAAGAATCCAGGGGGACCTTATAGCTGCCTTCCAATATCCGAAGGGATCCTAGAAAGCTGGAGAGGGACTTTTCATAAGGGTGTTTAGGAAGAGGACAAGAGGGAATGTTTTTAAGCTGAGGGAGAGTAGGTTTAGACTGAATCTTAGCAAGATGTTCTTCACTATGAGGGCGGTGCTAGTACACTGGAATAGACTGCCCAGGGAGGTTGTGGATGCCTCCTCCCTGGGGCTGTTCAAGACCAAGGCTGAATGAGGCCTTGAGCAGCCAAGCCTAGTTGTGAGGCATCACTGTCCATGGCAGGGATGTTGGAGTAGATGATCTCTAAGGTCCTTTCCTACTTAGGCCATTCTATGATGCTATGATTCTATGTAACAGCTTCTACAGCCTTTTATGCTCATGTAAATTATGTATATTCATATTCCTTCTGGCAATAAGCTGTTCATTTGACAAGTCTGCATTCCAAACTTGATATTTGCAATGGCTTACACTATTAAAACAACATTCTAGTCAGCTCACACAAGACTGAGTTATCTGTGTGTAGGCTGCATTACTAACTCCAGCAATAACAAAACTAGCACTAAAAAAGTTCTTAAATCCTCTTCTGCTCTTCAAAAAATAGGAGTCCTCTTGTGTATAAACACAAAGGTGTTTGTTTTCTCTAGTAAGCAAAGTGACTATTCAATAATGTGTTGGTTTTGAGTAATGTGTTATGTGTGTTTCCTATTAAAAATAGTGTCACTATGTACAAAAGCATGATCCTGTGGGATCAATACTCTGACATTTAAATTTATTTTTTTTGCTCTGCCATCTTCAAGCAGGTTATTCTCTCTCTGGGAATCTGGTTTTCCATCACAGAATTGAATATAAATTAATTATGTCATTTTGATCCAGCTAGCTAGACAAAATGTAGTCATGTAGATGTTTTTAATTAGGTGGTATAGCTAATGGCATGTATTTTAACTTCTATTTAACAAAAACCAACTCAGTATCCTGTTCTTTTGAGTACAAAAGGATTTAAGAAAATTAAGCTAAGCTTCTTTGTTCGTGGGGAAAAAAAAGTCTCTTCCAATCCATAAGACTTGATCAGCATTTTGAGCCTTTTTTACATGGTCGAATTCCTTTGTTTTCTGTGATGTTTTAGCTTTGATTTTTTTCCAATTTATTCAAACATTACCTGTACCAGGTGTTCCCTTAGAGCATTATGCATAATGGCATTCTATTAAGAGCATGGTGATTCCCAGGTATTCAACTCTGTCTCTGTCATCCAGGTGCTTGATAAGGAGGTCTGTTATGTTAATTAAAGTGTCCGACAGACCAAAACTTGCATTTCTTGCCTCTGGTTGTGTGTAGTTCATAGTGAATTGTTTAGCAAACTGCTTTGGTACATGCTTAAGTGGAAGATATCAATTTTTTTATAAAGCCAGCAATTTATAATTTTTTGGTTGTGCCCAAAATAGGAGACAAGGTTAGTTGTGCAAGCACAGTACTATTATTAGACTAATGTAAGGATGAGATAACAAATACCCCTATGTAAATTTGAGGAAGTCAACAAAAATAAATAAATATTAAATTCTTAATTAAGACTATATTTTTGTCTTTAATCCTTACCTGTTCTTTAATCTTACCTTACAAGGATGATTGTTTAGCTGCTATAGTCCAACCCAAGGCAGTAACTTCCTGAAGAGATCATCAAGCTTTTTTAAAGGATGCTTATTAGAGATGTTTACTACAGCAGCCAATGTGGGCAAGTAGCCCAAAATGGAAATCACAGAATCACAGAATATTAGACATGATGGTTTGGTTTTCTTAATCCTTTGCCATATTTGCAACAGAGCACTTACATGGCAGTCCTCATAGAAATACATGTTGTGCTACCAGGAAAGATGAAGATGTTTGACAAATTACATAGTTTTCTAAATAAATTAATATTTGTTAATTGTTTTATACTTTTAAAAAATACTACATTTTCCAGCTGTCATAATCTCCCTACAGCCTCCAGCAACAATAGTGACAGAATCTTACAAATGGTAAGAAATATATGAAAACACATTAAGGTTGGCTTCTTTCAAGCTCCACACTCAATCTGTAGTTGAGTTATGAGCAGAACAAAAAAATGAGGTGAGTATGACATAGCAGGATGGCATAATGTCTTTGCTGACACACTGGGATGGCCAAAGGTCTTTCTGCACATATTTTCAAGTTGAGACTAAGGTTAGTCTGTCACAAATACCATGGGTATACACAACGTATACCATTTTTTATCCATTAAATGTATTTAAAATCTGATTTATTTTGTGATCTCTGGTAGAGGGGATATTAAGAGATTTCTGGAAAAGGCAGTTTATTTGAATACTGGGAAAAAGGTTAGATCTACTTCAGTGACTTCAAACATAAAGCTAGAGCTCTGAAGAGACCTTGAGTTATGTAGCAATTAATTCCTTTTTCTGTCTTTCTTGATGTTGTTGTTGTTTCAAATCCAGGTAAAAGATTAGTCTATATTAGATTGCTGTTGCAGAAGAACAGTTATGATCTCCCATACAAAGCAGTATATGCCCAGATTATGAGGTATATGAAGTGCTATAACTAGTGTGATCAGCTATGAACTAAGACAGCTTAAAGTCTACATTTTAAAGACAGAGGATGAGGAATAGCAGTAGCATGAAAGAGGTAAAGAACAGAGGTACAAAGTCACATGATTTGTCCAAAGTCACACAAGAAAACCCTTTAGAGTAAGTGGAAATGAAGCCCATGTTTTCTGCCTTCTTTGCAATCACTCAGCACTCTATTTCTAAAATAAGAATACTATGTTAAGTCACCCTACAGCAGCTGCAAAATAAGATGATCTGTTTAATGTAAAAGCAAATATTTTCATTCAAAAAAATCCACTTTTGAAAACGTGTTTGCAGACATTTCAGCATGCTGACCATTTCCTGTTGTCAGAGTATGTGTCACTACCTGGCTTCCGCAGCCAGCCTTGGGCAGTGGAGGGGAGGGGGGCATGGCCATACCAAGATTGAAAAGTTACCCTTGGAGTAAAATGAACCAACACCAAATGCCTGATGAGTTAGGTTTATAAGGTCCAATTAAAGCTCCTAGTCACTTGCACCCTAAGGATGCTTGCCTGGACCATAGCAGAGGGAGAATGGGAAGAAAAAGAGAGGGGAAAAGTGTGTGTGTGTGTGTGTGTGTGTGTGTGTGTGTGAGAGAGAGAGAGAGAGTTTAATAGAGAAAGAAAGATATCACCACTCTTGGTTCCCACAAAATTTCACATTTATAGTCCAAATTCTTGGTGTTGGGTGTACATCCAACAAGGGCTTCTATGGTAGATGCAACAGATGGACCCCAGAAGTTGAGGTCTCTTTTATACCCTTTGCAGGGAGGGGGGACAGGTAATGTCTCCAAATCACAGAGAAGTGTCCAAATCACAGAGAGGTGTGTGCCAGGTCCCTACAATGCAATGTCTGTCACCAGCCTTTCTACGGCGCTGTTGCAGCAACTTTAAAATAAGGAACAAGGAAAATTCTGCTCTTGCAAAAATTATCCTTTTATCGTTAAGCCCTTGGACAGGCCAGCAGCTCTCCTTGAGACAGCTATGAAGGGCCGTCAAAACCCTCACCCTGTTTATTCAGACCAGGTATGTCACACTTTGTCTGAAACAATATGAGGTCGGGAATGTCATCAAGGGCCATCAGCCAAGCCCCGCTGCACATGCTTTGTTGTGACAATAGAATCGTTGGGTTCTCACAGTATGTTACTGAAGGAAATGCATACTCTGCTGACAAGAGGAATGAAGGTTTTAAGATTAAGGATTGTAAGAGATTTCACTTTGTACAGAACAACATTAAAGTGTCTTTTCATTCCAAAAAGAAAAACAATTGCATGAATGTTTGCACATTGATCCAGCAGCTGTGACTTATAAATCTGGGACAAGAGTCTTCTCCAAACTTCTTTCTCTCTGCATCCCTATTTAGAGGTGTTCAATACTGTATTTCCTAAATAATCCCACTTTAGGTGACACTGTGCCTTTTGGCTGCAGTTGCTTAAGTTTCATGGTCATTGTTATTGTATATTCTTATTTCAAATATAAAAGAGAAAGCTATCATGTGATCTTCCTGGTTTGGGATTTCTCATTGCATGGAGTACTGGATTTTTCAGGTTCCAATTTGAACAAAATCTAACTTTGGAATGACTAGAGAGCAGGGATGATGGATACTTTGGAGATCGGTAATCCATTTGAGTCTTCTTTTCTGAAGACTTTAAATACCCACCTGGACACAATCCTGTGCAGCTTGATTTAGGTATACCTGTGTTAGCAGGTAGTTAGACTAGATGACCTCCAGTGGTCACCTGAAACTCCTAATATTCTATGATTATATGATTCTATGATTTCAGTAAACCAAAGAATTTCCAGAAATTCAGGAACAATATAGAATGGGTCCACTTACGCTTTTCAGAACATACTGACATCTCATTTTGTCTCATACAACCTTCTCTAGCCTGGAACACATAGAATCATACAATTGTTAGGGTTGGAAGGGACCTCAAGGATCATCCAGTTCCAAACCCCCTGCCATGAGCATGGACACCTCACGCTGGATCAGGTTGCCCAGAGCCACATCCAGCCTGGCCTTAAAAACCTTCAGGGATGGGGCTTCTACCACCTTCCTGGGCAACCTGTTCCAGTGTCTCACCACCCTCATGGTGAAGAACTTCTTCCTCAGAGATAAGTGAGTGAGTACTCTTCCTAGGAAACAACAAAAGCTTTATTATCTGTTTCTAAAATAACCAATATGTCCCAGCTGAATAGACTAGACTAGACTAGAATAGAATAAACCAGGTTGGAAGAGACCTTTGCGATCATGGTGTCCAACCTATCATTCAACACTATCTAATCAACTACACCATGGCACCAAGTACCCCATCCAATCTCTTCCTAAACACCTCCAGTAATGGTGACTACACCACCTCCCCAGGCAGCCCATTCCAATGGCAAATCACTCTTTCTATGAAGAACTTCTTCCTAACATCCAGCCTAAACTTTCCCTGTGTCCTCTTGTTCTGTTGGTAGTTGCCTGGGAGAAGAGACCAGCCCCTACCTGGCTACAACCTCCCTTCAGGTGGTTGTAGACAGCAATAAGGTCTCTGAGCCTCCTCTTCTCCAGGCTAAGCAACCCCAGCTCCCTCAGCCTCTTCTCATAGGGCTTGTGCTCCAGGCCCCTTACCAGCTTTGTTGCCCTTCTCTGGACATGTTCCAGCAAGTGAGCATCTTTCCTAAACTGAGGGGCCCAGAACTGGACACAGATGTGCTTTCCAGAATGGTATCAAAGAAGATTGACAGCTTCAGCAATAAACTGCTGTATTTTTTGAACAACTCTAAAAGACTGGAGGTTTTTTTCTCTTTGTTTTTCAATGGTCCTTTACTCACTGTGCAAGAAACCCGTGTCTAGATCTATCATTCAAATAAACACAGCTCTACATTCAGCTGCCGGTCAAAATTCGTCACCATCACTTTTCAGATGATATCTACTATTTTTCTTCTAGATTGCATCTTTCCTAAAAATGTTTACTGTTATGAAGATTAATTTTGCCCATCTACTAAGATTAATACTCTATAAAAATGTAAGCACAATTCTTTTTTTGAGTTATTGGGAGGTTGCTTGGTTCTGGTGGGTTTTGGTATTGAAATGGTTAAAGTCTGTTTCTTCCTTTTCATGTAAGAATAAAGTTAATAAGCAAGCAGTGGCATGGGCTGTAGCTGCTAAAGATAAATTTCTAAGCACTCCTAAAAGGAAAGAGAAAAATTGTTCCTGACAAGCTGAAATTACATTATAAAACCTCCCATATTTTGAAGAGCCATGAGTATTCCTAGGCATGAAGCTTATTTCAGTGTTTAACAGAACTTGTTTATAAAGAAAATATCTCCCCCAATATCAGTTTTCCAAAAGCATGACCCTTAACCCCTGCTTTTTTGTTTCTATTCATTGTTGGCACGGAGACGAAGAGACACTCCACTAGATTGATCAATGCATGGTAATATCAACATAACATTTTCAGTCAAGTTCCCAGGAGCCTTCCTCCTGAATCTGTCATTTTGATTCAGATAACTAAATCAGGCTAAGCACTGCAATGATAATGGATGACTTGCCTCATTAGCCGTCTCCTGCTGCTTTACTCTGTCAGGAAGCAACACAGTGATTTTCTGGGTTCCTGAGAGATGGAACTGGTTTCCCTTACATGCTTTTCTATATATGTTTTTCTCATTTCTATCCATTCTTTCCCCTATATCCATGTGTAGAGAGAGAAAAATGCATGCAGTGTTTAATGAACATTTCATTAAGAGGAAATACAGTTGAAAAATTCTTTATCAAGATCCACAATTTAATCACACAAACACATTCCGTAGCATCCCAATAATACAGTTATGTTCTCTTGTGTTCACTGTCTCGAACTTCCTGTTTCCTTTACATAGGTTCATTTTTTGTTTAGGCACTTTGCTTATCTGAACATTCAAGGAATCAATTACTTTAATTCCACAAATATACAATAATTAAAGCCCTAAGAATTATTCCTAGATGAGTAGCTTGAATTTCGAATATGCTGCTGAATAAATAAAGTCCCTTTAAATAAAACTTGTAAATGATAGGACAAAAGAAAAAAATCCAATTGTAGCTATTAAACAGACCACAGGTGTACTACAGTATGTGGTACATTTTGCAAAATTCAATCTGAATGGATGCTTGCCCCTTCCATGGCTTTCCTCCCTGACCAGCTTGATAGTAGGAGCACACCTTGAGACATAAGTTACATTGCACTGAAAAAGCATAAGTTCAGGAATCCAGGCCATATAAAACACGGCAGGGACAGTTGGAGAGTGGCTGGAGAGTGGCCAGGTAGAGAGGGACCTGGGGGGTACTGGTTGATGGTAGGCTGAACATGAGCATGCAGTGTTCCCAGGCAGCCAAGAGGGCCAATGGCATCCTGGCCTACATCAAGAACAGTGTGGCCAGCAGGAGCAGGGAGATCGTTCTGCCCCTGTACACTGCACTGGTAAGGCCGCATCTTGAGTAACTGTGTCCAGTTCTGGGTCCCTCAGTTTAGGAAGGATGTTGAGTTGCTGGAACGAGTCCAGAGAAGAGCAACAAAGTTGGTGATAGGTTTGGAACACAAGTCCTATGAGGAGAGACTGAGGGAGCTGGGGTTGCTTAGCCTGGAGAAGAGGAGACTCACGGGTGACCTTATCACTCTCTACAACTACCTGAAGGGAAGTTGTAGACAGGCGGATGTTGGTCTCTTCTCCCAGGCAGCCAGTACCAGAACAAGAGGACACAGTTTCAGGCTGCACCAGGGGAGGTTTAGGTTGGATGTTAGGAAGGAGTTCTATACAGAGAGAGTGATTACCCATTGGAATGGGCTGCCTGGGGAGGTGGTGGAGTCACCATCATTGAAGGTGTTCAGGAGGAGACTTGATGGAGTGCTTGGTGCCATGGTTTAGTTGTTTAGGTGGGTTGGATTGTTTGATGGGTTGGATGTGATGATCTTGAAGGTCTCTTCCAACCTGATTGTTTTTCATTATTATTATTATTATTTATTATTATTATTATTATTATTATTATTATTATTATTATTATTATTATGTCACTCAGGAGGAGACATGCAAATCAGCTTTGGGGTTTGGGTTTTTTTCCACTTTTTCTCTCAGTCTTGCATTCTTAAAGCCTAATTTTGTGTGTCACTCTGTTTCCTTGTTAAGACCACACTGTTCACAGTCTTATTTTCTCTCCTGCTAGAATAACTTTTACAGAGACCTCATATAATTCTCATTTATTTCCTCCAGAGGGTCTTCAAGAGAACATCCTTTTTCTAGAGTTGTGATGTTTAAATCTGTACCCAATACACTTGTTAAGGTACTGCTGGAGCTGCATAAATCAAAGAACTATGTCATGTGTCCTTACAGGCTACATTTCCTGCCATATATCCTTTTGTCAAATTGGCACATTTGTTGGCTATTCTTTTGTGATCAGACCTTAGTTTATTGCTCATTTTGTTCTTAAATAGTTTTAATGTTTTCCTTCTCAAATACTTTGCATTTGTCCCCATTTTTCTGTCATAATTTTACTGTTTTTCTGGGCCATTCTTATTACTTCTCTTATCATACATGTATCTAATGTAATCTCTAAGTGTTTTGTACTGGCCTAATATCAAGAAGAATATCCCCTGTTCCACTATAGAGATTGTTTGTGGAACTTTGTGTAGGATCTAGAGCTCTGCTGAATTGCATTCAACACACTTTTTATCATTTTGCAAGTGATCTTAACTTCTCTCTGCATAGTTTATTAACCATAGTTGCACTTTTTATTCAAAAGCAGTCCATGGTAGGAGCAAGATACAAAATATTGTTGCTTGTCCCCATATCAATTGGTCCTTTTAGTAAACAGCAGGAACTTGAATTATTTAATACTATTTCAAACTGCTATAGCAGTATAAGCCACCTTTGTGCTGTACTCCAACTGCACCAATAAGGTGTTTTACAATGAGTTTGAATGTGTATGTTTGCACAGATATGTCCTAAGGTATTTCCATTTTCTAGGATTTCTTGACATAAAAAAAAATAAGTCTATTTCCCTTCTTCCCATGTGTCAAGTTTGAAATCTCATTCTTTCATGCCCATTTGACATTGGGACATAGAAGTAATTTGCTGTAATTCACACGCATGTGAAAGAAGCTACAAACTTCCTAATTTTTAGCAACACTTACATGTCCCAAAGAAAATGTCCCCATTTTGCTGTTTCAATCTGATCTACACGTTAACACAGTGAAACATCTTGACTGCCTGTGAATTTATCATGGGTGGAAGCATACAGTGGTACCACTTCATAACACTGCTGAACCCTGAGCCTTGACCTCATGAAGCCAGGAAATTGATTTTATATTAATGAGGTTAGAAATAGTAAAAGATAAACTTCCATTCTTGCTTTTGCACTTGAACATTTTTCTGGTTCCCCTGCATGTAGGAGAGATCAGGGTCTCACTTTAAAAGGAGAGGAGAGGAGACTCGAGGAGAGGAGACTCGAGGAGAGGAGAGGAGACTCGAGGAGAGGAGACTCGAGGAGAGGAGAGGAGAGGAGACTCGAGGAGAGGAGACTCGAGGAGAGGAGACTCGAGGAGAGGAGAGGAGAGGAGACTCGAGGAGAGGAGAGGAGACTCGAGGAGAGGAGACTCGAGGAGAGGAGAGGAGAGGAGAGGAGACTCGAGGAGAGGAGACTCGAGGAGAGGAGAGGAGAGGAGAGGAGAGGAGACTCGAGGAGAGGAGACTCGAGGAGACTCGAGGAGAGGAGACTCGAGGAGAGGAGACTCGAGGAGAGGAGAGGAGACTCGAGGAGAGGAGAGGAGACTCGAGGAGAGGAGACTCGAGGAGAGGAGACTCGAGGAGAGGAGACTCGAGGAGAGGAGAGGAGAGGAGACTCGAGGAGAGGAGACTCGAGGAGACTCGAGGAGAGGAGAGGAGACTCGAGGAGACTCGAGGAGAGGAGAGGAGAGGAGAGGAGAGGAGAGGAGAGGAGAGGAGAGGAGAGGAGAGGAGAGGAGAGGAGAGGAGAGGAGAGGAGAGGAGAGGAGAGGAGAGGAGAGGAGAGGAGAGGAGAGGAGAGGAGAGGAGAGGAGAGGTTGGAAAAGACTTTGAGATCATCAAGTTCAACTTATCACCCAACACCATCTAATCCACTAAACCTTGGCACTAAGTGACTAATCCAGTCTCCCCTTAAACACATCCGGTGATGGTGACTCCACCACTTCCCTGGGCAGCACATTTCAGTGACTAATCTCTCTTTCTGAGTACAGGGGCACCACTAGTGACTGGCTGCCAGCTGGATGTGGACCATTCAAATGAAAGCTGAGGTGTTTCTGTAATCTCTTCATTTCAGCATACAGGGGTTTGAGACATACTCCCTCCATCATGAAACTACTCATATAATAGAATCATGTTCATATTTTTGGAGTGAATCTTTCCCTTTGTGGTTAGAGCAAAAAAATCCCTGAGCTGTCATCCTCCCAACATAGAGGATTTCTTGCACAAATTTTTGAGCAGCTCCTGGACCAGGTATTTTTCAATTGCTTTAACCTCTCTACAAAGTGTCTTCTTAATGTATATTTTCCACATACATTCATATAAGATTAGTACTCTCTTTTAGCTAAAGAACGATTAAGATGATCACTGCCTTAAAGTCTTTGATACGTGCTTTGCAGCTGTAGTTCCTCCTACAGTAAATAATACTTAGTGCATTGAATAAAGTCCCATTATGCTTTGTAAAGATACCACGGTAAATTGAGCCGTAGCAATTTTCTTGACTCAAAACACTTGTTACTTCTATCCTTTGTAATCTAGGAAACACCCATATTCAGAAAGAATTTATTCCTGCAAAAGCAGATGTTAAAATTCTGGTACCTCCCTCCAAATATTGCCAGAAAAGAGGGGAAAATGGTAATTAAAAAAATTGTATGAACACTTTATAAAGCCTGTGGTGTCCCGGCTGATGAAACCTCTGAGCTTCTTTGTGTAGCACATATATGGAATAGACTAGACTAGACTGGACTAGACTAGAATAGAATAGAATATCAGAATAATTTCACTTGCCATGATGTTTTAAATTCAACAGCTTGATCAGTGTTTCATTTTAGATTCTTTACCTTAAATAAACCTGTTTCTGCAGAGCAGCATAGGTGTGCTGATTTAAAGATATCTACTACTTCTGAAACCACTTGGCCACATATTTGATTATTTAGTATCCATGACAAACTCAATATAACGATGTGTCCTTCACAGTAATCTGCTCTCTGCTGCCTTTACAGTATTGGCTTTATCATGTCTTCCCAAATAATTGACTTTAAACTTCAAAATGATACCCTAAATGATTCGTATTCCTGTAACTTGTGTGTTATTTGACTTGAACATTTGTAGTGCAGAAATGCATGTGTGTTCACTGTGAACACAAAGAGTGCATTTTTGTATTCAAGTAAAATAAGAATTGTAGCTAGAATGCTAGAGAAAGTTGTAATCTTGTATTTTCAAATATTTCTGCTCTGAATACAAGTTCCTATTCTAAATCCATTTTTTTTTCTCTCTCTTTCTGTTATCTTAAAATTCCTAAGCTTTGTCTTTGTCCACAGAAATACTGTTAGAAATTCTGTGAAGAAACAGATTCCTGAGTTTGCTGTGCAGGGATATACTCAGAATTAAAATCACTTCTGTAACTAATTGTTTCACAAGAAGAATCCTGGCCTAGGTGATGGCAAAATCCTGAAACTTTACATGGAGGAAAAAACTGTCACTAATATAATGTGCTATTGGATTAAAATTGTTTCTTCATGGAAAGAGTGATTGGCCATTGGAATGGGTTGCCCAGGGAGGTGGTGGAGTCACCATCACTGATGGTGTTTACAAAGAGACTGGATGGGGTGTTTGGTGCCATGGTTTAGTTGATTAGGTAGTGCTGGGTGATAGGTTGGACTCCATGATCTCAAAGGTCTCTTCCAATCTGGTTTAGTCTAGTCTAGTCTAGTCTAGTCTAGTCTATTCCTTAATATTTTTTCTGAATTGAAAACCTTAATCTTCTGGGCAAGGTCTACAGGAGTCACATTTTGCCCTCTACAGGTTTTAAAAATGCGCTTTAGACTAAGATTACCAGAGTTTAATATTCAAAAGCATCATCAACTACAGCACCATTGACAATATTTGCACAAGCCATACCCAGGACTATATAAAAATATTCTTACCTCTTGAATAGAACAAAACTCATTTTGAGCATGACGTGTTCAGAAAACGTACATTTACTAAGCAATGAGATTATATGGTTTTGTCTGTTTGAGTGTATGTTTATTCATTGTTTGAGAAGAGGTTCTGTGTCCTGGATGATATTATCTCCAACATCAGCTGCAGCAACATCAGTTTTGTAAGACAGACACATGTTAACTTATCACTTGTTTTAGTTCTGGTATCCCTTTGAGGTATTATGGATCATATTGACATTTATTTCAGGTTGTCATTCTGATAATATTTAACAGGATCATATAAAACTGAATTACTCAACCATCTCAGTCGTGCTTCATTTGCATTCTCTTGCAGATATAGTTTTCTTTCACTTAAATGTTTTGCCCTTTGTCATTACTCTCTTTGTTCTTTTGTATAATGCTCTATTTGTATATATTTAAGACAAAATTGAACTGTTTTCTATTTTCATATATTTCTCTCTAATTATACTCTTGTACTAAATAAATTGGAAATGTGCAAATAATGGATGGAAAGTAGCTACATATCCCCCTGTGCTGAAAGATATTGTACTGTAAAGGTCTTTATTATTATGTGGTAATTGGATTCTAACATTCAAAATAAGTGTTAGACATTAAAGGAATGTTACTTAACACACTGAATAATTACAATTTCCATTTCTTTCTGTATGGACATTTGAGAACAGACAGTATTGCTCACACATTTCACTTTTTACTCTATTGCTCTGTGGGAATTGTTCCTTGAAACAAGTGAATAGGCAAGCGAGTGAAGTATAAAGCCACGTGACAATGCTCAAAACTCGTTCAACACACATTGAAGTGAAAAGAAGGCTGTCCTTTGCTCTTACTCAGCAAATATCAAGGCTTTAGACATTACAAAACTCCTCCAAAACTCTGCTGTGTTTTAAAAGTACCATCAGCCTTTACAGTACTGCTGTAAAATCTCTTTGGGGTGTGTTGGTGTGTTCTTCCTATATGGCAAAACAAAGAATATTATTGCAGATGAACTAATTATATTTAATCAATTTTTTATTTCTCATATTTTCTAGCATTATTCCAAACTGGAGCCCTGACATTCCCAAAGTCTGAATTTCTTTAATTTGATTCATCTTTGGAAGAGGAACAGATCTCAAAGTAATGGAAATGTAGGAGAAGGGCAGACACTAAGCATGTTTGACTCTGTTAAGAGGAAAACACTGATCCATCAAACCTCCCTAGCAAGTCTATTCAGTAAATTCTACACTAGGACTGAGCTTTTTGCCCTTTGCAGAACTGCTGTTCTCTACAGTTGACCAAACTACACTTTCACAGGTTCTGCAATGCTTCATGCAGCTCCCCTTTGACATCCCTCGCACAGCTTAACTGAGGTATATTTCCTATTTACCTCACCTCTGCAATATACTAAAACACAGATACTATCAGTAACAGGACGATATCAGCCAGATAAAAAGCAGATATTGCAATTAATATCTGGAAGATTCTCCAAAAGCTCAGCTTGAAGCTTTTGACAAACTGTTCATGAGATAGGAACTATTTATTATTTGTCATCCAGCTAGCTTTAAACTCCAGAGAGAACTATTTATTATTTGTCATCAAAGCTAGGTTTAAACTCCAGTCTTCTTCATATCTATCTAACCGCAACTTAACATTGCATGGCTGGTAGCAATACCAGCTATTATGAAACTGGCATGGTAAAAAAACAAACTACCCAAAGCACCATCCCAAAGGTAAAATGAACTTCATCCCTCAGCAGATATAATGATTTCAAATGTTACTTACAAAATAACAACCTCCAATAGAGCACCTGAGTATTTTCAGTAAATCATTAGGTAATTGAAGTTTTAGACTTTTTGTTTGTTTTCCATTTCTTCTCAACTGTAAACTGCGTCCTTGATTACCCAATGAATATATACAATGCATTCACCGTGATATTTTGGAGACCCTTGCCACTACTTACTGGTTTATGTAACAGAAGTTATACAAATGGCATATCAAGCTTTCAAATCATACCTTGAGTGAAGGCAGTGCAATGATTTGATAGCTAAATATCTTTATTTTTACTTTTGTCTTGTTTTTTTTTTTTTTTTTTTTTCCACCTGAGATATCATCAGTTTTTGAAAATAAAAGTCTTACACCTTATTATTTTCTGGTTATAGAAGACTGCATGATCCATTGTGGCACCTGATTAAGTTCACTGCAGTTTTCAAAGGAATTTGATTTTTTTAATCTACTCACTGTATATAACAATATGCATATAAAACATATTTTATCCAAGCATAATCTTAAAAAAACTTCTTATGCATAACAGTCCAGAAGCATTTTTATTTGTATTCTAAATAAGAACGTAAAAGTGGTGGCTAGAATTTGTAGTAAATAAGGACAAGAATTTAATTGGCTATTGGTATTTGGCTCTGGCCAACCTGATCTATTGTGGGGTGTCCCTGCCCATGGCAGGGGCGTTGGAACTAGATGATCCTTGTGGTCCCTTCCAACTCTGAATGATACTATGATAAAACTTTAATCTAGGCCATACTAAGTACAAGATTTGAACTTCTCTGCTATTAACTTTAAGCAAGAAAATAAAAATCATTTCACCGCTTTGCAAATGCAGACTTTGACTATAGGATCCAAAATATGCATCCAACTACCTAATTATACACAAGCAGAAAGAGTTCAGAAGTGGTGAATAAAAGAAAAATAAACAAATATGCTCCCTATTTTAATTCTGTGAAGGTGTTTCCTTAACCTTGTTTTGAAACCACTTGAATATTGCACTTAATCTGATGAAACAGGTTGGTCTTTGCGAGTGTCAGAAGAGTCTCAAGAGAAGATAAAAAGCTTTTTTGATGTATGATGACTTCCCCTAAAAATACCAGCTGATTGATGTCTCATTGTCTCACTATTTGTGGGAAGTTTTCACAAACATTTAGTTGATGCTTTGCTTCATGAAGTAGTTGTTATAGCATTGTCGAAATATCACAAGAGTTACATCTTGTGCTTCAGCAATATTTTATTGTAAAATTATTTTACCATTATTAAAACATTTTTAGGACATATAAAATAAATGAACACATAATTCATAAACAGTATAGAAATAAAGTTAATCCTATTGAAATTTTCTAATTAAAAAACCATCATTTTATGCATTTTTTTTTCTGCAGAGACTTGTTGACTCACAGTTTAAAAATTTTAACTGCTGAGAAGAAAATTTCTATATACATGAACCTAGGCTTAAACCAAAAACTTGAGCACTTAAACATAATTGCTTGCCTGTCACATTTGGTCATATGAATAACTTTGTCCAGTTCTGGGCCCCTCAGTTTAGGAAGGATGTTGACTTGCTGGAACGAGTCCAGAGAAGAGCAACAAAGTTGGTGAGGGGTTTGGAACACAAGCCCTATGAGGAGAGGCTGAGGGAGCTGGGGTTGCTCAGCCTGGAGAAGAGGAGACTCAAGGGTGACCTTATCACTCTCTACAACTACCTGAAGGGAGGTTGTAAACAGGCAGATGATGGTCTCTTCTCCCAGGCACTCAGTACCAGAACAAGAGGACACAGTCTCAGGCTGCACCAGGGGAGGTTCAGGTTGGATGTTAGGAAGAAGTTCTATACAGAAAGAGTGATTGCGCTATGGAATGGGTTGCCCGGGGAGGTGGTGGAGTCGCCGTCATTGGAGGTGTTCAGGAGGAGACTTGATGGGGTGCTTGGTGCCATGAGTTAGCTGTTTGGGTGGGTTGGATTGGTTGATGGGTTGGACACGATGATCTTGAAGGTCTCTTCCAACCTGGTTTGGTTTATTCTAATAAAGGTTTATTATAAAACTTTGGTGTTATATAAATATTAAGAAATAAAATATCTTTAGCTAAATTTTTGTTTCATTCAGTACATGTTTGGTTTGGGGAAAAAATACTAGTGTTTGCTGATTTTATGGTAATTTTGAAAATCTCCTGTCTAATCTGCTTCTCAATTTTCGTACTTAATTTGCCTCAGCCGACTCCTAGCCTGGTTTAGGAATGTAATATTAATAGTATATACATCCTCCAGATAGAAAGACTATCATATATATTGACATGGATCTGTAAGTTGCAAATTGTTTATACACATTAGTATGCAAGTTCTCTTGACTGTGAAAAAGTGTTACACTGATGAATTTTGAAGATAGTAAAAATGTCAGTTTTCAGATGGCAAAGAAAAAAGAGAAAGTCGTTTACGTATGCCTTTGAGCTTCACAATAATTTAACTCTTATGGCATTTATAGACTGGAAACAGTGACAGTTGCTCCTTGCAAATGAGTACATAAGATGTATTCATATTTCTCCCATTTAGTTACAGTACTGAATTTAACTGAGTGTTTTGGAATATATGAGCATGACGTTTCCCACCAAACAATCTCTATGAACTTGTCCAGTGTTGCATGCTCTTCACTGAAATCCTGTACATGTTACTGCCACACCAGAAAGGTTTGCAGTTTAAATCAACGACAAGTACCTGCATACTGAAGGACTGAGAGGGTTCGTGGTTACAACGGATAACCCACCAGATTAAGGGCTGAAATTTGAGAGGCATATGCAGTTGATTATACATGGAACAGCTGAGAAATGATCACCATCAGTGAGAGCAAACACAATAGCGCCTTGAAGCTATGTTAGAAAGATAGCAGTTCTGTTAATAATTAATTCTCCCTGTTGTGTCTGGCATCCTGCCTATGATAGCAAAAATCCAATAGGATATTGTTATATCCCCCAGCTTGTACAAATCCATGAGGGGTGCACTATGGCTGATATGTTGTTGCCCAACAGTACAAAATTAAATCAAGAAGTGCTGTCAGAAACCTCCTCCCCCCTCTCATAGAAAGCAATTGAATGTGGGAAATGGGAGAGTGTTGAAAGCCCTAAAGTTGGAAGCCTGCTAGTTGTTGCTAAATCATTTCAGACAGCAACATAGCTATGTCTTGCCCTTGAACTTTCATCCTTTTCTGGTTTGTTTGTTTGGCTGTTTGTTTGTTTGTTTGTTCGTTCCCCCCACCCCCCCACCCCCCCCACCCCCCCCCCCAAGGTCAAAATCAAATTTACACAGCTTGCATAATTTGATCTCTTTCTAGAAAAGTTTTCATGAAGTACCATTACAGTGGAAATACTGTATCATGTGCATGACAGCCTCTCTCCCCTTGAAGTTAACTTTCTCATGATCTTTAATGCATTTAGACCTACAGGGTGTATTCTAGGTAAACGCTGTTATCCAGATTTTCAGAAGCACATTAGAGAATAAACCACCAAAGGAAAAAAAAGTAAAGATCAATGACAGAAAAAAAATATATCCTAGAATTACTGAACCACAAAATGTTTTGGGTCAGAGAGAACCTTTAAAGATTATCTAGTCCAACCCCTTCACCATGAGCAAGGGACGTCTTTCACTGGACCAGGTTGTTCAAAGCCCCATCCAACCTGACCATTGGTGTGGCATGCACAGCTTCTCTTGGGCAATTTGCTTTAATGTCTCACCATGTTTATAACAAAAATTGTCTTCCTTATGTCCAGTGCAAATCTATTTTCTTTCTGTTAAAAACCATTGTCCTTTTTCCTGCCATTATAGGCTTTGGTTAAATGCCTCTCTCCCAGGGACAGACTTTTATGCATTTTTTAATTTTAGGTCTATAGTACATGCATCAAGAGCCCTGGAACATTTTTTTTTTTCTTTTAGTGTATACATCTTTCAAGTTTATAACCATTTCATGTTCAGTTCAAATATTTAGTCTACTAGAGGAATCCTACTTAATGTCTTGGGCACAGGTAGGCTGGGTGTTTTAAATTACTGTCTAGAATATTGAACCTGACCTGAAAATTATCAAAAATAGCTGGTATCAGAAATATCAGTTGTTTTCCATGTGTGATTTAGTTTCAAATTGATTATGAATCTTTTGGCAGGTTTGCTGCTAACACAAAACTGGGAGAAGTGGCTGACACACCTGAAGGCGGTGCTGCCATTCAGCAAGACCTGGACAGTGTGGACAGTTGGGCAGGGAGAAATTTGATCAAATACAGCAAGAGCAAGTGTAGAGTCTTGCACCTGGGAAAGAACAACCCTATGTACCAGTATAAGTTGAAGACTGAACCGCTGAAGACCAGCCTAGGGCAAAGGGAACTGCAAGTCCTGGTGGAGAGAAGGATGACCATGAACCAGCAATGTGCCCTTGCAACCAAGAAGGCAAATGGCATCGTGAGGTGTATTAGAAGGGGGGTGGTTGGTTGATTGAGAGAGGTTCTCCTCCCCCTCTACTCTGCCATGGTGAGGCTGTATCTGGAATATTAAGTCCAGTTCTGGGACTTTCAGTTCAAGAAGAACCTCAGTGAACTGCTTGAGAGAGTCCAGCACAGAGCCACGAAGATGCTGAAGGGAGTGGAACATCTCTCTTATGAGGAAACGTTGAGGAAGCTGTGTCTCTTTAGTGTGGAGAAGAGGAGATGGTGGGGTGACATCATTAATGTTTGTAAATATGTGAAGGGTGAGTGTCAGGAGGAGAGAGCTAGGCTCTTTTCAGTGATGTCCAGTGACAGGACAAGGGGCACAAGGTGCAAGCTGGAGCATAGGAGAATCCATGTAAACATAGAGAAAGCTGTTTTACTGGGAGGATGATGGAGCACTGAAACAGGCAGCCCTGAAAGGCTGTGCAGTTTCCTTCTCTAGAGGCATTCAAAACCTGCCTGGATGTGTCCCTGTGCGACCTACTCTAGGTGATCCTGTTCTGGCAAGGGAGGTGGACTAGATGGTCTTTCGAGGTCCCTTTCAACTGTTAACATTATCTAATTTTGTGATTCTTCTACTCTCTGATCCATCATAGCTCAAATTTTAGGAATTAGTTCAGGACTTTGCCCAAGAATCATAATACCCAGCTGTTGACTCCATGAGATGTTTTTGCCTTATGAAATTTCTTTTATCATAGCCATTCAAAATTAAGAAGAATAATCTTGTACAGATCAATTGCAAACTGGAGGTTTGTCATATCTATATCATTGAAGAGGCACTTTGTGTATTTTATTTAAAGTCCAAAATAATCATAAAACTATCCTAGTACCAGTTGCTGTATGTTTATTATCACTATAGTGCTTGGAAAATCTTTCATTGTGTACAAGATGAAAATAAATATAAGGAAAAACCACTGTATACTATTCTGGCAGCATGTGTGAGTGGCAAGTGCAATCGATCCTATTCTATACAGCACTATTAGAGTACAAATACCTAATGCATAAAAAGATGGAATTTTTACTATAACTATTATGACATTCAGAGCTGTTTAGTGTGTTTTTCTTACTGTTTATGGAGAAGATACTTGCAGCTGAATTCTTGATAATTTTCCTAACATAACTTTTGTCTGTAGATATTTTTCCTCGAAAAATGTTGCTTGCCAGATTTAATCTCTCAAACTTATTTTATTGCACTGACTGGAATGTACAGTTAACACTCAAAAGGTTGCCAGATACAGTACAGATTGTGAATGAAAATGCTGTGCCTTTTCAGGTAGGTGCAAGTTGATAGTGCAGCATGCTAAACTCTAGTTGTTTGTAGTTGTTACTGTTGAATGAAGGAAATCAACTCAATCCACTGTGGTTTTCCTCTAAATTGAGTGAGCACAAAAACTGTGTATAAGCTGTGTATACCAAATCTTAACTTTTAACTCTTATGGGTTTATGAACTGGGTTGTCTTAACCAGAGAATACAGTCCTCCAGAGGGACTAGATAGCCCATGAAGTGGACACAGGAAAAATGCAATCTTCAGTTTTTTCAACCCATAATTCCTGCATCTCCCCTTCATAAACAGACAGCACAGGCTATTCTTCCCCTTTTCTCCCTCTCTCTGCTCCCAGCCAGACCTTATCTGTTGTGGGGGAGGTTTGCTACCTGGCTCAGCCTTGGCAGAACTAAATTTTTTCTACATCATTCAGGCATGGGTGAGGAGGTATGGGGCAGAAGTCAGGTAGAAGTGGCAGAGGGGGGTTTGCCATCAAGGCTTGGGGCATTGAGATCTGGTTGGTGGGGAGGTTTTTTTGGATGATGTTAGCCTAGTGAAATTTTGGCAAGCCAAAATTGGAGAGAACTGAGCTGAGACTGACTGTGGGTTTTGGGTATTTTGTATGGTTTTGCCCTGTTGTATATAGTTGTGAAGAGTACTTCCATTTAAATTTCCAGTTCTTTCCCATCCTGTGTGGAGCATTTTCTTTTACTGTTTTGGGAAGGGAGAAAAAAAGAGCTTCTGTCCACTCACTCTCTAAAAGTACAACATTAGCATACATTTTTGGTTTAGAAACAGAAACTGAAAATTGGTGTTTTCCTTCAATTCCATTGCAAATTCAGAGCTTTTAGTAGCACTTAGTACTGTCCAGAATCATGCAGGAAAATCCCCTACTTTGTAAAATGCACACTTTTTTTGATACAAACAGAAAGTAATTTGAATACGGAAAGTCAGTGGGGGTTTTGTCTCTTGGAATTAAGGGACACCTCCTTCTGTTTCTTGTAGCAATAAACTCAAATCTCATCAGTACCTTCTCAGGGATTTCCAGAAGACTAAACAAATGAAAGTTTCGAAATATCAGTGTCTCTTTATCTGGTTAACTTTTCAGGTTCAGTGTTCTGTTTAATAAGTATAGAATCACTCCTGCACTCCAGCTTTTAAAAGAATCAGTAAATTATGAACTTCAGAATAGAAATGTTGTGTTTGTCTGTGACAGTAAAGAATAATTTTCTTTGCAGAATTTGCCTTAATTTTGGTTTATCAACTCTTTTAATCCCTGCTAAATAAACTATTTCTATTTTGAAATAATAATCTTCTTGGAATCATATATCAACCCCACCTGGAGTACCTGGAGTACCTGGAATCAACCCCACCTGGAGTACTGTGTCCAGTTCTGGAGCCCCTATTACAAGAGGGATCTGGAGGTGCTGGAACGTGTCCAGAGAAGGGCCACAAGGATGATCAGAGGGCTGGAGCACCTCTCCTATGAGGACAGATTGAAGGAGTTGGGGCTGTTCAGTCTGCAAAAGAGAAGGCTCCGAGGTGACCTAATTGTGGCCTTCCAGTATCTGAAGGGGGCCTACAGGAAGGCTGGGGAAGGACTTCTCAGGATCTCAGGTAGTGATAGAACTAAGGGGAATGGACTGAAGCTGGAGGTGGGGAGATTCAGGCTGGATGTGAGGAGGAAGTTCTTCACCATGAGAGTGGTGAAACCCTGGAATGTGTTGTCCAGGGAGGTGGTTGAGGCCCCATCCCTGGAGGTGTTTAAGAGCAGGCTGGATGAGGCTCTGTCCAGCCTGATCTAGTGTGGGGTGTCCCAGCTGATGGCAGGGGGGTTGGAACTAGATGATCCTTGTGGTTCCTTCCAACCCTGAATGATACTATGATACTATGATACTATGATATTAAAAGAAATAATTCCAGGATCTCTGTAATGATAGACTTAGTTAATGTTAGTTTTCAAATATGTGTTCTTTGAACATATTCATATTTTAAACACATTTTGTTCTTAATTAATAACACATTTATTGTTTGACTGATTTTGAAAATTTCTTCATGAAACATTTTCTTAGCCATATTAAAAACATGAACTCTGAAACCCTGACATCTACCCTTTATTTTAAAAGTACATGATATCCTTATTTCTAAAGAAATTTTATATCATTGTTGGTTGACAATATTTTTTTAAAATATCATAATTACATATGATATTGTCATATTAATTTGCTTTTCCTGAAAACATGAGATTTTAAGAGTTTCTACAGTAATTTAAATTAGGCACTGTTTTGCAACCTTCATGGTGATTTCTCATAAATATTTCCTGAAGAAATATTGTTAAATCCTGCAATACTTGTTGGTTGTTTTTTTTCTGTCTAGTATATTGTAGTTATCCCACAGCAGGAAGAAGTGAAAAATGTTCTAAACAAATTAAGAATAATAGAGAGCAGGTTAGAAGTGTATTTTGAAGAGGCTCTTGAGCAGAATTCCCAGAGCTAACAACTTGCCCAGGCAGTGATACCTAAACTGTACCTAACATTTCGGCCATGTATGGAGCAACCTTTCAAAACACTCCCCTCTCATCTAGGAAGTAACTTTCTGTGTGCAATGTTACCTACAGAAGTTTACACATCAAAGTTAGCTCTGTCAGTGTGCCTGTGGTGGTTTGGCTCTGGCCTGGAGGCCAGATACCCACCAAGCCGCTCTATCACTCCCCCTCTTAAGTGAACAGGGGAAGAAGGGAAAGAAAATATAACAGAAGCCGGGGATAAGATAGGAGCAATTTAATAACACTAATAAGCAAACAGCAAATAGACGGCGCGGAAGCAAAGAAAGAAGAGAGAGAGATGTTAATCTCTACTTCCCATCAGCAGGACGGTGGTTGGTCTCGGGAAGCAGGGCTCTCTAAGCTTGGTGGTTCCTTGGGAGGATAAACGCCATGGACGAATCCCCCACACTTCCTTCTTTCACGTCCTTCTTATACCTGAGCTGACGTCAGATGGTATGGAATACCTCTTTGGCCAGTCTGAGTCAGCTGGCTCAGTTGTGTCCCCTCCCAAGATCCTGCCCACCCCTCCATGTACTCCTGGGGCAGGGAAATGTTGAAAGGACACAGCTTGAATACTGAATTCAGCCGTAGCCAAAACACTGCTGTGTTATCAACTGCTGCTACAAAAAAACCACAGCACTAAAATGATGCTGTGAGGAGAATTAACTCCACCTCAGTTCAACCCAATACAGTGCCCATCATATAGAGAGAACTTTTAAAACAGTGAGCTAGAACCTTACTTGTTTTTGTAATACCCTAAGTATTTCCATGTGTTTGAGCATCTGTAAAAATACCAAACAATTTATTTCTAGTAAACTGGGTAGAATTTGCACAACTGTAGAATCAAGTGCCAGTGCACTCATTTAACTTCAAAAGAAAAAAAAAAAAAAAAAGACAAAAATAACATTGCATCACAGTCATAGTAAAGGTTATGCAAAGTCTGAAACAAGAGAGAAAATGTCTGCTGGTTCTGCACATTGGACACAACAACCCCATGCAGTGCTACAGGCTGGGCCAGTTGTAGAGTGGCTGGAGAGTGGCCAGGTAGAGAGGGACCTGGGGGTACTGGTCAGTGGTAGGCTGAACATGAGCCTGCAGTGTGCCCAGGCAGCCAAGAGGGCCAATGGCATCCTGGCCTGCATCAAGAACAGTGTGGCCAGCAGGAACAGGGAGGTCATTCTGCCCCTGTACACTGCGCTGGTTAGGCTGCACCTCGAGTACTGTGTCCAGTTCTGGGCCCCTCAATTTAGAAGGATGTTGACTTGCCGGATTGAGTCCAGAGAAGGGAAACAAAGTTGGTGATAGGTTTGGAACACAAGCCCTATGAGGAGAGGCTGAGGGAGCTGGGGTTGCTTAGCCTGGAGAGAAGGAGACTCAGGGGTGACCTTATTGCTCTCTACAACTACTTGAAGGGAAATTGTAGACAGGCAGATGTTGGTCTCTTCTCCCAGGCAGCCAGTAGCAGAACAAGAGGACACAGTTTCAGGCTGCGCCAGGGGAGGTTTAGGCTGAATGTTAGGAAGAAGTTATATACAGAGAGAGTGGTGCCCATTGGAATGGGCTGCCTGGGTAGGTGGTGGAGTCACCATCATTGGAGGTGTTCAGGAGGAGACTTGATGGAGTGTTTGGTGCCATGGTTTAGTTGTTTAGGTGGGTTGGGTTGTTTGATGGGTTGGATGTGATGATCTTGAAGGTCTCTTCCAACCTGGTCTGGTCTATTCTACTCCTATTCTATTCTATTCTATTCTATTCTATTCTATTCTATTCTATTCTATTCTATTCATGCAGATTTTCTTTCTTAGGCATTTAGATAAGAACTATTGAAACTGGTATTGAATCAGCCCGTCTCTCTTAACTCACTGTGCCATTTTTTACTTGCACTGCAGCACACTTTCTTTCTTCACCACATATATTTTGTTATTACTGTATTTCCTACACTGGATGTAAGTCACCATAATGGTTTTTCTGTGATCTGATATGAAAACCCAAAGTTGGCAGAAGACTATAAAGCATAGGACGAATAAAATCATCAGTTCCTCAGCACACAGAATACGTCAAAGGTAATACAGGCAAAAACCGCTTTCAGTGTGCTGGCAGAAAGCATTTTTGTCAGTGTCTTGCATGAAGACACTTTATTACAGCTATTAAGAAACATTGCATGAGATCCTGAAGTTTTAGGCATGAGATCCTGAGGTTGTAAAGAAGATGAAATGAGATGGCTTTGCACAAGCCAGATGTACTTGTAGAGACATTTTAAGTCCTAAATATAAAACCTTTGAATTGTAAAGTCCGTTAGATGTGTGTGTGGTTCAATGAAGGGATATTGGCAACAAAAAATTCTGGTAATTCAGTGGTATGTACCCAGTTGATTTGAGGCAGTGAAATAATTTTATACTCTCACTTTAAGTACTAAAATTCTCATCAGTCTAGACAAACATTGTGTGTCAGCCTGCTTCTGATCTGGGGACAATCATAGATAGAGTGGGCTCAGACAATGCAGGTCCAAAGACTAGGAACAACAATTGATGTTGAGACAACTACCACTCAAAGACATTACCATCATTTGGCTTCTGTTTCCACTGAATGAGAAAGGTTTGCAGTGCTTGGAACGAAAATCATTTCAGAGATTTGTTGGGTTTGATTTCAGATAAGAGCGGTAAATGTTTTTCCTCTAAGGGCTTTCCTTGATTCTTGACCTGTAACTTCTGAGACAGAAAAATAACATACCCTTCTTATATGTTTTCTCCTCCAAAAGCAATTGCAAAGTGTCTTGGATAGAATATTGCTTTTCTTAAAAGGTTGTCCATCAGTATTTTACAACAAAGGTACTGCTGTTCTTCCGATCCCTCATTTGTGTGTTGTACACATGCGGTTTACTTTCACAACAGTTAATATTTGGATATTTGGTCTTTTCAGCTTATCACTGTCCTGTGAGAAAGGGACAGGCATGGTATGGGGTGATAGTCTGTTTCCACTGTTAGCAGAAGCTTTTATCACTCCTTAACATTGATTGTAAATTCACCTATGTGTCTTGCATCTTGCTTAGGTAAATTCTGCACTTTGGTTGCAGAAACATAAACAAACATAGAGGTGCCTCAGCCACCCCTGAATCTCCTTTCCAGATTAAAACAACCAAGTGTCCTCACTTCTTCTCTATGACATAGTTTAGACAAGAAAGTGCTCAAGGAAGGGATCTCTTATATGTTGAGAAAGTGCCTTGTAAGTTGTGCCATTTCCAAAATATCTTGTTTTTTTAAGACCTTGTAGAAGTATAAACTGTCCCAGAATAACTATGTGGGCACAAGAATACTGTATTGTGCATAGCACTGGTCTTGCTGTGAAGAATTTTGAAAAGTAGTGCCAGGTAGGAGTCTGGTCCTGCATAGACTCAAAGCACTTTCTGATGTTTCTGTTTATTTTCACTTTCCAGAAATCTTTTTCTGTAACTTCCCTATCACCAAACAGCTGCAAGTTATCTTAATCTATACAGTCCTTTAAGTCATCTGGGTCTTATCTTTCTTGTGTATTTTCCATTACCAGAATCAATGCCTTCCTTTCAGCATTTTTTTATTTCATGAATAAGCAGAAAATTATTTCTTCTCTGACAAGTCCAAAGTACGGTGTTATTTATGCCATTTTTCCCCTCCCATTGTCTTTCTTGAGTCTTGGTCCCTTCAAAACCTATTTCATGTCATTTTGGGCACTCTTCAGGAGATGCTTTCTGCATACTATAATTTCACTTTTAGCCGTAAGATATCATGGCAAAAAAATGAACTTAGATAGCTGGAAATCCATAAGTAAAATATTAGAAGCAGGTAAATAATTTCTGGTTTGCTGCAAATACTTTGGAACATTGTATTCTGCCTTAAAGAATTTAGTTGTCTATGTGTACACATGAGTATATTTTTATTTCTTTTAATCCAGCTAGATTTTTAGTGTGCAGTGTAAGGTTGGATGAATATCTTCAGAGAACATTTCTGCTGGCTGAATGCCTCTCATATTTTAAGGCCAAACTTTAAAACTTATTAAAATTTAAATTTTCTGTTCTTATTCTGTAGTGTGTACTTAGAGTGCCCAAGCTTTGTGCAATTCCTGAACCTTTCAAATTTAGCTTAGGAACTTATTTTGCTGCTTCACAACCCTTTGTGAGTGCTATGTTCCATCAAAATTCTCATACGCTCCTGAGAGTAAATATAGCTTTAATTGCAGTGCTGCTTGAAAACATGGCAAAAGGGATTGGTTTTTTGGATGTCTTACTCACATATGATAAATTCCTCTGTAGCTTCTGTGAGAATATAGCTTTCATTGTGCAATTGTATGTGCCACTACACAGATGATACAAATGTATTGGACATCTGTTTCAAGAACAATGTCTTGTGCTTGACAGAATGCAGCATTATGGACATATTTCTTCAAACAGCTTCAAAGTGAAAATAAAATTCAGAAAGGAATGAAGACTGTCTTAGGTTCCTTAATCTTCTGCCTCTGTGCCCTTGTGGATTAATCTTGAGCTGTGAGCTTGGATAAATATGCCTGGCAAGAAAATGTACTCACTCACTCATTCTTGCTTTCTTTTCTTCTTCTTGTTTTTGTTTTTTTTTCCTAAACTTTTAAGCTCTCCAGACTCTACAGCCTAGAGTGTACAGCCTAGAGTGCACATCATTATTTTCAGTGAAGAACTCTCCAGTGAGATCTTCAAGTTTCATACACAATTAGATTTGCTGGTTCTGTCAGTCATGCACTGGCACTGTATACCTACTTCTAATTTAATCGTTGTGTGTAAGTCCGATTTGCAAAGTTAATTCAAAGGCAAATTTTATTTAGCAAGTTTTCAGGGAAATGGAGGGCTTGGTTATTTTAGGGATGGAAGTCAATCTTGACAAATAAAGAATTCCAATTGCTCTTCATTCATTTTACCTATGCTGATTGCTTGACTGTGATAAATACTCTGAAGTGAATTGCGGCACATTTCCTGTTACTACTATTTCAAAAAATAATTTCCTATATATTCGTGGTCACTTAAAAGTAACTGATAAAAGCTTACCAAAGTAAGGGTAAACACTTCTGTTGTTGACCCCACTCTTCCTAAGAGAAGCCTGCTTCATCATAATATCCACCACAGTATCACAGAGTACCTGAAAATTCTCAATAATGCCTACAGCTGCATGGAAAATTAAAAGTTAGGTAAAATGCATTCATCATTGTTTACTTTCTCTGATTATATGATTGATAGGCCCTTTCATTCATCTTTTAAAGGAAAGCAGTATTTATGTATTGAGGTAGATCATAAAGAATACATTACATTTAAACACACATGTTTTCAGACCTGTGATAGAAATTTCCTGTGAAATGAGAAATTTTTCATTGTAGTTAACATACTGTCCTGGTTTAAAGCCCAATGCATCCTCTATTGCCCTGAGAGGGTCAAGAGAATGATGCTCATAGAAATGGATTGCAAAGTGATGGAAAGTTTAAATGGAAAAGCAATTAATGTTTTACTGAAACTACAAAGCATAGTGGCAAAGAATCCCAAAGCATACAGAGTCCCTTACACTACACCCAAAGACCTCCCAACACTTCCCTTCTTCCCACCTGAGGGTCTACCCAAAACCCACAGGATTCTTTCTTCCCCCCCACACAGCTAGGCAAGTCTCAGGCTGGCCAGGTCTGAGACTGCCCCCCCCACCCCAACATTAGGGCTAGATAGGCCTAAGAGACCTTGAGAGACTTCCCCAGCATTACCCAATAGGGAGCATCTCCCACGGGAGCAGAGAGGGAAGAAAGAGGAAGAGCATGACTTTGCAGATGGATTTATAAGGTGCAGGATTTATGGGTAAGAAATACTCTGTTTCCTGTGTCTACCTTATGGGGTTGAGCACTTGGGACACCAGTGGGGTAACTTACGTGGCATTAACAGGAGGCACCCAGCCTAAACTGCCACCCTTACCATGTTCAAATGTGTCAGCAACACTGGTGATTGCTTAGGCCACAAAGAAAGTAGGATTTGGTGTAGCTTAACAAAGGAAAGCAATGTGAAAAAGAAATATGAAATTCTCTTTCTATCTCTTCTGATGAATTAGAACTCTTAGGCTTTGTAAAGGCTCCTGATTAATGAACCATTTATTCCATTAAGAAAGAAATCACAGCCTCTTTGAAGGAAGTTCAGAGATGTTTCTAAATATTTTCTTGCAAAGAAAGAAGATCACATTTTTATACCCAGTGGCATTTGCTTCTTTCATTGAGCGAGAACAACTGAAATGTTATGAGTTCTATCCAGGAGGGGAGGTAGAACAGATTGAAAGCTTGTGGGTGAGAATTAAGGGATGTGGAAAAGGGGATAAAACTGTTGTGGGTGTCTATTACAGACCACCAAATCAAGAAGAAAATGTTGATGAGGCAACTGGAGGTAGCCCCTACAACACACTCCTTGGTACTCATGGGTGATTTTAATCAACCTGATGGTTGTGAGAAAACCCACACAGCCAGGCACAGCCAGTCCAAAAGGCTCTTGCAGTGTATTTTTGATAACTTCTTGATGCAGGTAGTGGAGAGACACACTGAATAACCTTGTATTAACTAATAAAGGACTTTTTGAAAACATTAAGGTCAGAAAGAGCCTTGGCAGCAGTGATCATTACATGGTGGAGTTTAGTATTATACAAGGTAGAAGCCGGGCAATTAGTAGGATTATAACCCTGGACTTCTGCAGGGCTAACTTTGTACTCTTCAGAGATATATTTGCAGGAATCCCATGGGCTGAGACTCTGTAGGGTAAAGAAGCCCAAGAGAGTTGGTCAATTTTTAAATGCCACTTCCTCCAAGCCCAAGATAGATGTGTTCCCTTGAGTAAAAACATTGAGTAGACATGCCAGGGTACCTGCATGGTGGAGCAAGGAGCTTCTGAAGATAATCTCATGGAAGAAAGAAACTTACAGTTCATGGAAGTAGGGACTTGTCACTTGTGAGAGCTGTAGAGAAGTTGTCGAGACATGTAGGAAGGCAACAAGGAAGGCCGAAGCCCTCTTAGAAATAAAACTGGCAAAGGAAGTAAAAGAGAACAAGAAGGGCTTCTTCAAATATATCAGTAGGAAACAGAAGAGTAGGGAAAGTGAGGCAGCCCTTTTAACTGAGGATGAAGAGAAGGCAGAGTTGCTGAATGCCTTCTTTGCTTCAGTCTTTACTCCTAGGACCAGCCCCTGGGAGCTCCAGTTCCTGGATGAAGAAGGGAAAGCCTGGAAGAGGGAAAGCTCTCCACTGGTCAGTGAAGACCAGGTTAAGGATCAGTTACACAAATATTCGTAAGTCCATGTACCCTGATGAGATGCACCCACAAGCTTTGAGATGGCTGATGTTGTTGTTCTACCACTCTCCATCATTTTTGCAAGGTCATGGCAGACAGGAAAGGTATCTGAGGACTGGAGGAAAGCCGATGTCACTCCAGTCTTCAAAAAGGGCAAACAAGAGGTTCCAGGAAGCTATAGACCAGTGATCCTCACCTCCATCCCTGGAAAAATGATGGAGTGCCTCATTCTGGAGGTCGTTTCTAGGGTCTTGGAGGAGAAGATGATCAGGAGTAGTCAACATGATTTTACCAAGGGGAAATCACGCTTGAGTAATCTGATAGCATCCCATGATGCCATAACTGAATGGGAATATGCAGGGAGACCAGTGGATGTAGTCTACCTTGACCTTAGTAAGGCTTTTGACACTGTCTCCTGCAACATCTTTGTAAGTAAGCTCTAGAAGTGTGGGCTAGAAGAACAGACAGTGAGATGGATTAGGAACTGGTTACACAATAGAGTGCAAAGAGTGGTGGCCAATGGTGCCAAGTCCAGCTGGAGAGCTGTAGCTAGTGGAGTCCCCCAGGCATCAGTGCTGGGTCCGGTCCTGTTCAACATCTTCATCAATGACATTGATGAGGGGACAGACAGAGCATCTGCTGATGATACCAAACTGGGAGGTTTGGCTGATAGGCCTGAAGACTGTGCAGCCATTCAGCAAGACCTGGATAGATTGGAGAGCTGGGCAGAGGGGAACCTAATGAAGCTCAACAAGAATAAGTGCAGAGTCCTGCATCTGGGAAGGAATAGAAAACTACACTAGTATAGGTTGGGAGGTGATCTTCTGGAGAGCAGCCCTGTGGAGAAGGACCTGGGAGTCCTGGTGGGTAAGAAGTTATCCATGGGTCAGCAATGTGCCCTTGTGCCCAAGAAGGCCTATGGGATCCTGGGGTGCATTAAGAAGAGTATGTACAGCAGATGAGGGAGGCACTCCTCCCCTTCTACTCTGCAGTAGTGAGACCTCACCTGGAATATTGTGTCCAGTTTTGGGCTCCCCAGTTCAAGAGGGAGAGGGATGTACTCGAGAGAGTACAATGGAGGGCTATAAGGATGATTAAGATACTGGAGCATGTGCCTTGTGGGGAAAAGCTGAGAGCCCTCAGGCTTTTTAGTCCATAGAAGAGAAGACTGAGAGGGGATTTAATAAATGTTCATAAATATCTGAGGGCTGGATGTCAAGAGGGAGGAGGGGACAGGCTCTTCTCAGTTGTGCTCTGTGATAAGACAAGGGGCAATGGATATAAACTACAGTAAAGGAAGTTCCACCTCAACATGAGGAGGAAATTCTTTACTGTAAGGGTCAGGTAGCAGTGGCACAGGCTCCCCAGAGGATTGTGGAGTCTCATTCTCTGGACAAGTTCAAAACCCATCTGGATGCATTCCTGCGTGCCATGCACTAGACTCTGTGGACCTGCTCTGGCAGGGTAATTGGACCTGATGATCTCCGGAGGTCCCTTCCAACCCCTAACATCTTGTGATCCTGTTATTTCTGACTTATTTTGTTGAGAACATCTCTACACATATTATGCTGCTTTGGTTTCCTATCCTCAGCCTCATATAGCAGCTCTTGTATTCAAAAAATTTATGCAATTTATACCAGATGAATGTCTAAGCCCAAGATTGTAACCCTTTTTTATTAAATGATAAAAAGTTATGACAATTAGGTGAATAATTATATTATCAGACCTCCATTTAATATCTAATCTTTCATTACTGAATAACTGCAACACAATACTCACAAACCTATGGAGTTTAAGACAGAAAGCTTCTCTTCTTTCTACATGAAATGGAATAAGGGGCATGTTTTTATCTATTTGTGGACATTTCACAAAGAAGAAAATTAGGTTGAATTCATGGAATAAGTTATTCACTGCTAATTATACCCTGTTTTAGCATCAATGGGGAAATCAACCCACAAAATGTACTGCAATAACTTAGCAACATGAATGGGAAGTGTAGCTGTTCCCTGATGCACATGAATACAAGATGCTAAATAGTATGAAAATGGCCCCGGGATATTGCTTCTGATTCTGTATTGGGTTTTGTATGAATAATGTTGTTGCAGTGGAAAGCAAAAGAAAGCAAACAACCTAGATTTTTTCTACTGGTAAAAAATATATTAGGTAAAATCCAATATTTTCATCATGGATTTGGAGTTCAGGTTAAATTACAAACATTGGCTTGGGCATTTGCTTTCTTTCATAACCTCTTGTCCAGGATATTTGTTTGTTTGGAAAATTTTCTTTAAATTAAAAAAAAAAAATATACTTCTCATCTCACTTCTCTTTTTGCTTTGATCCTTCAAGTGGACCTAATCCCATATTTGTAATATCCTAATCCCCTGCTATGGAAATTAATGTGGTGTCACACATATTCAGTATTTTGTAGCTTCAGTGCCAGAAGGGACAGTGAGCCTTGAAAAGAGCAAAATATTCTGGAAGAAAAAATAATACCCAAGCAAAGGAATAAGCAATCTTTTCAATACATATGTAACATGTGGCCATAATTGCATAATGTTACTGAAAACATAATTTGCTCCTCTAGGTTTGAAAGGTTCCACTCCTTTTTCCTTCCTTGGTCTAATTGGGAAGACATTTCGATTTCAGATATGAGAGCACTAAAAAGGCATAATCTTCTCAGTGAAAAACTCTAAAGTGATAGACTTTGTTTGTTTCCTAAAATAGGCAAATGAAACTTTGGAAGGTTTTAGGGAACAAATCCTTCTAATGTTTTCAATAGTTCTTTCCACTGGGAAGAGCTGGAGAAAGCACAGGAAATGCCCCTTATCTTTTGGGGGACTGAGGTGAAGTGCTTGGGTAAACTCTGTAGTCTATTAATCATTTCCATAGGTTCTTCAAATGTGAACAGGAAATTAGCTCTGTCTTGTTAAGTCTGAAACTCTTTGCTGGCTCATGGGCTCCAGGTCATAGATACATTGCTGGAGTTAGGTATTGTGAGGCTGTCAGTAGTCCCGGAATCCCTCTGGAAAAGGAGTCTCCATTGTATATCTGTATCTGGATGTTCAACAGCTCCTCATGAAAACTCCTCATTTTACTCTCTTTTTTCTTTTCCTTGTTAATAAAATATTTTTGTTTCCATTGACCCCTATCTTAAATACTGCTACCAAGGGAAAAATTAAACAGAGCACAAAACTGAAATAAACCAACCTTTTAACATGTATTTTATTTGAGAAAAGTGTCTGTAATTGTTTTACTAATACTATAAATTTGCAAACAGCCTGAAAGTATCTCTAAGATTCTTTATAATAAGAATGCTAAGGGGAACTGAACTGTAAAATCATTGTCTGTAAGTCCATTTAAGAACTTGTCCCTACATTCCACATCTCTCTTTCCCAAAAGCACACAGAAATGTGTTTTTAATTATCTTGAACATCTGATTAATTTCAACATTGTGAATCGCAGTCCTGGTGGAAAGATACCTATCAAAGCATAGCAAGAATAAAATCCATCTCTTCTGAGAAGTATAGAATATGGTTAGGCTGGTTTTCAACTCTTGTATTGTCGTTCTTAGACTTTTTTTTTTTTTTTAAGCATTAATCTGGAAATATTACAGGCAAACATTTGGTAATTCATTATACTGCTCAGCAGGCAGTGAAATCAGCAAAAGCATGGGCTCGTTGGGCTGCTCCATGTGTTTATTTGCTAGCAAATTCAGAAACAACTTCACGTGCACATCTTGAAAATGCTGAATGGAGCAAATATAGAGAAGGAGTGGAGGATGGGGAGAGAAGACCAAAATGTGGATGGGTAGTTTCTGTCCTGACAGAGGAGAAAGGCATCAGGGCTGTGAGTGTATTCATGGACAATACTAGACCAGCCGTACCTGAGACTTCCTTCATGTACCCTCTCTGTTGCATTCAAGCTGTAACTGGGGTTTGTCCACAAATCTGCCCCACAGATTCAAGCTGATCTCCAAACCCTGCAGAAATCTGAGGCAACAGCATGGAAAGCAGTATCACAGTATCACAGTATAACTAAGGTTGGAAGAGACCTCGAGGATCATTGAGTCCAACCTATCAACACAGACCCCATGACTAGACCATGGCACCAAGTGCCACATCCAATCCCCTCTTGAATGCATCCAGTTATGGTGACTCCACCACCTCCCTGGGCAGCCCATTCCAATGACAAATGACTCGGTCAGTGAAGAACTTTCTCCTCACCTCGAGTCTAAACCTCCCCTGGCGCAGCTTGAGACTGTGTCCCCTTGTTCTGGTGCTGGTTGCCTGGGAGAAGAGGCCAACTCCTTCCCAGCTACAATCACCTTTCAGGTAGTTGTAGAGGGCAATGAGGTCACCCCTGAGCCTCCTCTTCTCCAGGCTAAACAATCCCAGCTCCCTCAGCCTCTCCTCATAGGGCTTGTGTTCAAGGCCTCTCACCAGCCTTGTTGCCCTTCTCTGGACACGTTCAAGTGTCTCAATGTCCTTCTTGACCTGAGGGGCCCAGAACTGGACACAGTACTCAAGGTGCAGCCTAACCAATGCAGAGTACAGGGGTACAATGACCTCCCTGCTCCTGCTGGCCACACTATTCCTAATGCTGGCCAGGATGCCATTGGCCCTCTTGGCCACCTGGGCACACTGCAGTTGAACCTTGCAGCCTTCTTTAACATCCCCAGGGCCCAGTCCTTTGAGCTGGCATAATTCTTCTTGGCATAACTCAAGGAAGACTTTGGTCTAATAGACAAGGGAGGACACAGTTTAGTCATCTTTGTGGTAAGTTTCATTTTCCATTAAATTCTTAAAGAATATCTTTAACAGTGTCTATGACACTTTCTCAGTATCAGATACAGGTACTGAAATGTTTTCTTTGCAAGACATAGGTTATGCCATTGACTTCAGATGATATTTTAAAGTATAGTAATACTCAGTTTTAAAATAAGAAGACTTAGTTCCACACCCCAAGCCTTTGGATAAGCCACAAATTGAAATAAGCACCATTACCTAAATTCCCCAATAAAACTTTCTAAAATGGCATTCTTTGTGAATCAGCTGCTACTAACAAGAACCAAATGATGGAACACAGAAAATAAATTGCAGGGTTTTGGACGACTCCCTATTCATCTAAACTGGAGAGGAAGACAGGCTGATTTTAATACAGGGCAGGACAAATTAAATCAAATACATTATTTCACAAAATAATTCGAGTAAAATAAATAATTCAGTGTTATGAGATTATTGCAGAATGGCTTCTATGAAGCTATTGACAAGACCAGACTTCTGTGAAGTCAGTTCTGGCACCTTGTTTAATTCATGGAGGTCAGGAAGACAAGTCTGTGTGCTTGGCTAGTACATCCTTCTTGCACACTACAGAATAGATTTTGAAGAAACGTGTGTTGAGAACTAAGGTTGAATACTATTATATCCTTTCAAATGCAGCCCAGTGTCAGTCTGGCTGAATCTGCCTCTGTGTGTGATTATTCTGCTTAACAATGTATGAAATTATGTAAGACTAAATTAGAAGAAACTGTAACTTTCATGCTACCCTATACTGTTGATTTGCCCACCCAACTAAGAATGTAGTAAAGGTTTCTATCAAATTTACTGTAAATGGAAAAGTATGATATTTATACCCACAAATTACTCTCCAGCTTTAACTTGCCTGCTTCAACACAGACATTGAATACAAAAGCCTTAAAACCAGCCTGTTTCAAAGGGCAGACAATTACTGTGTATGAGAATTAGTCCTCTTCTGCATGCCCCAGATTTACTAGTCATATTAAGAAAATCTTGACCCTGGGTCTCCAAATGTTTTCAGAATGCTCATTGCTGATTCCATTGTCTGTATTTATTAATCCTAGCTATGATCATTACCTGTGTAAAAGGTAAGCATTTTCACATTATGGCTTTAATTCAGGCTGAGGCTTAGCTAAAATGTCCAGCTGAAAGCAAGGTTATGATCCTTTCATAGCTGAGGTTAATACTGTAAATACCAGCTATGGCCCTTGCTGAAGGACTGCTTCAGTAATTGAATGGAGTGAAATTACCTCAGCCCCCGGAAATGAAGATCCTCCAAAGATTCTAGGAAGAAACTGCTATAAAGCAGTCAGTGACATAGAATGGGATAATGTTATCTTCAGTCTTATTTAATTTTGGGGATATAAAGGTTCCTTCCTTCCTAAAAATTCAGATTAAAGGGAGAAAGTAATTCTGTAATTTACACCTCTGACATTAAGCTGAAAAGCAGCACTGCAGATACCTGCTTCAGAATTGTCATTGTTTCCATGGTGCCACTTTCCATCACCTATTTTTAATAGTTTACACAACAAGATCAAGGGTGTCCCAGCTGTTACTGCCACTGTTGCTAAGCAACCTTTAAATCAGAGTTCAAGAAGACAAAGAATCATGCTTGAAAAATTTCTCAAGTGTCTGCTTTCCCCCTTCTTCTGTCTACACTATTTTTCAGATGCCATGTTTTCTGTTCCTTTTTATGCCACTTTCAAAGTGTAAATCAACTGTAGTTTCCAAAAAAGAATAAGCCACCTTCTACCTTCAACAGCCACTGCATTATGCCAGAGGAAGATGCAGCATTAAATAAAGGGCTTAAAACATTGACTTTCATTTTCTTTATTTTTTTTCCTCTCTCTTTTTTTTTTTTTTTTCTTCCAATTAAATCCAGGTATTTTTAGAGCTCTGCAACCTGCTGCTGCTGTTGTGTAACATCTGTGCATGGCTGAATTGTGGACTGACACACTGATCAATGGAGAGAGATTCAGAGCTTGCAGGGAATTTCAATGCCCCCTTGTGCCTTCTGGAATCTTAATAATGTCACCTGCAAAAGACTCATAGGTCAAAAACAAATAGCAAGAAGAAAGACTTAGCATGGGTGAATCTGGAGAAGTCTGGGGCTGGATCTTTGTTCTAGAACATCAATATCTTTCAAACTTTGTTGCTCAGCCATTAGCAATTCTCCCTCTGTGCTACTAATTGTACAAGCAGTAATATGTCATTTTAGTTAGATACCTTAGCTGAACTCATGTTGGAAGTACAGCACTGCTAGGGAATTTAAGGGTTAAGGAAAATGTTCAAGTTGGGACCGATTGCATTTCATTTTAAATATTTTCTTGGGTCAATATTCTTTCTTTTATTTAACCCATCCAAACTCCAGGTGATATTTTCTATCGTCTCTTATATCCTCCCTTTTCTGCTCTTTCTTTCAATTCTAAATCCTTCATCCCGTATCACACCTGTTCGAACTCTTTCCTTTCTCTGTCCTTCTCACTGCAAGATGTCAGGACACTGCTTCTTCTTTCTTGCCCAATGTTTCCAAATTTATTCCACAGAATAATTTGTTAATTTTTATTTCAAAACATTATCTTTATAATAAATTCCCTTTTAGAATCTGCTGTTGGGAATCCTTTTCTGCTACTACTCATCAGCTGGTCATACTTCTTAAGCCATTGTTATTCCCACAAGGAGTGTTCTATCTAGGTTTTTAATCTTCAACCTAGTCCATAGTTTGTCAGGTAAACAATCCACCTATTTCATACTAAGCATTTCAAATATCCCTTTTCCCTCATTCAGAAAAAGAAATATAAAATAAAAACTTCTGCTCCGTTTTCAACTTGAAAAGAATTTCCATGCAAATTCAACATCCATAAAAGGTGTCTTGTTATAGAGGCAGAATTGGGGCCAGCTCCACAACCTTCTCTGCCACACTGCCACATTAACTATTCCCAAGTTGGGAGACTGCCTAGAAGATGTCATAGCTTGTCTTCTGTGTCCTTTCAGCCCTCAGCCTTACTGTTTGACCCCTTTGTAGAGACTTCTCAGTAGGAGTGCCAGTTCCAATGGCACTTATCTATTTAGTTGTTTGCTTGCTTGCTTGCTTATTGTCAGGAAACATTTATCCCCTGGGAACAGGACTGAGATCACCAGATTCACTTAAGTGAGGTTACTGAACTGCTGGATAATGCATCCTTTGGTCTCTGTCTGCCTTGTCTGACTCTGAAGCTGCCACAGGGAAATGAATTCATCTGTGAAAGCATTTGACCCGTATTTTCATTTCATCTCTGTTACTGTTAAATTAGGAGAAACCTCGTCACAGTTACAGAATGACCAGCAATGTAAAATCGCCATAGGAAGAAGAGTTGACATCTACAGCTCTTGTCTAAAAAGGAACCCCCTACTGCCAGAATTTACTATGCTTCCTGAAGTCAGTCTCACTATTCTGAGTAAATTAATACATCATACCTCTCTTAAAACTCCTAGGTAGTGGGGACACTGGTTGAAGGATCAGGGGCACAGGTAATTTTTTCAACAATATATCAATATCCTCAGTGGCAGGAAGGAATACTGAAAGGAATAGGAAATCGTGCATGATTAATAAGTGGCTCAGAGGCTGGCGTCACCAACAGAATTTTGGAGTTTTTGATCTTGGGGAACTTTATATGGCACTGAGTCTGCTCACAACAAATGGAGTACATCTGCCTCAGAGGGGGAAAAAGTTTCTGGCACTTGAGCTTGCCAGGTCTTTAAACTAGGCTCAAAGGGTGAGGGGATTAAACCAGTCACACCAGAGATAAGCCTAAGGATAGACTTCAGGTCTGCCATTTCACTTCAGGTGGGAGATGGTGACAATATTAAAATTGTCTGTGACAATCTGGAAGGATGGGGTGATAAGTAAGGGCCTTCAACCTGTTTCCCTGAAGCATGCTGTGAACGTTGCAGCAAAGGCAAGGTCTTACAGAGGTAAGTTAGGGGTCTCTGAGGTAATAGGGGACAGGAGAGTAGGTCCCATGAAATGCCTTAGGGGAACAGTGGGGTGCCCTTCTAAGAAGGTGACATGGCTGGCAGCCCAGCTGAAGTGCCTCTACACCAATACACATAGCATGGGCGGAAAACAGGAGGAGTTGGAAGTTAGCCTGCTACAGGAAAACTATAACATGGTGGCAATTACAGAAACTTGGTGGGATGAATCCTATGATTGGAGTGTGGCAAATGATGGCTACAAGCTGTACAGAAGGGGCAGGAAGGAGAGGAAGAAGAAGTAGAGGTGTTGCCCTCTATGTAAATAAGTGGCTAGAGTGCAAAGAGTTCTCACTAAAGAATAGCCATAAGCAAGTTGAAAGTTTATGGGTAGCTATTAGGGATCAAGACAACAAAGGGAGCCCTGTGGTAAGAGTCTACTACAGGCCACCTGAGCAAGTTGAGCCTGTTGATGAAGCCTTCCTACTCCAGCTCAAGGAGGAATTGTGACCACAGGCTCTCATTCTTCTGGGGGATTTAAATCACTCTGACATCTGTTGGAAAAGCAGCACAGATAGCTGTAGGCAATCCAGGAGGCTCCTGGAGTGGCTAGATGACAATTTAAGGCAAGAAATTAACAGCGCTACACAAGGGGAGGTGTTGGACCTATTGGTCACAAATGCAAGTGAAGTCATCAAGGATGTCAAAGTTGAAGGTAGCCCAGGCTACAGTGCAGTGCAGTTCACTGTCCTGAGAAGTATGAAGACCTTCAGAATCAATTAGAACTCTGAATTTTAGGAACGTAAATTTCCAGCTTTTCAAGGAGTTAGTAAATATGACTTCATGGGAAATGGCCCTCAGAGACAAGGATGTTGTTCTACCCCAAAATTCTGAAGGAACAGACTCTATTTAAATGTATAATGTCACAATAATATTTCCTGTAGGAAGGCCAAAGTCACAAAGAGGGAATTTTCTGGCACACTAGTTTTGAAGTTATGGAGTCTGCTTTTATTATTTTGCCAAAGAAACATGGGAGCTGATGCTCATTACTATTCTGCAAGGTAGTTTTAGCACCTTTTAAGCTAAATATCTTTTTTCAGAATGTTTGGTAGAATCTTTTCTACAGCCATGGAATGAACAAGCTAATTTAAGAACAGTGACACAAAGTTCAGTTCTGGGACCCTGGCATGTCTTAAGGCCTTCAGTCTATATGCCAGGCCTGATGACTGAAGAAGAAAGGTAAAAAATGTGATTATGGCACATTTTCTGCCAGAGCTTGTGCTTCAGCTTGCCTTCCAGAGGTGAGTGCAGTTTTACAGCATGCAGCTGGAAGTTAACATCAGAAGCCAGTGTTCCAGCACTGGCAGCTGCTACTCCGGCCAAAGCAGGAAGTCTTTGCGACAGCAGCACAGCACAATGGGCACAATATTGCTTCTGGACTGCTCCCAGATTGCTGTTAACATGTTTGTCTCAATAGTCAGCTGCACGGAAGTAGCTCCTCAAGGTTCAAATTATGGGCTGATTTTTCCCCTTCAGAGCTGTGTATCCTCTGTAATGCACACTCACAAGAGCACTTCTCTCTGTGACTGACCATTTCTTCAAGCTAACTTGCTGCAAGCACGTATTTTTTCTTTTCACCTAGAACCCTGTGCAAATTAAGATCCAAATCATATAATGAGAGATTAAATTTATAGTACAGCATAAGATAAACAGATAAATGGAGAGTGATTTAATCAAACACCATGCCATTTTACATGCTTAACATACTTTTACATGCAGCTATCGCTCCTGCCGTTTCAATTTCTGTCACTGTGCAGTATCAAATCAGTATTAACAGCACTAGTATAATACAAATGATAATAACTTAAAACTCATATTTGCCTGCCAGAATCCAAACTTGTTGTAATTTGATCTCAGGATTTGGATTGCAGAGTGCAATCTGTTACTTACACTATGTGATGGACACAATTCTTTTCACCTCCTACCCTTTTCATAGTAATGTCAACAAAAAGAAAATGAGCATGATAGAACATAGGTGTATCTCAAAGGGGCTTAAAAGATCAAGACAAAGAATCTGAAGACATTAGTAATCTGATGGGTCAAATACTTATTAATATTAATAAGCGTGTGATTTAGTTGATGAGATTCAACTTTTTTCATTTGGCAAGTCATGTTATGAAACCATTGCAGAGTAATTTGTAAGCATTTGTTCAAGTCTTCCTTCATGAATCACAAATCATACCCTTAGAGTAGTCTGCAAATGTTTTGTGGGTTTTTTTTATATCTAAACATGGTTTAAATATGATTAGGAGAATCTACAAATCTTAAGAGTAGTCCTGAAACAAAGAAGGATAACTAACATAAATAAATGGAGAAATGTTTAAAAAAATAAACAAAGGAGAAACAATTACTTGCTCATTTCAAAGATGTTATATTGCATTCTTTATTCTAATTGTGGAAAATTAGCCATTGACGACCAGGAACAATTGATTTTCCTTCACAGCTGTTTTCTAATTACATCTGAACGCTGAAAAATCTGGTGCTGCCACTCGGTTTTACAAAGAGTCTCATCAGTGAGTTTCTCAATGCATCAAGTGCCCTGTTGCCCTGCTACCAATACATGTACCAGAGGTCTGCGATGCTTTCACTGTAGCCCTGTCTTTTGGGTTTTATGAAAAAGTCAGATATTTTACAGGTATTGCAACAGGCTGGAAGGAAATGCACAAGTTGTTCAGTACCAATGCACTTTTTTCTTTCCCACACTGTTTGGTTTAGTACTTCTAAACAGTATGTGCGGTATATTCATTAACTTCTCAGAGCTTCTACTTTCTATATATATATGTGCATATGTATAGGTATATACATGTCTAGAGAGACACAAACACACATGTATTATATCTATACATGCTGTAAAGTCAAGGGGTTACAAATCACATTAAGAGTTAATGTCAGTGTCTGATCACTCAGTGTTCTGAATTCTTTTTAAATAAAGCATGAAGAATTTGACAGGGACCTTTCCAGACCTGAAGTTCAGAAAAGGAATCTCAAAGCTGGCTTTGGACTTCTTCAGATCTCATACTACAAGACAAGGGTACAAGGCTTGTTTGGTTTTCTGTTCTTCATTTTTATTACCTGATTTGCTTTAGCTCTGGCAACTCAGCAACTGAATTAAAGAGGTTGGAAAAGACCTTTGAGATCATCAAGTCCAACCTATCATCCAACACCACCCAACCAACTAAACCATGGCACCAAGCACCCTATCAGGTCTCTTCCTAAACACCTCCAGTGATGGTGACTACACCACCTCACTGGGCAGCAATGGCCAATCACTCTTTCTATGAAGAACTTCTTCCTAACATCCAGCCTAAACCTCCCCTGGTGTGGCTTGAGACTGTGTCTTTTTGTTCTCTTGGTAGTTGCCTGGGAGAAGAGACCAACCCCCACCTGGCTACAACCTCCCTTCAGGTACTTGTAGACAGCAATAAGGTCTCCCCAGAGCCTCCTCTTCTCTGGGCTAAGCAACTCCAGCTCCCTCAGTCTCTCCTCATAGGGCTTGTGCTCCAAACCCCTCACCAACTTTGTTGCCCTTCTCTGGACACATCCCAGCAACTCAACATCTTTCCTAAACTTAGGGGCCCAGAACTGGACACACGACTCAAGGTGCGGCCTAACCAGTGCTGATGACTGCACAATGACTTCCCTGATCCTGCTGGCCACACTTTTTCTGATACAGGCCAGGATGCCACTGGCCTTCTTGGCCACCTGGGCACACTGATGGCTCATGTTCAGCCTACTGCCATCCAGTACCCCCAGGTCCCTTTTTGCCTGGATGCTCTCCAGCCACACTGACCCCAGCCTGTAGCACTGCATGGGTACATGTTGTGGCCAGTGTGTAGAACCTGGCACTTAGATGTGCTCAGTCTCATGCCATTGGACTCTGCCCATCTGTCCAGCCTGTCAAGGTCCCTCTGCAGAGCTCTCCTGCGTTCAAGTAATTAATCCCATATTTCTACAATCTCATACATACATATCTTATATTCTATATGCCAATCCTGGTAACCAAACACTAAGATTCTGGTTTTGTTTTTATCTATTGTTACTTTTCTTAAATTAAATATAAATAGCAGATTAAGTAGAAACATAAAGACTCAGATGTTATTGTATAGTAAGTTATACATGAAATCTTAAAGGAGAGGCTTCTAGCAGATGCTCAAAAGCTTAAGCTGCACTGAGTGGATTTCCTACAGTTCAGGAAAGCATTGGAGCAATGGCTGAAACACATAGTTGTAAAGTCCAGGGTGCAGTTGAAGTGGGGCTGGAAAGGAGTTACCAACGAAAAGTATTGGAATTCTTAGGCCCTTGCTCTATTCATACATCTTGAAAAAAGGAAAAGGCTGTATTTCCTAGTAGTTAATGAGAAATTCCATTGCTCATGACCACAAAGTAAGTGCCAAGTGTTTTTTGAGGTATTAGATATAAATACAATTATTTTTATTGTTTGTTTACCCATAAAAGAAGGAAAGCTAAGCAGAGCTGTCCATATTTGTCTCTACTTATAATAAGGAATAAAATTGTAATTAGAAATATTATGTTGTGCTAGCTGCTGGAATTATTTTTTGTAGTAACCTGTGATTAACATTACTACAAATATTGCAGAAAATTCCTCTTTCTCTTGATTCTATGTGAGTTTAAGACTGAATTTTTGATAGTGTGTTCAATCTTCTCCAAAATATTATATTTCATATACTCTTTGTTAAAAATTAGAAATAAATATTCTATTTGAGTCTTTTTCCTTTTTCTGCTAGGCAAAAGCATATCTCCAAATGCAGTTCCTAATACCTCACATGAAGTACTCTTGCAGTCTTCTTTCCATATACTATATGACCCTATGACACCTTCTTAATTCCCTGCAGCCATCTGCCACCTTTTTGGTGCATCTAGACACTCTGATTGTAAGAATCAGATAAAAATTGATTTTGTTGATTTAAACCATATGGTTGATGACAAGGGATAAGAACTTTAGTCAAGGAAAACATTTGTTGTTAGCCTTGGTTGGACTTAAGTAGAGAAAATGGTCCAGAGTTCCAGGAAAAAGGCTTTTCCTGAGAAGATACTCAGCATTTTGGTTCCCATCCCTGTTCTCTACATTCCATTGTATTTTCTTTCTTTTTACCTCTATCTCATTGGCTTCACAAATGGACCAGAAGGTGTCAAGGATTCAAATACTTCTTGTTGTGGTCAGAATCTGCTGTGTTTGAAGGCTGGGAGCTGTAACGCCTCTTTCATTTAGCTCTACCCACATATACCTTGAGTCTGACAATACTGGCCTTCTACAATTTAAGAAATGTTTTTGGTGTGACTGGAGTATGCTGTGAGCATGAAGGAGAATTTAACTGACTGGCATTGAAAAACCCCAAAGGAGCACAGGAAGGATTTTGAACCAAGAATTCTGGATTAATGTCCCAGTAGGAGCTCAAAGAACTTTGAAATCAATTTCCAGATTTAACACCTGGATTCAAGCAAAGCCTTAAACTACATGATTTCAGGAAGAAAAAAATATTTAATGAACTTTATGGTCAGGTGAGCACCAAAATCATAGAATGGTTTAGGTTGGAAGGGTCCTTAGAGATCACCTACTCCAATCTCCTTGCCATGGGCAGGGACACCTCTCAAATAGACTTTGCAAACCTTGCCACATTTAAGTGACCATTTAATATTGTACACAATATTCTATACAGGAAATTCAAGCTTTAACTTAGCTCTGTGTCACAAATTTCTTTACAGCAGTCCGTTTCCCTTTGTGCTCATTCTGTGCTCTGTAATGAGTCACTTACCTTTACATAATTTAAATATTTAAGGCATCTTACTATGATTATTTTTAAAGCAATTGCTGAAATAGAAACAAATGCCTCCCAGCGCTGTGTATTCCTATCAGGCTCTTATAATCAGGATGATCGCTTAATTAGCATGTTTGTTTCCACTAGGGTATACCAATTAAGAGATGTAACCACACTGCTGTACATTCCTATTAATGCTTTTCTACATTAAAAGTAAGATCACACATTTCAGCAGGTGTAGCTTTTAACACTAATGGAAAATTTTCCAAAGAATATTGAGCTATTTTGCCATCTGTTTCTTATGCTGCTGTTCTTAAATTACTAGAAACTAGACATCAGGTGGATTCTTTTTTAGACCTGCCAGAATATTAACTTTACTTCATAGTTTTCACAAACACATTTAAGTTAATATTTCAATAAAAATACTTCTGACATGAGTAATGATTTCTCAGAAAAGTTACTTCCACAGAAATGTCATCCTCACATATTTTGTGCTTGGTAGTTACAGTAGAAACGTTTTTCTGAGAAATTGTATGTTGGATTCTTTGTCTCCCTTTACTCCCATCACAAACATCAGAGTTTCCTCCGCTATAAAATTGTTTTGGCTTCTGCTCACCGTGATGTTGTTAAAACAAAAACCAAATCACACACAGAGACAACCCACCAACATAACAAACAAAAACAAACAGACAAAAAAAAAATATATAAAATTTGGAGTAATTTCTGATGCATTTTGAATCAGCAGCAGTCATCTAAAATTATTATACTGTCATCATTACTGTTAAAAATTACTTTGCCATATTATTCATCAATTTAAAGTCTGTTTTGTACTCAGCCCTTTTTTTTTTTAGAAGAAAAATATTTTGAAAATTTGTCTTTTCACACACTCACTAAAGTGTTGTGATACACAAATTATTCACAAAAGTGTGAACTTAGTCTGAAATTTGCATGCACAAAGGTAACTGGCTTCTATTTGACAATCGTTTTTAAAGATGTATGTACATTTGCCTAGTGTAGTCCTATAAAGAATCTGCTTGATTTTCCACCAGACTACTACTAATTGATCTATGATACATGTAATTAATTAATTTAGAATTATTAAGCCTACAGAAAACATTATTATGAACTCAATATTGCATGTCTCAATCACAATTCCTGCAATATCTAGATGTCTCATGTGTCTCCCAATTTAGGTCTCGGCCTTAAACAATACAGTATGTTTTATAGTCTTATTTTTTAGCAGTTGTAGCATTGCAATTGCTCAAAGGCATTTCAAACCATTCTTTTCAACAATGACAGTTTAGTTGATGGATAGTTCTGTCTACTCTTCTGTTTTTATAAAGGATATATTGCTGATTCAAAGATAGTTGCAGTTTTCACAAATTCATGACTCTGTGAAGAAACATGAAATGGAGAACCGCATAACAGAATTGAAGTTTTCTATAGCTACCATGCTTAGAAAAGCAATTGGATAATATCATTATCTGCATGAAATAGAAAATAATAAGTTTAAAATATCATACTGCAAATGTGCTAACACCAGAACAGCAAATAAGAACTGATGTGAACTGCTTTATCCTTTGCACAGTAACTACAGAATAAAAGAAACTTACAAAAATGGGATTTTATGCCAAAATTCTTTTTCCCAATACCTTTTAATGCATTTCAATCTTTTTATGAAGTGCATTTATGTACTGATGGCTTTGTAGTTACATTTCTTTAAAGCCTACCACTGTAAAATTCTGGTTTCACATACTGTTTTCCAAACTCTAAGTATTCTTTTTGGTCCAGGAGAAATTTTCCATGAAAATTGGCTTACATTGATTTGTTCCTGATAATAAAAAAGGTCTATAGTTTCTCAGAACAAAATTAATTAAGCATAAAATTTCTTGTTCTTAGTGGTTCTGTGCAAAGATGACTATTCTAGCACAGTTCTAAAAGCAAAGACTCACCATTTTTTGGTGGAAATACTAATACTAAGGTATTCTAACAATGAGGATTTTATTGTATGTCTGTCCTCTCCCCAAACAAGGAAGGATTTTCCCTCTGAAGTCTCCATTTTTGTTCATTAAGCACATATGTTCCCTAGGGCCTTGACACAAACAGGCAGGCTGATTCCATGAGACTTCCGTTTCCATCAGTATCAGAGAATCACAGAATGAGAGGAGTTGCAAAGGACCTCTGGAGATCAGCTAATCCAAACCCACTGCCAGTGGAGGTTCACCTAGATCAACTTACACAGGACAGCATCCAAGTAGGTTTTGAATGACTCCAGAGATGGAGACTCTACCACCACTCTGGGCAGCCTGTTCCAGTGCTGTACCACCTTCAATGTAAAGCAGTTCCTCTGCATATTTAGCTAAAACTTTCTACATTCAAGTTTGTGCCAGTTACCTCTCATCCTGTCATTGGGCACCACTGAAAAAAGACTGGCCCCATCTCTGTTTACAAAGGCCTGGAATGACAGGATGAGGGGCAATGGCTTTAAACTGGAGAAGAGCAGATTTAGGTTGGATGTTTGGAACAAGTTCTTTACTACAAGGGTTGTGGAACACTGGAACAAGTTGCCCAGGGAGGTGGTTGAGGCCCCTGCCCTGGAAATATTTAAGGCGAGGCTCGACAAGGCCCTGGTCAGCCTGATCTAGTTGAGGATGTCCCTGCTGACTGTGGGGAGGTCATACTACATGACCTTTAGAGGTCCCTTCTGCCCCAGACCATTCTACGGTTCTATGATTCTATGATCTGAGTCTGATTAATCATAAAAAAACCTAAACCAACAACAAAACACAACAAACAACAAAATCATCATCAACAAAATAATGTATGTAAGTCTACCCAAATTACACAGAAAAGACACAGTGGAAAACAAAATAGTTGCTAATATTCATTAATATGTGGGATATAAACACAAGTGCCTTCTTTTAATGAGTTAGCTGCAGGCTAGCCTGATCTAATTGAGGATGCCCCTGCTTACTGCAGAGGGGGTTGAACTACATGGCCTTCAGAGGTCCATTCTGACCCAGACCATTCTATGATTCTATGATCTGAGTCTAATTCCTTTAATTCCCCCCAAAATTGAGGTGATACACTTGCTCTAAGCACAAATTACACAAGAAACATGAGATCAGTTTTACAGCTAGAAACTGAAACTGGAAGACTTTGATAAGAAGATTCAGTGCAAATTCTTCAATCTTCTGCACCCACCACTGGTCTGATCTCAGTCATATAAATCACAAATATCTTCATTGTTGTCAGCAGTCAATGAGCACTGAGTAGTCATTGTTGGAAGGTAAGCTAAGACCAGAAGATAGAGAAACATAAGTTTTCCAGAACATCATTTCCCCAAAACTGAGACAGATGTCTGCTTTTTTTACTAGCAAGCCCTTGAATAAGAATTGCCTTTCTGATTGACAACAAATGCTACCTTAGGTGTGATAACATTGTTTTCAAGAATCACTTCTAGTAACTATTTTTCTGCATGAAGTCACAGTCAGTGCTTCAGTATGGATTTATAACCTGAGATTAAATATTCATAGAACCTGAGGATGACCCATTTGTGTAACTGCCAGTTCTAAGGATGCAAAAAAAAACCAAAAAAGACTGTCCCAGCATGTCTCAAACCCTGATAATCTCTAAGCAATGCAATTAAAAAAATAAAAGTTTTTCTTGAGAATGTGTACAGCTGTTGTTCTAAAATAGCAATGATAACAAAATAAATTCCCAAATCTATGAACAAGGGTTTTCAAAGTGAAAAATGTCTGTTTAATTATGAGGAGTATTCTAGAGTTGTTTTGTTTCACTTTGTATTGACTTTGCTTTTGGGTACTTGTGATTTAAGGTTAGAGTTAGGTTAGGGTTGGGATTAAGAGATAAAATCCAGAGGTGCAGCTCAAGTGAGGCTGGAAAAAGGGATATGAAAAGTGTAACACGTAGAGGATATTGCTGTGAGACATTTTCATTGGGCACCATAAGGCTCAGTCTATGTTAGGGTCAAAGATAGGACTAGGTTTAGGACTAGATAGACAGAGAAAGAAAGACATGAAGTGCAGCCATAATGTAGCTGGAAAAGGAGAATTTCACCCAGCACTTTTAAAATAATCTGTAGTGCTGTGGAAACACAGTTTTAACTTAACACTTTAACAGGTATTAATAAAAAGTTGATATTTTTGCACTCCTCTTGTCCCAAAGTCCATCAACTATTCATCTTCTTGCTTAGTTCTGTTCAGCATTCACATGCTGATATTTTTAATATGTTTTAAACTGATTGTTGATTTTAAAGGTTTGTCCTCATTAATTCCAACACATACATCTGGGCAGCCTGGGCAGCAAACAGGAGAAGCTGGAAGCCATTTTTCCGCAGGATAGCTATGACTTAGTCACCATCACAGAAACACGGTGGGATGAATATCATGACTGGAGTTCTGCAGTGGATGGCTGTGCACTTTCTAAGGAAGGCAAGCCCAACAAGGTGAGGCTGTGGAGTGGCTCTTTATGTGAGAGAGCAGCTGGAATGTATTGAGGTCTGCCTAGAGAGGGAGAAGAGCAAGTTGAAAGTGTGTGGGTAAGAATTAAGCGACAGGCTGACAGGACTGACATTGCGGTGGGTGTTTACTATCGGCCACCTGGTCAGTAAGAGGGGATTGATGAAATCTACACACAGCTTAAAGTAACCTTGTGATCACATGCCATATTTACCATGGGGGGACTTTAGCCACTCAGATTTGCTAAAAAGACAGCACAGCAAAGCACAAACAGTCCAAGGTTCTTGCACTCTACTGATGACAACTTTTTGACACAGGTGGTGAAGGACCCTAAAAGGAGAGGTGTGCTGTTTGACCTTGCACTAATGAACAAAGAAGGTCTGGTCAGGAGTGTGAAAGCTGGAGGCAGCCTTGGCTACAGTGACCCTGAGATGGTGGAGTTCAGGATCATGTGAGGAAGCAGGCTAGTAAGTAGGATTACAACCCTGGACTTCAGGACTGCCAACTTTGACCTCTTCAGAGATCTTCTTGGAAGAATCCCATTAATTAAGTCTCTAGAAGATGGGGGGGCAAGGAGAGCTGGTTAATAGGCAAGCAGCACTTCTTCCAAGCTCAAGGTCAGTGCATCCACATGAATATGTAATCAAACAATGGAGGCATGAGAACTGCATAGATGATCAAGGAGCTTCTGAAAAAACTGGAATGGAAGGAGGAATTGCATAGCATGTGAAAAAAGGGACTGGCCCCTTGGGAGGAGCACAGGAACACTGCAGAGTATGAAACCTAAGGCCCTCTTGGAATTAAATCTGACAAAGTGTGTTAAAAATACCAAGAAGGGCTTCTTCAAGTACATTAGCAGGAAAAGAAACGCCAAGCAAAATGTAGGCCTGCTGCTAAATGAGGTGGGTGGCCTGGTGACAGAGAATACAGAGAAGGCAGAGTTACTGAATGTCTTCTTTGCTTTAGTCTTTACTTCTAAGTCTGCCCCTCAGATGCCGGAGGCAAGGGAGAAAGTCTGGAGGAAAGAAGACTGTCCCTCAGTCAAGGATAGACATCACCTAGACAATTTAGACAGCCAAAAATCCACGGGGTCCAATAGGATGCACCCACAAGTGTTGAAGTAACTGGCTAAAGTTATTGATAAGCAACTATTGTTTTTGAAAGATCATGGAGAACAGCGGAGGTGCCCAAGGGTTGGACTTGATTCAAAGATCTCTTCCAACCTGTAAGAGACTAAATGCTGTCTCTCTTGACGTGAATCAACAAAGATAAAATCACCTTTGCTCCTTGCCCAGACAATGGTTGCCAAGGGAGGGGATGGTGAGCAATCACCACTGGATAATGACTCTCCGGAATGTACATAGACAAGATCATCTCTACCCATCAGCTATCCCAGAAAGGAAGGATGGTGAAAATTACAATGGATTCACCACCTGGACACACACCTAAAAAAACCTGTGACTGAAAAATGTATAAAAGACCTGAGCAATGCCTGCTCAGGAGAAGAAAAATGGAGAAGAAAATACAAGGAGAAAACAGACACAGGAGAACATCACCATGTAGCCCAAAAGCAGCAGACCAGGAGGAACCCTCTCTCCGTGTCCTAAGTTTCACCTGCTGCAACTTATGGAGCTGAAGAGGCTTCTCAGAGAAGGACTTGGATATTGGGATCTCTCCCTCCCCTTCTCCAGTGGAGGACAACACAGCCAACAAGGATGACATCTTCTCCAAGTCAAAGCAGCAGCACTCTTCCTCCACCGACCCAAACTGTCTTGAGGGGATGGGGGTGTGGTAATATAATTCCTTCCCTCTTCTCCCTCCCTCTTCTCCCTCTCTCTATTTTTTTCCCTCTCTCTCTCCCTTCTTGTCTTCCGTCCACTTCAATCTGTTAATAAATAGCCTAGCTGTTGATATTTTGGCCTCATTTGTGCCTCTAATTTCATAGCACAGGAATGTTCAAAAGAACTGAGTCTCTTTCCCTCTCTGGGCTGAGCCACAACCTCAACAATTCTAAGATTCAATGATTCTACAATTGCAGGAAAGCCAAATATCACTAATATCTTCCAAAAGGGCAAGAAGGAGGATTCAGGAACCTACAGGCCAGTCAGCACCATCTCTCTGCCCGGAAAGATGATGGGCCAAGAGAACGGTGGGGTGCATTAAGAGTGTGGCAAGCAGGTCAAGAGAGATTCTCTTTCCTCTCTGCCTTGTCCTGGTGAAACTACACCTGATTTTTGTGTACATTTTTGGGCTCTGCAGTTCAAGAAGGACAAGGAACTACTGGAGAGAGTCCAACAGAGAGCCACAAGGATGATTACAGATTCACAGATTGCATTGGGTTGGAAGTGACCCTCAAAAGAGACTGAAACATCTCTTACAAGGAGAAAGTAACTGACCTGGGGCTCTTTAGCCTGGACAAGAGGGGATCTTATAAATTCTTATAAATATATAAAGAGTGGGCTTTTCTCAATGGTAAGACATGGGGCAATAGGTACAAACTAGAACACTGAAGACTTCACAGACTTCCAGAATATATATTGTTAGGTGAGACCTCAAAGATCATCTAGTCCAAACCTGCAGAGGTCCTGTTAAGCCCCTACCATTCTATGATTCTATGATCTGAGCTGTAGCATTTTAACAAATCAAGATCAGCTTGATTTGGCTTTCTAGATAACATTGTTTTCTGTTATTTTTATAAGGATGGAAATGTATAAATTTTTACACAGATGGAACATTTCATCATTTCAAGCAAATGACATGAAGGGAGAAAAGGAAGTAAAACAGATAGAACTGGCCCAAGAAAAATATTATCAATGGTATGAAGATTCTTATTTAGAATCTATCTATAACTAGCATTCCGTTACAGTTTGAAGGGGCACCTTTAGCCTAGTCCCTGACTGCAGAGACTGAAAATAAATTGCCATTGGATGCAAAAGGAAAATAATAATAAGGTCTATATAATTCATTGGATTGCTAACGGGAATATAGAGCAGAAGTATAAACAGTTCTTTCTCTCTTCTTCTCCTGTCACTTCTACTTGCAAGTTTCCTCTCTGGCCTTGCTAGGGTATCTCTGTTTTGACTACTGTGTGAGGTAACAGGAAAGAGGGAGGGAGTGGGGGAGGAGGTGAAGAGGTCCCCTGGATCTAAGGGAGTCTGAGGAATTTATGAGTTGATTGTGAGTTGATTATAAGTGCCATGGTTTAGTTGTTTAGGTGGGTTGAATTGGTTGATGAGCTGGACACGATGATCATGAAGGTCTCTTCCAACTTGGTTACATGTATATATATAGAGAGAGTACAAATATTGTATATTTTGTACATATGCATTGCATTTCATATTTCTAGGTTTTAGTTTGCTTGTAAATACAGCTTCATTTGCTTCCATCCCAAACCGAGCTAGCCTGGCAATTCTTGTTTTGGGAGGTATTCCTCTCAAATTACTGAGGGGTCAATTTCAACACACCACACATTCCTATATCAGTTGTTAAATATTTTGCCTTTTATATCATTTGAAATTGGCTTATTTCAGCTTCTAGGCATTCTCTCTAGATATAACAAAATGAAATGCCTTCACCTACTACACTGAGAAACCTGTAGAGCCTTGTATCATAGTATCATTCAGGGTTGGAAGGGACCACAAGGATCATCTAGCTCCAACCCCCCTGCCATGGGCAGGGACACCCCACACTAGATCAGGCTGGACAGAGCCTCATCCAGCCTGGTCTTAAACACCTCCAGGGACGGGGCCTCAACCACCTCCCTGGAAAAAACTGTGAAAGACAACACAAAGCTTCCCATGGATTTGCTTCCCATGGAAATGTAACTACACAGTAATCAGCTCACATCTCCATCTTGTTCTTACAAGCATTTAAGCCTCCTTTTCAAAAGCTTTAAGAATTTCATCATTCATAGGTTTTTTTGGTTTTTTTTTGTTTGTTTGTTTGTTTGTTTTTGTGGTACTATTCTGAATTATCTCCAAATGGTTATATTTTGTAGCATTACTTTAAAAAGTGGGAGTACAAGAGCTGTGAATGGCTTTTCAATACTGAAGCTCTCTAAATCCTGTAACAGAGAGAAATTCAATGTCTTGTTCCTGTGATTAGTCTTTTTGCCACTACATCTCACTGACAAGAAACATTAAATTGTTTGTCCACTATGACTATCATATCTTCCCTAGACTCTTGATATTTATTATACATCCAAATAAATTTTGTGCACTGCTTGCTGCAAGATGTTTGATTTTTTATTCAATTCTGTAGAATCAGAATGTCTGTGAGTGAACCCATCTTACTCAGAAATTAGGTATCAGTGCCATTTCTCCATCTTCATATTCAACATTCATTCCTCCAATCTGTGCATCATCCATCAGCTGGATATTTTATCCACTTTTTTTATTATTATTTCTGGATAAAAGTTGAATGGCAAACAAACTAATAACCATGGAGCTCCACTGGAAACACGTATTCAGTGTTCATTTCCAGTGACAGATACTCCCTTCAAATCCATCTTTTGGATCAATTTCCTATGTATCTATTGATATTGTGTAATGTAAATCAGAGTTCTAGGTCACACAGTGTCATATTCCTATCATGGCCTGTGTGTATGGCATCTTCACACTTACCTTTTCAGAAACATTTATTATATGCTGAGACATTAGGATCAGGTTTATTTGACTAGAAATAATTTATGCAAAATTATTTTGGCTGGCATTAGTTGCATTTCTATCACTGAATTTCTTATCAGTGAATTTTATACCAACATTATTTCTTAGGACTGATACAAGGCTCACCAGCTACCAAATAGGGCAGATTAACACTTTAAGCTGCAGGAATTTTCTTGTTTAGAGATTTATTAAAATGAATATCAGAGGAAGAGGCATTTCCTTAGCCAATTTTTAGGGACACTTGAATATTATCTTAATTGAATACGTTTATTCATGGTATATGATGCTTGAAGTTTAGCAGTATGCGGTGCTGTGATTTTCTACCAGTCTTACATCCTCAAATGTAAAATATATTCCCACATTTTTTTCTGAAAAATGAAGTCACTGCCTCACAAGGAGACAAGATATAGGTACCAAGTCTTCTCAGCAGGAGTCAGGCTCTGTTGTCTCTGCAAAGATGAGAATTTAACTTGCACTTGGTGTGTAAGACAGCAGTTTTAAGTTACTCTGGAAGAATCTCTGGGAACAACAGGGAGTCTCAGTTTTGCAGTAGTATCTAGTTTCAGTACTGTCATTTTGCTGAGTTTGGAACCATAATCTCACTTTCTTTCCCTACTTTGCTCTTTGTCAATTGATAGTAGACAGCACCTGATATTTTTCTCAGTCGCTACTGATCTAGGTTATACTTTTTTTTTCTCATTTCATTTCTTGGTTGGTGTACTAAGCAGGGGTGGTTAATCAATTATTGGGTTTTTTTTTCATTCACTGAATGATTGTTATTAATAATTTTGTCATACCTATCTTAGAATGAGTGTTGCCCTTAGGTAGTTCTCTCAGCCACAAAATTATTCTAGTACCCTCTTCTTTATGGTTCTCACATAAAGGAAAGATAGATATAGATATTGTAATAACATTTATATTTTTATATTTTTTTATAACTAATATTTCCTGGCAGTGGTATCTTCGAACACCGCCATAATTTATTTACAAAACATATTCACAGGTTCAGTTATTCGGTTGTGGGGTTTACACTGCACATATAAAGACAGTTAAATGATTCAAGCACAGATCCTAACGTTTCCAATACAGCAATTCAAATTGGAAATATAGATGCTGTGATCTGTGGTTTTCCCACAAATGGGATTCCATGGCAGATTAGCTGGGTACACACAACTTGCTCCTCTGTCTGGTATCTTCCCAGATGATGGGGATGGATGGGCTTGGAGAGGGCTATAGGCCTCCCTCATGTCATGCTCAGTCACTGCTCTGTAGCCTCTTCTGGGATTCAATTCCCTTGGAGCTTTTTCCCTTTCTGCCTTGATCCAGGTGCAAGGCCTGGGTGAAGTTGTTAGTCTGCTAGAGCAGGCTCTTCAGCTGCTATTCCAGCAGCATTTGGCTCTTGCCTCTTTGTGGTAAGCAGGCCCTCTGCTCCTACTCAGGCAGAATTTGGCTTTTGTTGCTGTCTGGGTGAGGACAAGGCGAGCTGCTTCACTTCTTGGCTGGTTTAAATACTGTACTGAGACAACTAATGCCCTTTGCTAACACACAACCCTGATAACTAGACTTCTAGGATGGGGCATATCTAAACATGTCCAGACACACACACAGTTCACAGCTGTGTTACAAAGTTAATCACACATGCTACATGTTTATCTGGACCCCAGGAAGTGTCCAGGTTTGCATACTCAATTTGCTTACAATTTTATCACGCATGCTATACATTTACCTTGACCATCTGGACCCCGGGAACTCTCCAAGTTAGCACATTTTCAGGTGCTTAGCCCATTGTCTGTGCGAGGGCATGTTTGGAGGTTGGACCCTTCAGGACAATATTGATATAGATACAGATATAGATATAGGTGATATAGATTATATAGATAGATATAGATGGATATAGATGATGTAGATATAGACAAAATTAACATTTCAGTACATACCATGTAATATATATATAAACTAAAATAATTAAATTTAATTATTTAAAGTTCACTAAAGAACTTTTACAAAACATTGTTCCTCAAGATGATGGAATCATTACTTTTGGGGGAAAATAATCATTACTGATTATTTTCATTTATATTTCTTTCACAATCATCTTATTAGAATAGAATAGAATAGAATAGAATAGAATAGAATAGAATAGAATAGAATAGAATAGAATAGAATAGAATAGAATAGACCAGGTTGGAAGAGACCTTCAAGATCATCATGTCCAACCTATCACCCAACACCACCTGATCAACTAACCCATGTAACCAAGCACCCTGTCAAGTCTCCTCTTGAACACCTCCAGTGACGGCGACTCCACCACCTCCCCGGGCAGTCCATTCCAATGGGCAATCACTCTCTCTGTGTAAAACTTTCTCCTGACCTCCAGCCTGAACCTCCCCTGGCACAGCCTGAGACTGTGTCCTCTTGTTCTGGTGCTGGCTGCCTGGGAGAAGAGACCAACCTCTGCCTGTTTACAACCCCCCTTCAGGTAGTTGTAGAGAGCAATAAGGTCACCCCTGAGTCTCCTCTTCTCCAGGCTAAGCAGCCCCAGCTCCCTCAGTCTCTCCTCATAGGGCTTGTGTTCCAAGCCCCTCACTAACTTCGTTGCCCTTCTCTGGACTCGTTCCAGCAAGTCAACATCCTTCCTAAACTGAGGGGCCCAGAACTGGACATGCTACTCGAGGTGTGGCCTAACCAGTGCAGTGTACGAGGGCAGAATGACCTCCCTGCTCCTGCTGGCCACACTGTTCTTAATGCAGGCCAGGATGCCATTGGCCCTCTTGGCTGCCTGGGCACACTGCAGGCTCATGTTCATCCTACCATCAACCAGCACCCCCAGGTCCCTCTCTGCCTGGCTGCTCTCCAGCCACTCTGACCCCAGCCTGTAGCACTGCATGGGGTTGTTGTGGCCAATGTACAGAACCCGGCACTTGCCAATATCTACCTTACTTTTCATACTCTTAAAAAAAAAAAGAGCTATTCAGAGCACCCATCAGAGGGTCTTAAATATGGCAATGTGATCACATCAAAACACTAGTACTACTAATAGTATAAGCTATTAGCTTCTTTGCTCTGGAGTGCTGTTTCCAAGTTCAACTAAAGGTGTTCTCTGATGAAAACTCTCAAGAGGCATTTTAGTAGTTAGAAGGAGGGAAAGATGTTTTCCTGCTTTTGCAATTTTGTGTACACAATAATAAATAAATAGACAGTTGCTTTGAACTGAGAACCCCAAGCAACACAAAGATAATTTCAGCTTCATGCTGTGACTCAATGCCTCATGAGATATTTTCACTCTGGTTTCTCTGTTACATAGTGCCTCAAATGATAAAGACCTAAATGCATGTGCACAGCAACTCCCAGTTTTGTGAAAAATCTAAATACTTTAATATTTTCCCAACTGTTAGTAAATTTGAGGAGAGAAAAAAACAAGGAAAGTAGCAAAGACTAGTTGAGTTTAGGAAAGTTGTTGAGTTGCTGGAACGTGTCCAGAGAAGGGGAGCAAAGCTGGGGAGGTGCTTGGAGCACAACCCTATGACAAGAGGCTGAGGGAGCTGGGGTTGCTTAGCCTAGACAAGAGGAGGCTCAAGAGAGACCTTATTGCCTCCTACAACTACCTCAAGGGAGGTTGTAGACAGGTGGGGGGGTGGGGGTTGGTCTCTTCTCCCAGGCAACCAGCACCAGAACAAGAGGACACAGTCTCAAGCTGCACCAGGGGAGATTTAGACTGGATGATAGGGAGAAATTTTTCACAGAAAGAGTGATTGTCCATTGGAATGGGCTGCCCAGGGAGGTGGTGGAGTCACCATCACTGGAGATGTTTAAGAGGAGACTAGATGAGGCACTTGGTGCCATGGTTTAGTTACAGTATCACAGTATCACCAAGGTTGGAAGAGACCTCAAAGATCATCAAGTCCAACCTGTCACCACAGACCTCATTACTAAACCATGGCACCAAGTGCCACGTCCAATCCCCTTGTTGAGTTGCTGTTGTTCCAGCAACTCAACATCTTTCCTAAACTGAGAGGCCCAGAATTGGATACAGGACTCAAGGGGTGGCCTAACCAGTGCAGAGTACAGGGGCACAATGACCTCCCTGCTCCTGCTGGCCACACTGTTCTTGATACAGGCCAGGATGCCATTGGCCTTCTTGGCCACCTGGGTACACTGATGGCTCATGTTTAGGCAGTTGTCAACTGGTACCCCCAGGTCCCTTTCTACCTGGCTGCTCTCCAGCCACTCTGACCCCAGCCTGTAGCACTGCATGAGGTTGCTGTGGCCAATGTGTAGAATCTGGCACTTGGATGTGTTAAATCTTATGCCGTTGGATTCTGCCCATCTGTCCAGTCGGTCGAGGTCCCTCTGCAGAGCCCTTCTGCCCTCTAACTGATCAAAAACTGCTAGATGGTGTTGGGCGAGTGGTTGGACTTGATGATCTTGAAGGTCTTTTCCAACCTGCTTAATTCTATTCTATTCTGTTCTATTCTAAGAATTCCAAAACTTTTGTTTTTTTCATTTTGGAAAACTAAGTAATTTTAACATTTTGAAAATCTATTGGCAACTGAGGATAAAATAGAGAAAATTTGTATGTACTGCTTTCTAGAGCACATTTAAGAAGCAGATCTGCGGTGCATGTTCTAAAGATGGACAATGGGATTAGTTTTTAAGTGGTATTGTACATGTACTGGTGATCAACTTTTTAATATTTTGTTTAAATAATAAAGAAATATTTTTGCATAGGTGTATGCAAATTTGTTTTAAATAGAATATATAATCTTGGTGTTATTTAGGAAAATGTAATCATGCTGTAATATTCAGATTATTTCCTTTACTGAACTAATGAATCAGTAAACAAAGCTTCCACTGCAGTCACAGAATTGTAAATTCAATTGGAAAACTGCATAGGCAATATTCACTGCAACCAGAAAAATTTTGACTAATGAAAGCATCAACTATGTTATGTTTTTAAATTATGCACATGTATTATTTAAAGCACCAAAGCATCTCCTTCGTTATATCTGTTAAAATTCCTCTGGGGAGCTGCATTAGAAAGAATACCCTTAGATGGTCTGAGGAAGTATAAATTAGAGGAAGGATTCTAACAGACCCACATTATGGGTTGTATCTACCTAGTGTTTGACATAAGAATTTTACTAATGTCAAGTAGTGAGCATCTTTGCTTGAGTTAAGAGCTTTGCTAATTTAGGAGAGCTGAATATCTTACTGCAGCAATGATTCTTTAGACACAGGAGTGAAAAATGTTTTAGACTCTCCAAAAATACCTAAGAATGTTGTAAACCAACTCCCATAAAAAAAGTGTAAGCTCCTAGGCAACATTGAAGAACATTTGGCATAGTAGAAAAAGGGTCTAGCACTGAAACTAGCAAGATTGGTTGCCTATGCTACTGGTTTTAGCATAACCCACTTGTAATTCATACTACCAACTGCATTAAGACTGCTTGCAGTCTTCAGGAAGTCACTTTTGTAGTTTTAGCACTTACATTAAAAATTTTAAGCTTGGGAAACTGAAAATGTTGGCAACTTGATTTGAAATAGAAGTTAATCTGGTGCCCTCCTTAAACATAATCCCTGAGAACACATTACAGTGGCTTTGGAGAAACAGTTATGCCTTTTAAACTGCATAATATTGGCATAAATCAAGTCTCAGAGTCTGGCAGGATAGATGAAAATAAGCTGACATTTAGGGACGTATGTTATTTACATTTGGAAACCTTTGTATTTTCAGAATATTTTGGTTAAGAAACTATATGAAGTACAAACAGAAGATGAATTAAAGATGCCAAACATCTTAAAATTGGGAAGCCAGATGAGACTTTCTGTTTACTAAGGAGAGTGGTCCCAAGGAACTCTTAACTGTATCTCCCTGTTGATACCATACTAGCCTTAGAGTCAGTTCTATAAAGTCAGATGGCTGGTCAACTCCTCACTTTCTTCTCCTGCCTAGACTGGGGTTATATTTGGCTCTCTGAGCAGAAAGCAAAGTAAGATTTTGATCCACACAGAACCTGGCTACTCTTTGTACATTTTTATCACTGTGGTCAATGGATGTTACAGACTTTTTTATCTCATGCCCTTTAGCATACAAAGAATGCCAGTAACACAGTGATGACAATTAAGTTAATAATAATTGCAGCAGGAAAGTTGTTTCACACTGGAAAGTCCCTGGGAAGGAGATTCCACTGTAATGTGCAAACACTGCGAGGTCAATGTTCAGGAGCTATGGAGTAGTAAGCAACATGTTTTCCGTAATAGAAATGTGAAGAATGCGTTCCTTGTGTTTTTATAGCAGGATGATGAAGTCTTCTATTTTTGTGTCTGTCATAGTATCTTCTTTCTGCAGCTTTCTCATTGAAGTTGTCTTTACTTATTGTCTATGGTAACAAACATAATGGACCTTGCAAGCTTCTGTTTTTCTGTTCTATCATTCTTTTTGCTGCATTGTGAAGTTCATGAAGCTCTTTCTGGAAATGCACTACTTGCACTTTTTGATTTTTCAATCCTGTTCTCCTCAACCTAACAACTCTACGTCTGTTCCTTGTAATATGCTAGCATTGCTCTGAGTAGGGCTTTGTCACAAGAACTTTTCTCCTACTTATAATGTAAACACGAAGCAAACAATATGAGAAAATAGAAGTGTGATGTATGGTTTAGACAGGTAGAATTGTCTAGGAGAAATCTATTTATCCCCATCTCCATGAGAATGCCCTCACATAGTATTAGAATAGTCATCTATAACTTGCTTTTCAAGGGGACATTATTTTTAGCGTCCACAAAGACTTCATACCAAATTCTCAGAAATACTATGTTCCTACATCTGTTATTAAGTTGCACACATGTTGTGCTTTAGATAAATAATGTTATGATGCAATAAGTTATTGAACAAAATCAGGCCTTCTTCAGCTGGGCATCCAAAGCAGTTGTAATCTTTCAAAAAAGCTATACCTATATCTTACTTCCCTAACTGTTAAATGGGAATAATAACATTTCATGTGACAAAAATATGAAGAATATGAATCAGTTATTCCTTTGGCACACTCAAATAGTATAGCAGTAAGTATCATAAAAAATAACTCAGGAGAATATTAATAATCCTGTATTCAGAGGCTCAGCTAAATGACATGCAGTAAACAAATCAAACAAAGGGTGAGCTCTTTCTCATATGCTGAGCATCAACCTTCCTGAGCAATGAAAACTGGGAGCTGGTCAGAATTAGTAGAATGATGAATCAAAGAACAATCTATATGCTAAATTAAGTCTTATCAGCATTAATTCTGGTATTTCTTAAGTTTAGAGCTCTTGGCTTTTAGCCCTAATACTCTTTAATATATTTTTTTAATGTGTTCTATTAAAGGTAATCTTAAAAGCTTCAGTCAGTGTGATCCTATTGCAAAAGGCAGTAAAAGCCACTGAGACAATGACTGTCCTTAAGCAGTTTTCTATGTAAATAAATGCAGTTTTTAAAGAGTGTTTTACATGTTTGGGGGGGGTTGGAGTATGAATAAAAGCAATACTTTCAAACTGGCACACAGATGAGGGCAGACAAATGTCTCCACTAAAACAGTTATCTTAAAAATTGGCTTATGGTGGGGTTTTCCCTCCAGAGGTCAAGGAGCTACAGCCACCCTGCCCTTCTCATGTTGCTTAAAGGGAAATGACTCTTCTAAATCCTACATAGATGGAGCAGGTTCCTGTCCATTGGAGAGAAGGTTCTAGTGTTGAAAAGATTAAGATTTCCTGAGATATAAACCAACAGATCACATGTTTTATTGCAGAACTTTGAACACCACTGAGGAAAATATCTTCTGTAGGATTCAGAAGTCTCCATCTTGATTCTATAGATAGCCCTTAGCCCAGTATTTTGTGCACACAAACTGAGCAGTCTTATTCTTGCTGATTGATTTTCAAATTGATATTGACTTTCCAATTCACATTCCCCTCACTGAGTACCTTCCATTCATCCATCTATCGTATTTCTAGCAGGCTCATCACTGTAGCTTGTCAAGGCCTTACATAAATCATCTGAAGCATAATCATATGTCAGATACCTATGCAAATGATTATTCTGTTTGCCAGTCCTTATAATCTAGTAAATTTCATAAGCAAAAAAAGTGTAATCCTTTCCTTTCTCTTGGCACATAGATATATACAATTTATCCTTCTTGATCTATTGTTTCATTTTAACCTTCCTATTTTCTTTACCAAGAGCAAAAATCTCAGTTGAAAAAGAGCTATCGGACATTACAACAGTCCTCATGAAAACCAAAGCAAGCAATGTCATCCCTATGAAAACACCATGTGTTGCAATACTGTACAGCAGAGCAGGATACAGAACAGTGCATCTCAACTGAAGTTATTTAATTAAGCTTAATATATATTCTTCAGTTCCTGCAAGGATGAATTGAATTGTTAATAAAAAGAATGCATTATTGTTACAGTAGTTGTGGTGAATTGTTATAAATTCATTTTCAAGAAGAAAACATTAAAAATAACTAAGATCTTTGGAAAAACTCTATGATTGACTTCACTTATGGGATATCTTTCCTGTTAGAATTACCATAGACCGGAAAAAAAAATGAAAAGAAATAATATTGCAGTATAGTGCAATATTTCCTGGTTTGGAAGAGCTTTAAAGAACACTTTTCGTGTTTATTAATTTAAATAAATAAATAAATAAATAAACTCAGAGACATTTGGAAAAGTGTCTCTTTAAGAAACATCTTTTCTTTGTCCTTAACACAAGTAACCATGAATATTTGGTCTTTATTTGTTCCTATTAACAAAGTAAGTATTATATTTTCATACAGATATTTCTATTACAACATCTTTCCTTTCTTTTGCATAAAAAAGTGGCTGTGGCACAGTGGTTCCTTTTCAAGTCTTCAGTGGAATTGTTAGAACAATTGATTCTTGGTTCAAGTTTCAGCACACCAGAAAAATAAAGATACAGCAGCAGTAGTTGTAAGTCATCTTAAAAGGTAGTTATAATCACTCATGAACAGTCACATAACTTTGAAAAAGAAAGTAGTAAGACAGAAAGGAAAAGGACAAAAAATGTAACAGATTTGCTTAATTCTTTTCATTGTTAGATATATTGATTTATATGGACTAACAGGAACAAAAAATAGTTATAGATGTCCTGAAGCTAATTTTTTGGCCAGAAAATGGAAACCTGACATCAGAACTCACACTTTCAGGAAATGAGTGAAATTCTTACACTGATGACACAGAGCAGTTTTTGGATCATATTTTGTTGGCTACAAGTTCAAGTATTTGTATTTTTGTCTTGGTATATTTTTGGTATTTGTCACTGTCCTTCCATTCAAAGGACACTGCTTAGATGATTTATCTAAGCATGCAGGGGCATCTACAGCATTCTTGCATGCAGTGAATTTGCCTATATTCAGTTTACATTTCTGAAATGAAGTATCACACATACTGACAAATGATTGATTAGATTTGACAGGGGAAAATGAAGTATACTTGACATAAAGCATCTATACTGCACTGTTAATACTTTTCTGTGTAGCTGGGAAGATAATTTATTTATATGTTTTCAAACTTGTCTCCTACAATCATAAACAAACTTCAAATAATCTTCTTGGCTTCACCATACCTTGCTCTGATCTTACCTTTGCTGCCTCATGAGTTGGCAGATGGAGTCAGGGAGCAGTATAGTTCCCCTGTAATCCAGGAGGAAGTAATTAGAGACATGCTCAACCACTTGGGACTGCATGGGATCCATCCTAGGGTGCTAGAGAGCTGGCAGAGGAGCTGGCCGAGCTGCTCTCCATCACTTTTCAACACTCCTGGCTCACTGGTGAAGTCCCAGATGACTGGAACCTGGCCAACGTGATGGCCATCCACAAGAAGGGCCAGTTGGATGAGCCAGAGAACTACAGCACTGTCAGCCTGACATCAGTGCCAGGCAAGATTATGGAAAAGGTCTTATTGAGTGCAATCACACTGCACTCAGAGGATGGCCAAGGGATCAGATCCAGCCAGCATGGATTCAGGAAGGGCAGGTCCTGCCTCTCCAACCTGATCTTCTTCTATGATCAGGTGACCCGCCTGGTGGATGTGGGGAAGCCTGTGGATGTAGTCTACCTGGACTTCAGCAAGGCCTTTAACACCATCCCACGTAACAAACTCCTGGCCAAGCTGTCAGGCCGTGGCTTGGACAGGAGCACTCTGTGCTGGGTTAGGAACTGGCTGGAGGGCTGAGGCCAGAGAGTGGTGGTGAGTGGTGCCACATCCATCTGGCAGCCAGTCAGTAATGGTGTGCCCCAGGGATCAGTGTTGGGCCCAATCCTATTCAATATCTTTATTGATAATCTGGAGGAAGGCATTGAGTCCATCATCAGTAAGTTTGCAGATGAGACCAAGCTGGGGGCAGGTGTGGATTTGTTAGAGGGTCAGAGAGCTCTGCAGAGGGACTTTGACAGGCTGGACAGATGGACAGAATCCAACAGCATGAAATTTAACGCATCTAAGTGATGTGTTCTACACATTGACCACAACAACCCCATGCAGTGCTACAGGCTGGGGTCAGCGTGGCTGGAGAGCAGCCAGGCAGGAAGGGACCTGGGGGTACTGGATGACATGAGGCTAAACATGAGCCATCAGTGTACCCAGGTAGCCAAGAAGGTCAATGGCATCCTGGCCTGTATCAGGAACAGTGTGGCCAGCAGGATCAGGGAAGTCATTGTGCCCCTGTACTCAGCACTGTTTAGGACACACCTTGAGTCTTGTGTCCAATTCTGGGCCCCTCAGTTTAGGAAAGATGTTGAGTTACTGGAATGAGTCCAGAGAAGGGCAATAAAGCTGGTGAGGGGTCTGGAGCACAAGCCCTATGAGGAGCTGTAGTTGCTTAGTCTGGAGAAGAGGAGGAGGCCTTATTGCTGTATACAACTACCTCAAGGGAGGTTGTAGACAGGTGGGGGCTGGTCTCTTCTCCCAGGCAACCAGCACCAGGACAGTCTCTAGCTGCATCAGGGGAGGTTTAGGCTGGATGTTAGGAAGAAGTTCTTCATAGAAAAAGTGATTGGGCATTGAAATGGGCTGCCCAGTGAGGTGGTGGAGTCACCATCACTGGAGGTGTTTAAGAAGAGACTGGATGGGATGCTTGGTGCCATGGTTTAGTTGATTGGATGGTGTTGGATGAGAGGTTGGACTCGATGATCTCAAAGGTCTCTTCCAACCTGGCTTATTCTATTCTATTCTATTCTATTCTATTCTATTCTATTCTATTCTATTCTATTCTATTCTAAACTGAAAAATTGAGAGTATTTTTAAAATTCACACAGATTTCATGAATAAATAGGAAAATACTGTTTAGCTAAAAAAAATTAATCACAATATATAGAAGAATCCTACTTAAAGAAGTTAAAGTGTATGTATTGTTTATATAAATGGACAGATGGGTTCAGCATATTAGATACTCATTATTGAACACACAAATGTAAATCAATTTTAAGTTAGTACAACTTTTTTAACAGATAAACATTAACTTTGTATGAGATATAACTGCCCAATATTACAGCCATGAAAACAGTTAATAGCAATACATTTGTCAAGAAGTTTCATCCAATATTGAAAGGTAATGAGTGTGTGGAGATTAGAAACTTAAAGTATATTACTTTTCTCACTGAAATTTCCAAGCTTATTGCAGTAACAATACCTCACACCTTGTTTTATTGGCAAGTTCTGTTGCAGAGTATAATTAAATCAATCAGCAGCTGGGCATGACACAATGTTCTGATAAGCTTCAAGCTGAGGAAATTTAAATTGACTACAAACTATTTTGCAGAAAAAGAGAAAAATCAACATTTCCTAAGGACATTACTTTCACAGTCTCAAAAGCTATCACTGACTTTATCTTGGCTATGGATGACTGTATCTGTAATGGTTTAGCAGCTTCAAAAATAAAACAACTAAGGTTTAGATTTCTGTCTATACATTTTTAAAACAGAGCTATACCTTCTTTTTTTCCCCTTTCCTCTAGAGACAGGAAGAGGGTTCAGTTCTAACGTCTTTTCTCTTCCTTTATCAGTTTTCTAATTAGCATCCCTATAATTAATGTGCATTATCTTTCATGAAGTATTGCTCAGCGATGATACAAGAAGGTTTAGATGCAAGAGCTGCCACTAAGCTAGTGGGAGTTGTCAACTAAATCTAAGGCATAACACTGAGAGTCTAAGTTCAAGTGTTTCCATATGGTGGTAAAACCACTCTGAACTTGAGCAATATTTAAATTTGTACATGTGGTGGGTTGAAGTTTCCCCCCCCCAACATTAACTTTGCCAGACCAACTCAGTTAGAAACAAATGAAGCTGTATTTACAAGCAAAAACTACGCCCTATGATGGAATGCAATGAATATGTACCAAATATACAGCATTTACAATATCATACAGAGATTTACAATTATCAAACAATACGAAAACCCCACTGGTCAAGAGACCAGGGAAAGCTCCCAGCCTCTCCCTCCCCACCTCCCTACCTGCTCTGTACAAAAGGGATGAGAGAGAGGAGCAGAGAAGGAGAAGTTAGTCTTAGCCAAAGTCAGCTGATAAGCAGGTTATCTCTCCCAAGCAAAGCAAAACAGCCAGAGATCAGAAGAGAGGAGAAAAGGGGAAGAATTGTTATGGTACAGCTCCTCTTATTCCAGATATTTACCCAATGAATTTGTTTAGAATAATATTTTGTTTTCCTTTTTACACCCAATAGTGATTTATTTATATTCTTCTACTTTCCTCCTTGAAATCTGTAACTAAATTTTAAAGGCATATCTTATAAACACCACAGTACAATATGAACATTAGAAAAATCCAGGTAGCATTTTGTTGCCTTATATAGAACATCATTTTCCCAGGCAGAACAACTGCCTGTACTCTTGGGACCAGAGTTTAAGATGAAGTCTGAGTATTCCACTTTCCTACGTAAAGGGAGCTCATGTATAATTGATGTTGATATAGCATTAAATGAAGCACTCATTGTCTCTATTTTTACTGCCTGACTTCAGAGTCACATTGACTGAAAACAATGAGAAAATCAAGCAACCAGCTACTCTAGACTGGTTAATTGTTCTAAAGGAGGATATGAATGGAAAAGGAAAGGCACTTCCAGTAGCATTAGTAAATCTGTGTTGTTCACCAACCAGTAAGAGCAGTTTGTTACAATGAAAGGTTTGTCACTGAAAAAAAAGTAAAAATTCCTATGTATTCACCAGAGAAGTAGTCTCAAGAAATTGAGTCTACTCTACATACACTGCAAAGATAGTCCATAATTGTAATTCTGATAGGCTCTTGTGACAGCAATATGACTGGTGTGAAGTTGGCTTGAATTTATGTGAAAAACAAACAAACATATGCCTGATAATGTAAGGTGAGATTGAGTGAATTTCTATGATTCAAAAACTTTTTTTGAACTTGTCAAAAAGTTCTCTCTGAGAGATTTCTAAGAAGAATTCTGATTTTCCATTTTTGAAAACAATCTTTAGCTTATCAACTGTAGCATAATCAGTTGCAATAACTGGAACTGAATAAAATTTTCAGAAATATTTCTGGTTTGTCACAAAATCTTGGGTTTACTTTCTATTACAATTCAATTAGACAATGTTCCGAAATCCTTCTGTTTTCACCAGACTGAAGGATGTTCCTTTATAATTCTATACTCAGTGACCATTACTAAATTTAAACTAAAAGCATTCTCAGACATGTTACACTACCTTTAGATCATTGAATCATTTCCAGACATCAATGCTGAACCCATGAATAGAATAGAATAGAATAGAATAGAATAGAATAGAATAGAATAGAATAGAATAGAATAGAATAGAATAGAATAGACCAGACCAGACCAGGTTGGAAGAGACCTTTGAGATCATCGCGTCCAATCTATCATCCAACACCACCTAATCAACTAAACCATGGCACCAAGCACCCTATCAAGTCATTATCAGCAGCAAACTAACTTAAGAATTATTCAATATGAAATTTCACTAACTCCAAAAGCATATAAGGATGAAATTGTTTGGTACTACCGCAGCACAAAATTAAATATGAAGAAACCTCCTCGGGTTTCCATGTGAAAAGAACTATTGCATAGAAAATTTTAAGGAAGCTTCTTCACCCAGAGATTTCTGCTGAATACTATAGGAAGCAAATTTAAACTGTGGGATATCTTTCACATCTCTACATATCCCATAGTATATCAGTGTTGTAAGTCAATCTTGCATCATTTTGTACTGCAGATAACTCCTATTAAGTACACATAGTTTCAGGTTTTAAATGAAGCTCTTCAGTACTTCATTTGCACTATAAAGAGTTACTGACAGCATATATTTGAATGCCCTGACTATTAAACTAAAAGGAATGAAGTGAAGTCTAGAGATAAGATTAAAGATGAGTAGTGTGGAAGAAAAAACAAACAAAACCCTTCCTGGTCACTTTAGTTATTGAAAACTTTGGAACTTGTCAATAGGAGGTTAAATTTCAAAGTCTCTGATGATCATGAAATATACGGAAGGAAAATTACCACTCAAGACACCACAACAGAATTAATATGTTCTCAGCCCTAATGAATAATATTTTCAAACAGACCAAATCTAAAAACTAGGGGGGAAGCAATCAGTAAATGTTTTGGAAAAAAAGAGTTGTTCTTCAAATTGCCTCTTCTTTCAGTTATGTCAATAGATTCAATAAAAATTTTTACTTCCGTCTATAAGCTTTGCCTAAGTTCTATTCTTAGACTACCATGGCTACTTCTACAGAAGGCTCCCTATAATTCCAGCGGCACCACTTATAAATATAATATGAAGCACAAGATATTAAAAATACAACTATATCAGAAGTTCAGAAAATCAGTTTTATTTAAATGTAAATTAAAAAGTCTGCTTTCCTCCAATCTAACAGAATTGCATAGTCCACTGATTTTAATTAAGATGGGAAAACTGTTTTGATAAAATAAGAAATGACCCCAACATGTGCCCAAAACTTAAAATGAAACTACATTTGAAGTGAATACAAGAGAAAAATGATTGCTAGAGTTAACTTTTCATCTGTGTTGGTTTTATTCTTTCATTTTTATTTCCTTTTTTCTTTCCTTTTTTTTTTTTCCTTCATTTCCTTTGTGGTTGTTTTGTTGTTGTTGTTGTCATTGTTTTATTTTTTTTTTCCTTTGGATATTCATGAATTGGAAAGCCTCAATTAGACTAAACCTCTCCTTTTATGACTATGAATGTTAACGATGTACAAAAACCACGGAGACATTGTAGATAAAAAATAGTTTCCAAATGCTTTTGAATATTTTGTAATATTTCATTCACAATTACACTTAGCCCATACAGTTAAAGTTACATGCTGAAAATTTCTGGTTGATGTAACTTTCTGTCTTGTATAAAGAGGATCCACAAAATCTAATTGCCATCACTTCAAAATGGCTTAAAAATGACAAGATTTTTTTTCTGGATATTGTTCAGAGGTATGAAAATCACACTGGAGCAACTGTTCAAGTGTCACTTATCTGAATATAAAAACCCAAATAAACAAATAAGCAAAACCAAATGAAAACAAAATCACCATTGCATTGTGATCCAGCCATCTCTATTAAAAAAAAAAAAATCTAAATAATTAGGAAGGTGAAAATCTGAATATAAGCAAAATTACTACTCTGAATATAAGCAAAATTAGGTGAACACAATTTTCACAGGAACACCTGGATGGCACATGGATACCACCAGGGCCTCAGCAGTCACGCTGTTTAATTACAAAGCTCTTAATACTTGGCTGGCTGAAAGGATATTCTAGACCATGAACATCTTCCCTGCTTGTGTTCCTCAGACCTTTTAAATCACCTGTGAAAGTTTTGCTTTAAACTGTAATGTAGACCTGAATATGAGCGAGCAGTGTGCCCAGGTGGCCAAGAAAGCCAATGGCATCCTGGCTTGCATTAGAAATGCTGTGTCCAGCAGGAGTAGGGAGGTGATTGTCCCGTTGTAATCAGCTCTGGTGAGGTCACACCTTGAGTATTGTGTTCAGTTTTGGGCACCTCAATGCAGGAGAGGTGTGGAGGTGCTGGAGCAAGTGCAGAGGAGGGCAATGCAGCTGGTGAAGGGCCTGGAGAATAAATCTTATGAAGAGCAACTGAAGGAGCTGGGGCTGTTTAGTTTGAAAAAGAAGAGGCTGAGGGGAGACCTCATTGCTGTTTACCTGAAAGGACATTGTGGAGAGGCTGGTGCTGTTCTCTTGTCACAGGTGATTAGTGATAGAACAAGAGGGAATGGCCTCAAGCTGTGACTGGGTAGGCTTAGACTGGACATCAGGAAAAAAAAATTCACAGAAAGACTGTTCAGGCATTGGAGTGTGCTGCCCAGGAAGGTGGTTGAGTCACCAACCCTAGATGTGTTTAAAGTTCATTTGGATGTGGTGCTTGGGCATACGGTTTAGGGCTGAACCTTGTAGAGTAAGGTTATCATTTGGACTTGGTGATCCCAAGGGTATTTTCCAACCTGAATGTTTCTGTGTGATTCTGTGTGATAAAATAGGTATTTAAAATAGTGTCATGGTTCAGGTCATGCCAGCAGCTGAGCTCCATGTAACTGCTCACACAGCTGTCTCTCCATCCCTTGTTGGGATGGGAAGGAGAATTGGGAGGAAAAGGCAAAGCCCCATGGGGTGAGGTAAGGAGAATTTAACAGAACATCACCTCAGCCATACCTCAGCATCTTGCTTAAAGCACCCACACTTGCCCCAGCCAGCCCTTCACTTATACAGCAAGCATCTATCACATCAGTATGGTATCAAATACCCCACTTGCTGGTTTAGCTGCCTATCTTGGCTGTGGCCCCTCTCAGCTATTTATGAAGGTAAGCAACCAAAAACCAAACCTCTCCTAGCCAAACCCAGGACAAATACTCTTGAGGATAATAGCGCAGAGACAAAGGAATTCTGCCTATGCAGGTACAGCACAAGCTGATGGCTCCTACAGCATAAATATTTTCTTTGACCTTGTATACACATCATGACAGAACATGTATTTTTTTATTTGAAGACATAAACACTACATTTAGAAGAAATATTGTGAGATAATAAACTATTTCCTTAATGAGTTTATTCCTAGAAAGGAGTCTGGATGTTAAAGACCTACATAGTTGTATGACTTGTAATTACAATAGAGAATATTCTCCACGTATCACAAGGAGGAGAAATGTAGATCTTACCTTCCTAACATACCTATGAGCAGTGAAATTCTAGAAACATGAGTTATTGGGGATGCAGTAAATTACAGAGGACCTTTTGAAAATATACACACCCATATAGCTTGTACTTGTAAGTATTATGGCATGTACTACCTAGGAATTGATTTAATGATCCATTTTCAGAAGAGCCACACAAAGTATTGGATGTCTACCTACTTTAGCATATGACTGCACTATCAAACTTGCAAATTATGCTGCTTCTAGATACAGTATAATGCAACTACTCTCATAGATAAATCTATTGAAATATTATTTGCTGTATCAGCTTATTCTCATCAGCAGCTGTCACTGCCAAGTCAATATTGTCATCTAAATTAGAGTCTTTTCTAGAATTATGGAATCAATTACAATACCCATAACACCCTTCAAAAGTAGTGGAATATTTAATTGTTGTGTTTTCTGAAAGACAGAAAAGGATACTGGGATTCTGGATTTCAGGAATCTGTTTTCATTGTATTGAACTTCACCCTTTGAGGATCCCTCTGAAGGTGTTTCTCAGGGAAATACGTCATCTGGAGAAGAGGAATTCAGTATGGTCTTCTACAGTGCCTGTAGTTTTGCCAGCACTCAGTCATGGCCATCCAAATATCTCTAACACTCATTCAGTACAGTTACTGATGTTATTTGCAGTTTTCCACAGCAGCTGCCAACACATAACCAGCTACTTCACAATGAAACCTGTAATAACTGTTTCTCTCCCAGCAAAACTTTGTCAAAACTGGCACCGAGATACTATGAGTGCTTTGACAAATAGCTGAGAGGAAAAACTAGCCTGAGCACTACAGACATTCTTCTGTAGAATTATGTGTGCAAAGGCACAAATTGCTAAAAAATGTGGTGTATTCTCACCTATTTAAATTTTCTTTTTAAATCCTGAGATGTGTTGCATTTGCATAATTTTGTAGTTCAATCTGCCTTTGCTAGTTGTCGAGGGTTGAGGGGAAGGCCAGGCCTTCACCCCCCCCTGTAAAGTGAGGGGAAGAAAAATGAAAGAAAGGAAAAAAAAACACAGCCAGATTAGCAAGGGAATGTGCTATATCTACAAGCAGGGCTGCAGGATATATATATGTACACAATTTACAGTATTTACAGTATATACACAGAAATATACAACAAAGTAACAGAGGAATGAGATTCCCCTCCCCCGCCAGGAGGAAGGGTTTCCTCCTGTACCCCCTTCTCTCCCCTTTTTCCCCAAAGAGGGTTAGAAAGAGAGAAAAAAGAGCAATTGTTAATTAAAAGCAGTTATGTGTTAGAAGAGGCCTTATCTGCTCAAGGTCAGTCTGGCCGAAAGCCCAGAAGCTGTGAGCTGCAAAAGGAGAAAAGACTGAGTGAGACCAGTCTCACTGGGAATCAAAACTGAAGGCAGTGCTCTGCTTCTCCACCAATGAAATTAGTTTAGACCTGTCTTGTTTATAAAATATTCGGCCATGGTGTCCCTTTGTTAAAGGCACCGCCTCAAATGGTCACACTAGTCTAATACCAAATGGTTCTTCTGTAAGAAGAAAATTTAGTAGGTTTCATCTATATGAACATGTAAGCATATGTCTGTATATGTCTGTCTATATACATACATATATGTATATCATTGTTAATTATATGGGGTTCTATTTTTGAGATGTAGAATGTTGTCATGTAACTCCACAGTAATGAGAAGAAAGAGGACTGTCATCTGCTTGTCTCTTACTTTTCCTTTCTTTTTCCCAAGTGAATCAAGCCCAGAACTGCCATTTCTTTCTTCTTGCTTCATCCCCTGTGCCACAAATTCAATTGTTTGGAGAACTTTCTCCTAAACTTGTGCACTTTTTTTGCCATCCAGTGCATGAAAGTTACTTTACCTCATAAAAAGCTTAATGTAATCACAAATGTTGCTTACGTAAGGAAACACACACTGAGAACTTCAGTCAAATGACTGCATGTCTTGTTATTACAGCCTCTCTGTGGTTTGTTCAGTGATTTTGTCACGTCTCAAACAAATGCATAATTTGTGTACATGCATCTCCTAATTCAAAGTCCTACCTGTGGCTACATATTTTGAATATATGGATCTCTTACAGAAAATAGGTCTAGACAGTGTATATTAAGCAAATAGAAACTTACTGTGTCTGGACTACCAAATAAATACTTCTTTTGACAAGATTAGCATTGATCCAAACACAGTCATATATACTTATGCTTTGGTGAGAATGCTGCTAAAACTTCAGTCCTAATGAAGAGACGTTTAAAGCTGGGAAGCATAAACTATGGTGAAAAATTTTAAACTGTAAAGACAATGAAAAAGTCTTCAAAGGCTCAAGAACTATGTTACCAGATAGTGGATATAGCATAAATTATGAAAACTAAGTGACTTCCAAATTGTTTTCCAAACTCTGAACTTTGTGGATACAGTAATGTGGTTTGCAACTGGGCAACAAACATTATACTGTGTTTTCCAAATAGAATTTCAATGACTAAGAAATGTTCTGGTTCATAGGAAGTGCTGAGGGTTGAAAAACATAAACTATACAAAACTTTTGGGAACACAGCTATTTTCTCTGCATGAATATTTCCTTTCCATATATGCTCTCCACCACTTACTCCATTCCTGTAGAGCTGGCCAAGTTCAGTAGGAGTAAACATTACCCAAGTCCCAATACGTAGTATTTCTGCAAGGCACTGCAAGGCTATATACAGACAACAGTGGCTTTTAATCCTGTTTCTCTAGTCCCAGTAATTTACATTCCTTGGGGTTTTTTTTCAGTCCATTGACTATGACCTTTGCATGTTTTGTTGGTTTATCATACAGTTAATGCATGATTCTCTCCTCAAGGGCAGTATGTATGGAAGCAGTCCATGTTCTGCCCAAAATAATGTTCTTTCCCCTAGCATGTCCCTTTAACTGGGAAAATATTAAACTTTGCCTCATGGACTAAAGCTACTGTGACTGTTTCAAGAAGTTATTCTATCACTGAAAACTCAAGACCCAAATCCTTGCCAAACACAGCATTTTCCTCTCAACAGTTGTTTACAGGACCATTATCACATTGTGGTCCTACCACAAATAATATTTCTTGTTCTAATATCAGTAATAAGCAACTACAAATAACTAGACTCTGACTATATCAGCACATATATTAATCTTAATGTATGTTAAATACCAGGTTACATCTGCAGTATTTGAAGAACTGTGGAAGAAGGCTTACACTACAGCACCAGAGATAGTGGCAAGAAATGTAGAAAGCAGCAGTGAGGTTCGTAGTAAAATGTTTATACCTCACTGCTTGTTTTTGGTAAATCTGTCTTAAGGAAGGGGTGTCCACAAACTGGTTTTGTATGATCTGTATTGACTTACAGAGCACACATTTATGGATGATAAATGTCCCTAAAATGCAAATATGTCACCTATGACTGATGTCAAAATCAGGGACTGCCTTTGGACATTTTCCACATAATAGGGCAAACTTTTCTGAAAGAATTTGGCACCTGAGAGACCCTGATAAAATTCAGTCTTCCTGATTTGCAAGACAGAAGGTCAAAAGCAAAACAGTCAGTAGACTTCAGCAAGGCCTTTGACGCCATCCCCCATAACAAACTCCTGGCTAAGCTGTCAGCCTGTGGCTTGGACAGGTGCACTCTGTGATGGGTTAGGAACTGACTGGAGGGCTAAGCCCAGAGAGTGGTGATGAATGGTGCCACATCCAGCTGTCAGCCAGTTACTAGTGGTGTATCCCAGGGATCAGTGTTGGGCCCAACCCTATTCAATATCTTTATTGATGATCTAGATGAGGGAAGTGAGTCCATCATCAGTACATTTACAGGCTAATGGCATCCTGGCCTGTATCAGGAATAGTGTGGTCAGCAGGAGCAGGGAAGTCAATCTGCCACTGAACCCAGCACTGGTTAGGCCATACCTTGAGTACTGTGTCCAGTTCTGGACCCCTCAGTTTAAGAAAGCTTTTGGGCAACAAATATGGTGAGAGGTTTGGAGCACAAGCCCTATGAGGAGAGGATGAGGGAGCTGGGGTTATTTAGCCTGGAGAAGAGTAGGCTCAGGAGAGAACTTATTGCTTCCTACAACTTCCTGAAGGGTGATGTAGCCAGGAGGGGTTTGGTTTCTTCTCCCAGGCAATCTGTGACAGAACAAGTGAACACAGTTCACAGGTCAAAGAGTGATTGGCCATTGAAATGGGCTGCCCAGGGAGGTGGTGGAGTCACCATCACTGGAAATGTTTAAAAAGGGACTGGATGAGGCACTTAGTGCCATGGTTTAGTTGATTAGATGGTGTTGGGTGATAGGTTGGACTTCATGATCTTGAAGGTCTTTTTCAATCTGGTTAATTCTGTATTCTCCTGGACAGGAATAAAAAGCAACTGTTTCTAACCTCTGTTTCCAGTGTAATTTATCAGATTAATAATATTGTCCTTAATTTAAGTGGCCCCAGATGATGTGTGTGAAATACACCATGTACGCTGAGCAGAAAATTGGCTGGCTCACAGGAGAACTGGGTGGGATGTATCTCAGCTGGGTGCATCGCATCAGCAGCAAACTCCTTGAAGCTGAAACAGTGCATGAATCAACTGCCATCACCTTTTTTTCTTTTCCCTCATTTTTTCTCTTGCGGCCTCCTATTATACTTAATATGCATAATAAGCATTTCTTAAGGAATTGGCTCTGACAGCAGTAGCTACACAGCTCATGGAGACTTAAGTTCCCTGGTTTTGTTGACTCTTGCAGGCACTGACAGTTTTGTCTGTGACTAAGCAAGTCTAAAAGTAACTTTCTTTATATGAGATGTTGTCAAGGATATTCATTTGTCTCTGAGCCACTGCAAAGTATTTTCCCAGCAATCTGGAAATGGCTGGGAGAGGAAGCCCTGCTCATTTCCAGTAGCATGATCATACTCAGAAAGAGGAGAAATGCTGACTGTGGCTGGCTGGACAGGCAGCAGTACTCCAATAAGCATAGTTCAGTATTGCATTTTGTAGTGCCAGGTCTGTAACTAGAACAGTTGATGCCAGAGAACTATATTGACTATGTCAGGAAATTCTTTCTCTTCCCACAAAAATAATTGTGTAATTATTTTTCCCCCCAAATATACAGAAAGCATTTCCTGGTTTTAATCACTGCACATATCTACAATATGTTACTCTTACTGAAAACAAAATGAATACAGTATAACTGCATGTCTGAAAACTGCCATGATGTCTCAGTAGGTCCCAACAGGCAGAATATCATCTGTTTGTGGTGTTTTGTGAAGCTTGCAAATGTATCCAAAACACCATGTTGGTGATATTTCCGAGTTCTGAATGAATGAACAAGGAGAAATTCAAGTGATTTAGTGTCAAGTATTTATTAATAAGAATGGTTACATTTAATATGAAAGGACATCTGTAAACGCTGTTGTCAAAGGAATTGCCTGTTTTTATCCATTAAAGAAGCAAATCTCTTTTTAGTGCCGTTTGTTACATGGGTCACATTGCGTCTGGTTAGATCAGCCTGTGTTGTATCAAAAATACACACTGTGTATGCTGACAAAGCCCAAAGCAATACAGTACAGGATACATTTTCAGCCTAATAAGCAGGAAGCTACAGCTGTGTCTTCTACCAACAATGACAAGCATTGTGTTTGCTTTCCAACATGCAGTTTTTCACTATTGGCTAGATGTGCTGTAGGCAGAAGTTACCTTAGCAGAATGCAATAGGCCTTGAAAACAAGTGTGTCACCTCATATTTGTAATACAGCCAGGAATAATTACATAGTTTCATCATAGTCATTATGATTGTTGTTGTTGTTATCAGTAGTCATAGCAGTAATATTAGTATTTGTATTATTGTGATGTACTATTTTATCAGTGTGGCCCAAATATAGTCATTAGACTCACAAAAGCTTGGTAACACAGGAAGATACCACAGTTTAGGGGTGGAGTTTTCACATATTTGAGAACATTGCAAATCCTGCTCTGGAAACAATTCTTAGGAAACTTGATGGAAGAAGGACATAGTCCAGTGAGCACCAGCCACAAAGGGTATTTTATTCCCATTTCTCTGTGTGTTGTCTCCTCAGCTGTGTCTCAGTTCTCCTCTTGCCTTTTGCTCTTAATCATTTAATCATCTCTATACCTATTACTTTAATCTTTTCTCTTTAATTTCTTGATTCTACTTCATGTGTCACCTAACCTCATAATAGCCCAATTTACAACTAAGTACTTTACAGAAGACAGAATTGGAAAGGTCTTGACAGTAACTCCTTTTTCCTAGATTTGAGTAAGCAGTGGCAGTATTCTTCTTTGTAATTGAAATATACAGCTGTTGCTAAAGAAGGAATATAAAGTGCCATAACCTCATGAGGTTCAACAAAACCAAATGCAGGGTCCACTATCAATACAGGCTGGGGGAGGAGGTGGTAGAAAGCAGCCCTGAGGAAAAGACTTGCGGGTGGTGATGGATGAGAAGCTGGACATGAGCAGACGGTGTTCGCTTGCAGCCCAGGCAGCCAATCACATCCTGAGCTGCGTCAAGAGATGTGTTGTAAGCAGAGCCACTTAACTGCTGTGGTATGAGCTCACCTGGAGTGCTGTGTCCATCTCTGAAGCCCTCAATATAGGAAGGACATGGACCTGTTGGAGTGGGTCCAGAGGAAGGCCACAAAACTGATCAGGGAGCTGGAGCCCCTCTGCTACAAGGACAAGCTGAGGGAGGTGTGGTTGTTCAGCCTGGAGAAGAGAAGGCTCTGTAGAGACCTTCCAGTACCTGAAGAGGGCTTGCAAGAAGGCTGCAGTGGCAGGACTGTGGCAGGGGAATTATTTGAAATTAGAGAAGAGTAGATTTAGATTGGGTGTTAGGAAGAATTTCTTTAACAGGTTGCCCAGAGAGATGATTGAGGCCCCATCCCTGGAGATATTCAAGGTGAGGTTCAACAAGGCTCTGGGAGACCTGATCTAGTTGAGGACCTCCCTGCTTACTGCAGCAAGGTTGCACTAGATGACCTTTGGAGGTCCCTTCCAACCTGGGTGATTCTATGATTCTATAATTCTATGAATCTATTGTAACATTAGCTCCAATACCGGTCATCTTCCTTATACCTCCTGCTTACCTACCTTTTTTATTTCTATCCCATATTTGGACTATAAAATCTTTGAGGAAGGAACTATTTTTTTTTTATTTTTTTTTAATTTTTAGATATAGCACTGTTTAGGTTGGAAGGTACCTAATCTCAACCCCTTTTCCATGAACAGGGACATGTTCCACCAGCCCAGATTGCTCAAAGGCTCATCCAGTCTTGCCTTAAACACTTCCAAGGAGGGGGCAACCACAACCTGTTCAGGCAACCACCCTCACAGTGAAGAACTTCTTCCTTATGACTCATTTATGTCTATCCTCTTTCAGTTTAAAGCCATTATCTTTTTGTCCTATTTTCTTTTAAGTCAGACTTAGTACATGTATGATGTATCTAAAAAGTAATGCCAAAGTTCATGTCCTACCCTTCCAGTCATCTTCTTTCAAAGCACATCTCACCTTAGACTGGGTCAGAAGCAGTATAAGACACATATGGACATAATTTAATTAAAGCATGCAGCTAGGAGAAAGCTGCCAGGGGCCTCTAAGACTTCCTCAAAATCCAGTTCTGAATGATGGCAAAGCAAACTATGAACTGCAGCATACATATACCCATAAGAATACACACACAAATGCCACCAGTTGCTTTTGCACCTCTTGTTTTAGAAAGCAACATTTGGATAGAGGACACAGTCTCAAGTTGCTCCAGGGGAAGTTTAGGCTCAAGGTGAGGATAAAGTTCTTCACCGAGAGAGTCATTCACCATTGGAATGTGCTGCCCAGGGAGGTGGTGGAGTCACCGTCCCTGGAGGAGTTCAACAGGGGATTGGACATGGCACTTGGTGCCATGGTCTAGTCATGAGGTCTGTGGTGACAGGTTGGACCTGATGATCTTTGAGGTCTCTTCCAACCTTGGTGATACTGTGACACTGTGATGCTGTGATAGCTCTTCTTGGAGTAAACCTAGTACTGTCATTCAGGGAGACAATCCACACTGGTATAGAATAATTTTATGTGGTATATGGTCCCAAACTGTCCCTACAGCTTTTCAGACAATTCTGAAAGTCTATTTTCTTCCACTATGAAGAAGAATTTTTAGGATGTAAAACTGAAACTTGGACCATTCAAAAGAATATGAGATCTTCATGTTAAAAGATAACATAATCTCTTGATCCATAGTAAATAAGTGTTCCCAGCTAACAAAACCTTTTCTTCCTGGAAAGGGGACATATTTCTGTGTACAAATGCTCCTGATCTTCTTCAAAAGCCATATATTTTTAGTAAATACTTCTTAGTTGCTATTGAAAAATTCCTTTGTTTAAAAGCTCTAGCAATTTAATTTTAAAATAGTGCAATGCTTTCAACATGTTGCATTTAGAAAACTTCCTCATCGTATGCAAATTTCTGATGATTATTATGAATAAATTAAATCTTCAGCATAAGATTGTTTCCTTCCAAGAGCGAAGAAAAAAAATCCTCTATGTATATTTATCACTATATTTGCACTTGCTTTGTGAAATGCCTTTACATGAATGCTTAATTATTTCTGAATTAGACAAGCCAGTAGTTAGTACTGAAAGCAAATTTTAAAAGACTTGTGCTAAGTTCCATTTGAACACCTGCACTGGCTGTGAAACAGAGTAGTGAATAAAATCCATGACATCTACCTTTAAATAAAATACAAAGTCAAAAAGGATTCACAATGTACCTGATAAAGGTCATGTGCCAGGGGCATTCAGTATCTTAAAACCATAGAAAAGAGGGAAAAGTCACTCTCATCGAAGAAATATCAAGATCTGGTTATTCTTTTATAGCCTGCCTCCTTTTCTCTGTCTTTACTGACTTTGATGGCTTTTTTTCCTTTAAGCTGCATGCAGTTTGACTGTATTTGAGGAGGTTTCTGCACAGCATCACAACTATGTAGAGGTAGTTTATCTGTTTCTAAAAGACAGGCAGGTGCATTTGCTTGTGACAGTGAGGCTTACCTCTTCTCACTAATTGTTTCACACAGAATTATTTGGGAATTTATTAACTGATTTAGTATGGGAAGAAGAATTGAGAAAGAAAGAAATGGAAAGCCTGTATTAGCTGATATAAATTTTTATCCAAATATTTTTACTTCATTGGTACAAGACTTTTTTCACAAATGGGAAGTAGCATGATCTAGTCATGGCTGCAAGGTGAATACAGCCCCATTTTTCTTTACTTCAAGAGGCAAATGAGAACACCTTCTGGATGAGCAGATGCTGCAGAAATTACAGGAAAGTGTTGCTGTAGAGCAGTCCCAAAACCCAGGTGTGTAATCAACTTGGTTGTTTCACTTGGATCACTCAGGCTTTGGAGGCGTGACATTGTTGAATGACGCATGTCATGGTCATTGCTGAAATAGCCCAATGCACAATGAAAACCTTTTAACTCATGCACTTAGGAAACAAGGAGAAAAGGAAATGTCTTCTTACCTCTTGGTGGAAACACTAGCTATGTTTATTGGCACAAGAAGGATGTTTGTAATTATACGAAATCTGAAGTCTGGCAAAGACTTGTTTTTAATTATAAGACAGCTGTTCCAGCCCAAATTAATTAATTGTTGTATCAAAGGTAGTAAACTACATCAAGGTAAAAAAATATTTTGTTTGTTTGTTTGTTTGCAGTGTATGTCCCATCAAGACATTGCAGCATAAATGCATACCCTTTAGCTTTTGGTAACACAGCTTTAGTACAGAGGTAGCTATTTCTTGTGAACAGTGGTCCCTATGGCAGTATATTGTACAAAACTCTAAAGCTGTTATAAATAAAGAGTCAACTGATAATTATGAAATTAATCAGCTCTCATAGTTTTTGGAAGAAAAATGTATGTACACCAATTTTATGTTCATTTATAGAATCACAGGGCCACAGAATCATTCAGGCTCAAGGGAGCTTGAGTGATCTCTATTCCAGCCTCCTCCTAAAAGCAGGGGCTGCTGATTGGATAGCACAGAGTTTTAGCCAGTCAGCTTACTCCTGAGGGGTAAGACTGCACAACCTGTTCCACTGCTTGACTACCGTCATGGTGAAAAAGTGTTTCCTGATACCCAGTCAATCCCTCTTTTTCAGCTCCTTTGTGTTGTCTCTTATCCTCCCATCAACCCCCTCTTCAAAGAGTTTTTTGCTGAACCAACCCTGTCCCCTGCCCAGATGCTGGAGGGACTGCTGCAGGCTGAACAAGCTCTGGTCCCTCAGGCTTTCCTCACCATCAGAGTGCTCTAGCTCCAGCCATCTCAGGGAACCTTGCTTCAGCTTGTCTATTTATTTCCTGTACCAGGACACCCAAAACTGGAGTCAGGTCTTCTAGTTGTAACATAACAAATGCCAAGTCTAGGAGATGCAGCAGAAAGCAAACTGTTGCCAGGCTGTGGTTCCAATCACTGATGGCCGTCCCTGCTTTTGACTAACCAAGTATGCAGCTTGATTGATCAAGCTAATACAGGTTTGGCTTACTTTCTAAAACTGATACCCCAATACCAATTCATCCATAAAACCTTCACATTCTTCTTTAGTCTGGATAACCAAGGTGCACATACTTTTCTGTTGCCACAACTACAGATTCCCAAAACAAGGTAAAAATAATAAATGAAAGATTAATCTTTGTAATAGTGACAGAATTGAAAGGGAAGCAAGGCATTAGTGCTATTATCAGACAGAACTGAACATGATGAAGGTGCAGGGTGTTTCCTTGGCAATACAAACACAGAAGTTTCATTCTTTCTTTTTACATGGCACACCCAATTCTTGGAAGCACATCCACAAATGTTATTTCAATAAATGACTTGTTCCTAAACTACTGTGTAATTAAATAATACATCTTTAGTTAGAAAGAAGAAATTAACATGGACTCTTGAAAGTCTTTTCCAACCTGGTTAATTCTATTCTATTCTATTGTGGCCGGTTGACGTTGCCCCCTTAAGAAAGGGAATATGGTGGACGGAAGTTGGTAAACGGAAGGAATAGTCTAAACTAATTTCATTGGACGAGTGGGAGGAAGCACTTCTGAGCTGGGACTATACTGGACATTTCCAGCACTTCTCAGTCAGTCTTGCTTCCGCCTTTCTACGGTGCGGCTGCTCTCTGTCCCTGTGCTGGGCTTTCTGCCAAGGCTCCGGCCTTGAGAGAAAAACTGATAACAGGCCTGTATACTAACTCCCTTCCAATTAACACAAACTGCTTCTAACTTTTTTTTTCCTCTCTTTCTCTTTCTATCCCATTCTGGGGAAAGGGGGGGAAGAGAGGGGAGAGCGGAGGTGGGGGACCCCTCTGCCGAGGGAGTCACTCTCATTTCTGTGTTACTCTGTTGTATATCTTTGTATATATTGTAGATATTGTAAATTTGTAAATATCTCCCTGCAAACCCTACATCGCTTTGTAAATATAGCTCCACTGCTTTGCTAATTCAGCTTGCGAGGTTTTTTTTCCTTTCCCTTCAATTTTTTTTTCCCTTTTACTTTACAAAGGGGGAAGGGAGGAGGCTTCTTGGCCTTGCCCTTCCACCCACCACATTTTTTTTATTGGCGCCCAACGTGGGGCAGATAATTAGTTTAATTTATTATCTGATTGATTTAGTGTTTTCCAGCTGAATTAGCAAACATGAAGGTATTGTGGTTTGTGGAGCGATTGTTCTTTTCAATTTTTGGGGCTCTGGTTTACAGATATTGTTTGGGTTTGATTCTGGATTACCTGGGTAAATATTTGGTGCGGACAATTTATATGTGGGTTATGTATAGAGTTAAATTATGGTATGGAAAGTGTATTAATTTATTATGGCCAGTGAGATACAGGAATGTTACCTCCACCACTCTCCCAATTGAGATAAAGAGTTTTAAGATTCCGCCTGAGGAGACAGTAACTTTAGGTGATGCCTGGGATCCAAAGGTGATTTATTTCATGTCTATAATTCTGCTGCTGGTGATAATTATCGTGTATCTCCTGATTTCTTTACGGCGAGAGAGAAAGGTGTCCAGGGCGTGTTTTGTTATTAAAACTAGATCAAAAAGAAAACGCCGTGGCTCTCGATCAGTCCCAGAGTCATCTAGTGACGAGGACTGTGGAGAACCCGTGTCAGTCAAAAAAGAAGGCTAAAAAGTTAATTGGTAAGGCAGCTCTAAATGACTTTGCTGACTCTGGCAAGCAGCCAAGGGCATCGGCTGGTATCAACATGGCACCTACTCCTTCTCCCACTACTTCTCCTTCTTCTTCTTCTCCGTCGGCCATTAACGGAGCAACGTCACTTCCACCCACTCCCTTGGTGGGACCGGAAGTCACTGCCTCAGCAGCTGATTTATCTCAGGACCTGTCAGCTTCCATTAAGGTGGCTGTAAATTCAAACACAGCTCCAGTTAAGGTGGCTCCTTTAAAGACTAGAAGTGGAAAGGCCCAAGATGGAGAAGAAGAGGTGGAGACTGATCCTGGTGAGGGGCCCTCTACTCTAAAAGATCCTGCTCAGGAGGAAGAGAAGGTTTGTTTTAAAGATCTAGCTAACCTAGTGAGATCAAAGCAGGATAGAGATGAAGCTAGGAAAGCAGCTGGCAAAGGTGGTTCTCAGCTTAAAGAGATCCTTAGGAGAATGACAGCAGGATTTTACGGGCAAAGAATTCAGGGAGATGAAGATGAAGATGAAGATGATATTACAGACTGTTCGTCACCACGGGAAGAATTGTGAAATGTCCGTAAAGATTTCACCAGGGCAGATAAGGAGCCAGTTCTAGCTTGGCTTAGTAGGTGTTATGATACAGGTGCTTCAGCTCTAACGGTTGGAGACAAGTCAGCAGCTCAGTTAGGAACTCTCTCAAGGGACAATGGAATAGATAGACATCTAGGCGAAGCTCTCGGTAAGGTTAATCTGTGGATACGCCTTTTAATAGCGGTTGCCCTGAGATACCCTTCCCGAGATGATCTTCCATGGAATCCTAAACCCTGGACTACCATAGATGAGGGAATTAAGTGCTTGAGAGAATTTGCTGTTAGAGAACTACTCTATGGTGAACATGAAACTCTGAATCCTGATGACATTCCTGTGGGTATTGGTCTTGCTAAAAAGATCATCAAACTTGCTCCTTCCAATTATGCAAACATTCTGGCAAGCAGAATTGTGTCAAGAAGTTATGGTGGAGCTTCTCCTACGGTTGGCCAATTCAGTGATCAAATGAGACAATTGGAGGATAGCATGACACGTGGTTCTTTGGTTTCAGCCATTGAAACTCTGTCTGGAAAGATTGAGAATTGCATGAAGGATCTGAAAGATTCCATACACCAATTGGCACAAAGGGATAATTTCAATTCTTCCTCCAGGTGGGTACAAGTCTCATCTGTGAGGAATACACGTCCTCCAAGGAGGTCATTCCAAAACAGGACATTCCAAAACAGGTCATTCCAAAACAGACCACCAAGGCAATCACGTAGAACTATTTGGATAACTCTGCGTGATCAGTTTGGTGAGAACATGAACCGCTGGGATGGCCAACCAACTTCTAATCTTTTCAGGAGACTGAGGGAATTGCAAAGTGGCAGAACCCAAGGTAGCAATACCAGAAGGGTAGCTGTTACTTCCACAGTTCCCCAGAACTCTTATAGCTCCAACAGTGGCTCCAGTTATAACATGCAAAGTTATAACCCTGCACAATATGTGCAATGCACATGTGCGCATGTTCCCCATAACTAGGGGTGCCCTGCCTCCCACCAGGGGGAGGAGAGGGATAACAGAGATAATAGAATCTATTGGGATGTGTACATCCAGTGGCCTGGCACTTCACAATTTCGGAAGTACAGGGCCTTGGTTGACACAGGAGCTCAGTGCACCATAATACCATCAAATTATCAGGGATCAGAGTCTATAACTATTCTGGGAGTCACTGGTGGATCTCAAGAGTTAAGTAAGGTAGAGGTTAATATAAGTCTAACTGGTAAACAATGGAGGAAGCATACAGTTGTGACCGGACCTGACGCACCTTGTATTTTGGGAATTGATTTTCTGAGAGAAGGGCGTTTCAAAGACCCTAGAGGTTACAAATGGGCTTTTGGAGTAGCTTCAATAGAAATTGATGGACAAAAATTGAAGCTGTCTGCCAGACCTGAACTTTCTGATGAATCTGCAGTTGTGGGACAACATAAGATACAGGACATTAAATTGCCGGTTGCTTCTCAGACTGTGCATCACAGACAATACAGAACCAACCGTGACTCTTTGTTGCCCATTCAGAATCTGATTCGTCAGTTGGAAAGTCAGAAAGTCGTCAGCAAAACTCATTCACCTTTCAACAGTCCAGTGTGGCCTGTGCGGAAGCAGAATGGAGACTGGCGTCTGACGGTAGACTACCGAGCCCTAAATGAAGTGACACCACCTATGAGTGCAGCAGTACCAGACATGATGGAACTACAGTATGAGCTGGAATCCAAAGAGGCCAAATGGTATGCTACCATAGACATTGCTAATGCATTTTTCTCTATTCCCATAGCAGAGGAATGCAGGCCTCAGTTTGCTTTCACCTGGAGAGGAATCCAGTACACTTTCAACAGGCTGCCAATGGGCTGGATCCACAGCTCAAGCATCTGTCATGCAGTGATCCACGATGCTCTGGAGAAAGGCAGTGCTCCAGAACACATCCAGTTCATCGATGATATCATCGTCTGGGGTAAAACTGCTGAGGAAGTCTTCGAGAAAGGTAACAAAATCATTGACATTCTTCTGAATGCAGGTTTTGCCATCAAACGAGACAAGGTGAAAGGACCTACCACAGAGATTCAGTTTCTGGGAGTGAAGTGGCAGGATGGACGCCGACACATTCCAGTGGATGTGGTAAATAGAGTCTCTACCATGGCAAGTCCCACAAACAAGCAAGAGACCCTACGTTTCTTGGGGATAGTGGGATTTTGGAGACTGCACATTCCTGGATACAGTCAGATTGTGAAACCTCTGTATGATGTGACTCGAAAGAGAAACCATTTCCACTGGGGACCTGAACAACAAGCAGCCTTTGACCAGATAAAGCAAGAAGTGATTCAAGCAATGGGTCTGGGACCTGTCCGAGATGGTCCAGACATTAAGAACATTTTGTACACGGCTGCAAGTGACAATGGTCCAACCTGGTGCTTGTGGCAAAAAGCTCCAGGGGAGACACGTGGACGACCTCTTGGTTTCTGGAGTCGAGGTTACAGAGGTTCAGAGGCTAATTATACTCCAACAGAGAAAGAAATTTTAGCTGCCTATGAAGGAGTAAAAGCATCTTCTGAAGTGATTGGAACTGAATCACAACTTCTCTTAGCTCCCAGATTACCAGTTTTGAATTGGATGTTCAAAGGCAAAGGATCCACACCACATCATGCCACAGACTCAACATGGTCTAAGTGGATGGCTCTGATAACACAGAGAGCTCGAATGGGAAATCTTGAAAGACCTGGTCTAGTGGAGGTGATCTCAAGTTGGCCTGAAGGTATCAACTGTGCTAAACCTCCAGAGGAGAAAGTAACTCGTGCTGAGGAAGCTCCTCCTTACAATGACCTTTCTGATGATGAAAAGAAATATGCTTTGTTCACAGACGGTTCCTGTCGTCTTGTTGGAAACAAGCGAAGGTGGAAGTCTGCAGTGTGGAGTCCAACACGCCGAGTTGCAGAGGCGAAAGATGGAGAAGGAGAATCCAGTCAGTTCGCAGAGGTAAAAGCTGTCCAGCTAGCTCTCGACGTGGCTGAACGTGAGAGATGGCCAAAGCTTTATCTCTACACCGACTCATGGATGGTAGCCAATGCTCTATGGGGTTGGCTAAAGAACTGGAAAAAGAGTGGTTGGCAGAGGAAAGGAAAACCCATTTGGGCAGCCAACCTGTGGCAGGACATTGCTGATCGAATCGAGAGAATTCCAGTGAAAGTGAGACACATCGATGCTCACATTCCTAAGAGCAAAGCTACTGAGGAACAGCAACACAACCATCAGGCAGATCTAGCTGCAAGAGTTTCTCAAGTAGACATGGACTCTAATCTTGATCTCGACTGGAAACACCGAGGTGAGATATTCTTAGCTCGGTGGGCTCACGATTCGTCAGGACATCAAGGCAGAGATGCAACATACCAATGGGCTCGTGACAGATCCATAGACATTTCCATGGATGCTATCACACAAGTCATCCATGACTGTGACATTTGTGCTGCTATTAAGCAGGCAAAACGACTTAAGCCCTTGTGGTATGGTGACAGATGGTCCAAGTATAAGTATGGTGAAGCTTGGCAGATTGACTACATCACTCTACCCCGTTCTCGTTCTGGTAAGCAATACGTGCTTACTATGGTAGAGGCAAACACTGGATGGTTGGAAACTTATCCAGTTCCACATGCAACTGCACGCAACACCATTCTCGGTCTGGAGAGACAGATCCTGTGGAGACACGGAACTCCAGAGAGGATTGAGTCAGACAACGGAACTCATTTCAAGAACAACCTTGTAAAGAACTGGGCAAAAGAGCACGGTATTGAGTGGATATTCCACATTCCCTACTATGCACCAGCTTCAGGGAAGATTGAACGCTACAACGGTTTGTTGAAGACCACTCTCAAAGCCATGGGAGGTGGATCTTTGAAAAACTGGGAAAAACATTTAGCACAAGCAACCTGGCTGGTAAATAGTAGAGGTTCAGTGAACCGAGCTGGACCTGCACATTCAGATTTGCTACGGAAAGTGGAAGGTGATAGAGTTCCTGTTGTTAGAGAAAGGAATCTGTTAGGTAAAACTGTTTGGGTATTTTCACCCTCAGGAGAGGCTAAACCTGTCCGAGGGGTGGTTTCAGCTGAAGGTCCGGGTCACACTTATTGGGTAATGCAAGAGAATGGTGAAATTCAGTGTATTCCGCAAAGAAATTTAACTTTAGCTGAAAGAGGTTAATTTCAAACTGTTGTATAGCTACATCACGTCCAAAGGAAGAATCAACGAGGAGTCTACGGTGCACGAACCCTGAGATCCCTGAGAGCCCTGAGTCAACTAAGAGACCCTGAGATTTCCCTGTTTCCCTTTTCTTCGCTTCATCGGTGAAGAAATGAACTGTTTTCCATTTTTCTCATTTTCTGATTTCCTTGGACTTTTGAATCATCTACATCTGAGCATAGCCGGAATGGACTATGAACTTTACTCACGAACTGTAAATATCGTTTTGGATTGGATGGACAGTATGAACAGCCAATGAAATTGTTTAGAAGGGGTGGACTGTGGCCGGTTGACGTTGCCCCCTTAAGAGAGGGAATATGGTGGACGGAAGTTGGTAAACGGAAGGAATAGTCTAAACTAATTTCATTGGACGAGTGGGAGGAAGCACTTCTGAGCTGGGACTATACTGGACATTTCCAGCACTTCTCAGTCAGTCTTGCTTCCGCCTTTCTACGGTGCGGCTGCTCTCTGTCCCTGTGCTGGGCTTTCTGCCAAGGCTCCGGCCTTGAGAGAAAAACTGATAACAGGCCTGTATACTAACTCCCTTCCAATTAACACAAACTGCTTCTAACTTTTTTTTTTCCTCTCTTTCTCTTTCTATCCCATTCTGGGGAAAGGGGGGGAAGAGAGGGGAGAGCGGAGGTGGGGGACCCCTCTGCCAAGGGGGTCACTCTCATTTCTGTGTTACTCTGTTGTATATCTTTGTATATATTGTAGATATTGTAAATTTGTAAGTATCTCCCTGCAAACCCTACATCGCTTTGTAAATATAGCTCCACTGCTTTGCTAATTCAGCTTACGAGTTTTTTTTTCCTTTCCCTTCAATTTTTTTTTCCCTTTTACTTTACAAAGGGGGAAGGGAGGAGGCTTCTTGGCCTTGCCCTTCCACCCACCACATCTATTCTATTCTATTCTATTCTATTCTATTCTATTCTGTTATGTTATGTTCCATTCTAAAACTTGAACACTGTTTATATAATTTTATGATATTTAGACAATGAGAAGCTAGATAAACATTTAATTTAGACACCTGATATTTTTGTGAACTAGCCTCCTGCACTTACAGACAGAGTCACTTACAAACACAGTTATTACATCTTTCTGGAAAAATGACAGAACCCCCTCACACAATTCACAAAATTGCTGTGATTCTCTACAGACTGTAAATATTCCTGTCTGGTCAAGGGGAGGGGAAACATAATTTGCTTAGAGGCAAAACAAAGAGATTAAATTTGATTCCAAATTTTTGGTGAATCTACTGAGGATGCCAAATCAGGATATAATTCCAGTTATGAAGATAGTAGGAAACTCTCTCTATGGTGGGTACGTAATACTTTTTGCTGGGAAATGGCTAGATATTGAATGGAAAATGAAAGTTCTTGTCATACAAAACTTCTTTTCAGTTCTGCTCTTCATAGGTATTAACATTTTTCTTTTACATTTGGTCTTACAGCTACTGGGGACATTTTTGTAACTTGAAAAGTTGATTAAAAAACTTAATTTGTGATCAGAGAATCTAAATTATTTTTGTACTTGTACTTCATTTTTACACTTAAAACCTCTTCCTAATTATCATTTGACATGATCTAAGTACTCTTCTTATGGAGGTTCAACCTTTAAATTTGTGTTCAGTGATACTTACAAAAGGATGTTGACTTGCTGGAGCGTGTCCAGAGAAGGGCAACAAAGTTGGTGAGGGGCTTGGAACACAAGCCCTATGAGGAGAGGCTGAGGGAGCTGGGGTTGCTTAGCCTGGAGGAGACTCAGGGGTGACCTTATTGCTGTCTACAAATGCCTGAAGGGGGGTTGTAGACAGGCAGAGGTTGGTCTCTTCTCCCAGGCAGCCAGCACCAGAACAAGAGGACACAGTCTCAGGCTGTGCCAGGGGAGGTTCAGGCTGGAGGTCAGGAGGAAGTTTTACACAGAGAGGGTGATTGCCCATTGGAATGGGCTGCCCAGGGGGCTGGTGGAGTCACCACCATTGGAGGTGTTCAGGAGGAGACTTGACAGGGTGTTGGGTTGCATAATTTAGTTGGTTGGGTGGTGTTGGATGATAGGTTGGACACGATGATCTTGAAGGTCTCTTCCAACCTGGTCTATTCTATTCTATTCTATTCTATTCTATTCTATTCTATTCTATTCTATTCTATTCTATTCTATTCTATTCTATTCTATTCTATATTTAAGACAGTAGACACCTTGACAGGTGAAAAGGTTCATTTGGTCAGTTTTGAAATAAATGCATGTGTTTGGGTTTTTCAGACAATTTTATCACACCACAACTAAATGAGAATTTAGTTTATTTCTTATTAAACACATGAAATGTGACCAAAGAATATTAATGAACACTGACGTCAAATGGTATCAAAGGAAAAATGACAGCCTTCTGTTCCTTATTTTGAAGAAGTTTCTTCCAGGCAGTGATTTCCCAAAAGGCTCTGTAGCTTACTACTCCTTGGGCACTCCTTGTTTACTGATGACCAGAAAGAACTATTTTCAGAAAGTATCAAGCATAAGAATGAGACTTTTTCATCACCCTCAGTCTCCTAAGGGCATTCTTATTCTTCACACATGGCAATGCATCTTACAAGGGATTTTGTCAAAGATTAAGGTGAGATCTTGATAATGAAGTTGACTATTGGCCTGCCAGTATACATGTAGGAAGAGTATGAGAGTGGCATTAGCTAAAGGCTTCTATTTGTAGATACAGATAAAGATCATCTATATAGATAAACGATTTAGTCTGGAGAAGAGATCAGTTCTCAGATTAGTCAAACCCATGATGTCAGTGACTGAAATCTGGTTTTGCTCTCTCTATAAAAATGGTGGTGATCCTGTAATAGAGCATCATGCAGAGGGTAAAATAGACATCTTGTCTGCTTGTGCACAAGCAAATTAAAAGTGCTGGAGGATTCTGGAAATGCCTGAGAGCTTTTGAACAGCCCAAGGCTGTTTTGGCCTGTGCCAACTAACAATCACCTAAAAATACTCATGGGCACATTTGGGAGTAAGCATGGGCTAGAGACCATTCCCAAAAGGCACTCTAACTTGGGGGCATGCTGCCTGGAGCTGCAAGAGAATTTAAAAGTATCGGCATGGGTTGTTCCCTGCCAGCTGGTCTCAGTGGATGAGATAGTGGTCCAATAAACACTTAATTGACTAGCACAGATTTCTCATCTACTAGTCTGCCTCTGTGCACTATGTTGCAGGTGGGCATGCTCTGCTCCAAGTTGCAGAGCACAGGCCAGCACACATATCCTGCCTTATGCAAAGACTTTTTAATGTGGGATCAGCCCTATTGTCACAACTATGGCTTTGGGCTCTTTCCTAGAATAGTCAGGATGTCTCCAGGTCTGATTTTGGTATGCCTCTTGTAATGCTTATTATCAGATCATTTCCGATACAGCAGGATGCCTTGCACACTACTTAGGCATGCTTGCTTATTAACCAAATTCAAATCAGAATCATTCTTTGCTCATGCCATTTCTGATGGCTTTTCCTAAACTCTGACCCTTCAGGAACTATTAGTTTCTCTGTAGCGACATATGCTTTGAATTTGTGCTGCTGTGTGTTCAAGTGATTTACTGTAGACTAATTAGATAATTTAACTGACACAATTAGCAGTAGTATTTGTAGAAACAGTGTATAATGCCTCACTTCTTGTGTCCTTGTCTTTGTCATGCCAATTATCCTCACTTTTCTCACCAAATGATGCTGTGGGAGACTCACAACAAGTGTGAGATAGAGAGTGTGACATGAGTTTTTATCATTAAAAAGGAAAATTCAACTCCTTGCTTTTCAGGGAGTATTTTGAGTCTATTCATCCCTTATGCAAATCATAAATTACACCATCCTGGTGCATAGAACTCCTTGCAAGTTTTTTGGGTTTAAAATAAAAAGCCTTGTGTTCATCAGAAAGCTACTGATAGTACTAAATAGAGGCAACAATAGTGCAGCAGGTACTGTGGAAGCTTCCATATAGAGCTCTGTCAATGGAGCTGAAGTCTGACCTGCAGTACGCTCTGTTACTTTAGTGTCACTGGATGCCAGTTAAATTCTAAAAGTGAAGCAACCTGTTCACCATGGTTTGATATGTCTGCTGAACAAATAATCTCATTCCCATGCAGAAGTTAATGAATGAGTGGACCGATATTCACCTGTTCAGCACACAATAAAATTGATTTTGAAATCAGGTAACTGTATCTTTTGTCAGAAAAGTCCATTTGTTCTACAAATGAAAACTAATACGTCTGCTTAAACTGATGTGACAATCAGAACATGCCATCCCAAAATGTTTGTGCACTGAAGAGTTCCTCTAGGATAGAAACAGACATCTTGAGTCAGGAGCAGCTCAGCTTTGGTTCATGAGCTGGTGTCTGTTCCTTGTTGATCCTGCCATCAGCCTATACATCCAGCAATGACACTGCAAGTGGTGGGTATATGCATAACTGGTCATGTGATAATTCAGGCATTCATGATTTGGAAAATATTACAAGAGGAAGGGTGCTGCATGTCTACTTGTGACATGTCTGGCTTGCACGTGTGTACACCAGATCATAAGGCAATTGGTATGACATATTGCTGAGGAGAAGTTACAGCATGAGGCACTGACATGTCCCATCACACGCTTTCTGGCTAGCACTGTCTAAAAGATTAAGAATTTCTGGTTTGAGTTGATTCTCGCAAGGAAGGAAGCAGAGCACTGAATAGAAAATACAAAATTCTTCCCTTACCACAATGATTTTATTCTTATGGGAAAATACTTGAGATGATTAAGCTAAATGCATCTTATTTTGCGCCACTGATTTTGTAACATCAAACATAGCAAACAAACTCTTAGTATGCATCACATAACACAACCGTAAAATAGAAATGCTAATCTCTACAAAATTCTTCAAGTGAATGAAGTAAAATATATTTGGTTTGTTTAAAATTAAAATCAAAATTGTTTTCTGTTCATGTGTTTTATTTTCAACATCTGGACCTCAATTAGAAAGAGAAAACAATGTGTTTATAAGTGTGCAAAGGGGTTTTATTTTTTTTCCCCCTGTACTGCTGCAATACTTCTCAGTTGTAGCAGTTATTTTACAAACTCATGAGCTAAGCAGTTCCAAGTTGGAAAAGTACCAACCACTCCTACTATTCAATAACATGTTTTCAAGAGCAGCGAAAAGCACCATGAAAAAAGAAATCTAACTCCTCTTCTACATCAGAGTCAAGCTTAGTAGTAACAAAAGTAATCCTTTCAGGATCTAACTTGTCAAATAGTAAGTTTAATGTTCTAAATCCCCATTCAGGTCTTGCTTCACTGAGGATTTCTGAGAGAGAAATATTGATGATTCTCTTGTTTTGATATTGTCATAGTGAGGCAACACATATAGGCAAGAGTCAACTAGCCACACCTATTTTCATGACCATTTTTCACCTTTCCTTATGCTTCTTGAGGTGGTCGTAAAGCCAAACCTGTAGGAAGGAATCTAGTCTTCAACATAAGTATAGGGGTTGACTAAACTAGTCAAATTAGTCAACTAGCTTTTTATGATTTCTAAATCAAACACAATGACAGGAAATTTTAGAGGAAGTCACTGACAATATCAGTTGATGATGGAGATGGAAAACTGCAGTGAGACTGAAACTGATCTCTCCGATACCTGACATAATCTTCAGGTGACAAAATCTTTTGTTGTGATGCTACTAGATGTATGATGGCAAGCCACACAAAAAATGGAACCAATTTGGTAACCTCTCAGAGAAAGCCTTTATGTCTGCCCTGTGTCCTTAGTGTGATTTTCTCTGAGACAGACAGTTATAGCTTACACTTAGTAGTAAAAAGAACATGAGAAATAAAGACAATAGGACTGAGGGAGGATACTATTTTAACACTGCTCTTTCATTGTTGTCTCCACTTGGGGGTCTGAATGATGTGTCTAATATTAATACATTTACTCTTGCAGGTTCACAGCATATTTGTGATAACTATTCCCACCATAGAACACCCACTCACATCTAGAAGGAGAGGATGGTGTTATGGATACCAGGACTATGTTGGGCTTTTCCCTATTCTCAATTCTTTGAAACATATTCAAACCTCTGAAATTCACAGCAGGTCCATATGCTAAGGTAGCTGGTGTCCTTCTTAAATTCATTAACTGCAATAAAAAACAAGATTATAGCCATAGGCCCAACATAGGACTTTAGTGTCTATAAAAAGAGGCATAGGTACTGCATAGGTCTTCTAGGTACTGCAAATCCAAAACTTGTATGCACAAGGATTTATGCCATATACTGTGCAAAGTGATTCCTCTCAAAATTGCCAGATACCATTGAAAAACACTAAACAAGGGAACCTGAGTCCATTAGTTGCTTTCATGTACCCCTGCAGAGAGCAGAGATTCCAGTATTTCTTTTAGAAGCCAGATGATTTATAAACCTGTGTCCATCCACCATTTACCAAATAATTTAGTTGTTATAGAGTTCACCTGGAAACTCGTTGAGCTGCTCAGACTTGGGCAATGAAAGATGGAAAAAGGGCTGAGGTTTTCCTCACTAAGTTATAGGCTGATCCCTCCAAGCACTGTGTAGAAATGGGCTTAAAATAACAGCACTATATAAAGGTAGGTATTACACTCACTTCAAAGTAAACTTTGGGGCTCCTGCTTTCTAAGTGAATGTGCAAAGAGCTATGCCAGCATTGACCTAGTAAAAAAAACAAAACAACAAAACACAATACCTTAGAGATCTGAGGGGAAGACACTCCATGAGTGGCTGTAAACAAGAACTCTTCAGCGAAAACACTGTGCCACTGCAAAACAAATCGGGTTCTAGCAGTCACTGCTGGCCAGAACTGAGATGCCCCAGAAATCTTCATAGATTACTTAATCTGATGCCATGAAAATTGTTCTTCCACTCTGGTAACCCATGTCTAGGATATCATTTTGATAGTAGATAGATGCATGACCCTTTCCTGTTCTTAAAAACTAAATAGAAGCACATTGTTAAGATCTGATCCGATCAAGGCATATTGTCCATAGTTAAATAAATTGAACAAATTGAGACTCTCCGAGGTTTTAATACAGCAGTCATGTTAATTTACTAGTGTTTTTTAGGCAGGAATTACTTACCTAAGCCCCCAAGCCAAAACAGTGCTGTTAAGCACCTGGAGAACTAAGTAGATTCATCCAAGCTTTCAGAGATCCTGATCTTAGAATGCCTCTGAAATATCATATGTAGGGATCGCTGGTTTAGATCTACATCTAATGACATTTTAGTACCTACATAGCAATGCTATTCTATTTATAGCTTTGTATTTGTTTCTTTCAGACAGGTCATCTTCTGTTTTAAGCCTATTTTATCTCTGCATGGTCAGGGGTGAAAAGCCTAGAGAAGTGAAGTGGATTCCTCCTGTCCTCTGTCTTCCTTTTCCTGAAAACTCCTTCTCTGTCATGTCTTTTGGGAAATCAAATGCCGCATTGAGGGCAAAATGTGTTCTTATTGAAATCAAAAGGAGGCTTGCATTGGCTTCACTGGAAATAGTATCAAGTCCTTAACATGATTTAACCCAGAAAGAACAGCTTTGTGAATCTGATTAAGCACATTCTGTAATAATTGTTCTGACAAGTTGTACCTTTATTTCCATGAGCTGACACTGAGCTCTGGGGTAATGTGGCTCCCAGTTAGATGGAGATTAAGTGATGCAGGAGATGTTATCTCATCTTTGACCTTCAGTACCACCTCCATAGTGAGATACATTACTCTGATCTCTGGAAGGGGAAATCAGTCATATTTTGCTGACTAAAACTGCTGTTTTCATAGCAAAATTGCAAAAATACCTCAAGGAAAATTTGCATGTTATTGCTTTGCACCAAAGCTGGCAAAACTGCACATTTTGCCTGTTTGGATTTGAGATTTAACACACATCTCTGCACAGCCCTCCCCCTCCTCAGCGTTCTTCTGAACAGAATATCAATGTCACCAGAGAGGAGTCATCTTTCCTTTTTTTGTTTCCTCCTCTTCTGCCGTTACTCCTCAGTGAGTTTAAATTTCATCTACTTTGGCAAAAGGGTATTTTTTTTGTTTTGTGGGATTTTTTTCCCCTCTAAAAGTTTTAATCCACCTTGTAACACTACCTAAAAAGAAGCGAAATTAAGCTGCAGTGTGTAATAGGAGAGAAAACCTACTTTATTTATCACCCAGTCCTACTTTACCATACACTGACCTAATTACAGCTCACACCACCAGGGGTAGGAGGAGCGGCAGAAGGAGTGCTTCTGCCACCTAGTGACGGTCGTCCTCCCGCAGAAACCAGGCGCATCCCTTTGTGAGTATTGCATTTTCGCGTCCCTAGCACTTGAGAGCAAATGACCTTCTCTAGCCTGCCTGCATGGATGCCGAGCTTATCTGCATACTGGTCTCTTCCCTTTCACTGATTCAAAACAGCTTTCATAGGTGAATTCTACACTAGAGCTGGCAACCCTCTGGAAAGCAGGTGGGATCTCAAAAAAAATCACTTGAAATGATGTAAAGTACAGCAAAAACCCAGAGTGTTTGCACAGTGTTAATACATGTCTGAAAACAGAAAATATTTTGTATGCACAGACGTTCCTTTTCAAAGGAAGCACGGAGAACTGTGTGCCTCTGAGGCTGTCAAGAAATCAGATGCACAAATGATTTGGGTCTTGAGCACTTCTGCCATCATAATTTAGGTAATCTTGTTCCTGTGAAGTGACAGGTGATCGTGTACCAATTATCCTATTTCTCTATGACACCACTTTCAGCATGAGTTTCCTGGACTGAAAATGGTAAAAAGGAAATATTTTCCTATTGTCATGAAAAGAAAAACATTACAGACTAGACCCAAATCTGGCAGTTTGAAAATTAAGGTATTTTCCCCATCTTCCCATTTCAAAATATTTTAATGCTTTGGGTTTAGGTTTTATTGTTTGTTGTTGTTCATCGCCCCCCCCCCCCCCCCCCCCCCCCAACTGCTCTGAAGGTCATTTTTCTTAATTGGGATGGTGTGGCTAAATTTAATGTACATCATTGGCACCACTTTCAGTACATTAGTGAGAGGATGTAGGCTATTAAGGATTCCTGTAAGCAAATCCAAACATTCTTCCACAACATCTGCACACTGAGGGAAATGTCAGCTATTATTTTAAACTCTCTGCAAAACACCTTTCAGTTTCCATCCTTTTTCAAGTGTTCCAGTGAAAGGGTCCAGTGCAACCAAGAATTATACTTTGCTTATATTTTCCTGTAAATATATACGAGTAAATGAAATTAGGGTTACAGGATGTAACATTAAACAACTCTGATAATTGCCTCCAAAATTTCCAAGGTGATATGGCCAAGGGCCTGCTAAAAACTGTGACATTTATTGTGTAAATGTGCCTTCTTATTTTAAAGAACAATATCAAATCACAAAGGAAAAAAATAATTATAATGAGTCGCTACTGTTAAACAGGGAATGAATAACATTCCCTCTGCTCCCTGCTGTCATGAATGCTCAGATTGTCCAGAAAGGTGCCTGGATTGAAGATGACATAGTTTTCTTCAAAATTATGTTCTCCTGTTGCCTGTGTGGATGCTGAGGCAAAGAGGGAAAGAAAGTTCTTGCCACAGAGCCAAAGTGCATCCAACAGGTTCCCGTATCCTCACAGACTTAGACATCCCTTTTGCTTGACTTCTTAGTGTCCATCTCCTCCTCGGTATCTGCTTTTCAGGAGTACTGAGTCTTTTGTTTGCAACTAAAACTGTATTTTCACTAATAGACTCCTATGTCATACCTTAAGATGCAAGTAATCGGATTTGAAATATCTGAGATTAGCCACACTGTGCACTTTTCACCTTTATCTCCCCATGTCTTAGTTCTCTATGCATAAAAAGAAGAAGTAATTCTCTCACAGAGGGGCTGTGAAGATAAAGGAATTGTTTATGAAGCACTCATATATATCAGTGGTAAACGCAGGAAAAACTCACAGGAGGAACAGTTCAAAACAGAGTGCATTGATAACTTACAGAAGTAACAGAAGTACATGATAATTAATAGAAAGAGGCTGAAAAAAAAGTTAGCAATTAGAGCATTATGCATTCTGTAACTTGACTGTAACAGGGATCCTGTAGAAATATGTAGTGTAAATAACACTTCATTATATTACGTGGTATTCATACCAAACCCCCACCTACCCAAGGATTAACACTGGACAAATAGTCTCAATTTCATCACACAGATCTTACTACAGTTCTAGGACCTTAAACGTGTTACTGGTTGTCTTCTGTCTTGTTCCTCATGTCATAACTGTTGCTGTGATCTCAAGGGTCCAGTAGAATCATACCCTTCTTGATGCTTCCATAGAAGTCAATGGATAGAGCATATTTGACACTGCAGCCTGACAATATTCCTTTGATATTGCATTGGATGCAATAATAGGTGTAATTTTGACATCACTTATTCCCCTGGAAACTTGGTTCATTTTAGATCATAGCAGAAATGCACTTAATATCTGATGTGGGTTATCTGTCAAGACAGGTCTAGGCACTATCTTATCCATCCATAATGTCAGACATATTATAAACATATTAAAAAATAATAATTACAGTTTCCCTTCTTACCAATAGAAGTTACATATAGAATGCTTTTACTTGTTGATTTTTGAATGTACTGCTATTAAGGAAAGGCAGGGTGATAAAAAGTGAAAAGGGTGAAGTTTTCTATTCTGTTTTGAAGGCAAACAGGAAGAAAGTGACTTCAAAATATTTTGAAAACAACTCATGGCATCTCTTACTGGAAAGGGTTTGTCCTTGTTTTCGTCTACATGACTTTTAATTCAGATTGGAGTCATGCTTCTGAAGCTAAGGAAAATTGTCAGCTTTCCTGTGTTTTGGATATGTGTTTTGACTCTTACAGGTCTTGTGCAATGGTCTTGGAGAGATTTCAAAGTGCATGAACTGAATTCCTTCCAGGTTTCTATCAGCTGGTGCATTTCACTCTCAAATGGAAATTCAGTAAGTGGGACCAAACTGAAGCAATTCCTAAATATAAACTTCTGAAATGGATCTAAGTTGGCAAATACATTGTCAACACAAAGTATTTTCCTCTATTTGCTACTGTAGACAGACCTTCCCAACTGCTTGTCCATATTGTTCTTCCTGTTCTTGACATGATTACTCTAGTGGAAAAAAAATATGTGTAATTTTTCAAGTATCTAGAGATATTTTTAGAACATCAGGAAAGGCTTCAAATTCAATCTGAGAGTCAGTGTAACAAAAAAGAAAAGAAGAGAACAAAGTGAAGTTAGTTTTTATGTCTTGGGATAAAGCAAATATTAGAGATGGAAATTACAACTTGACTATCATGAGAAGTCAAATTTAATGTCAAAGATTCAAGTATTAATGCTTCTCTTCTTCCCATTATCACAAGTACTTTATTTTGTAAAGTATAGGTAATGTGAGGATTACCTAAAATTTTCTGTGTTCTGTTGAGGTCATTAGTTTACAAAAAAAAATTATCAAAAGGTTATTGGGAAAAGCAATTTTACTTATCCCAAGGGTGCCATGGCTATAATCAAGACAGGAGCTTATAAATAAGGCACAACAGAGTCTCTCAGAACACCTGCTGCTGACCAGCAGCACCTGAGCACATCTTAAAGAACAACAATAACATAATTCTCAGCTAAAATAACTTTTCTTTAGTTCTTCTGCAGGTACTTCTCAAACAAACCAGCAGATAACTGTGCCAAGTCAAGTGCCTGAAAACATAACAGCTGAGGAGAACTTGTATGCAAATCCACTGGAGAAAGTGTCTTTTGTAAGAAGAGTTCTGTTGATTGCTGTCCCAGATGTGCAGAGTGATGTGGCCCTCAGGGACCAGAGAGAGTACTGCATTTGAAGCAGAGCCTTTAACGTGGAAGGTAATAGACATGCCTGCTTTTAAGAAAAAAAAAAAAAAAGAAAACAAACAAAACCAAATGAAACAAACAACAAAACAAACAAAACCAAACAAAGAAAAGATAAAGTGCATGCTCTTCTACTTTATTTTTAAAAAGGTTGGTCATATATCAGAGAATGGGAACAATGAAAGAAAAAAGAGTCAGTAGGTGCCTACTGGTTTTATTTCCATGATATGATATGATATGATATGATATGATATGATATGATATGATATGATATGATATGATATGATATGATATGATATTAAGATCTGTTGGTTTAGAAATATTCTGAAAAGTTTGCACCTCCTTTCTCCTGCTAACATGCCCTTGCACAATTTGGAGTCACAACTAGTGCAGAAGAAGTGAGCATGTAGTTCTTCCCTCATGCATTTGGCACTGGTCCACTTCTCAAGCCTGTCAAGATCCTTCTGGATGGCATCCCTTCCTTCAAGTGAGTCCACTGCACCACACAGCTTGGTGTCATCAGCGAACTTACTGAGGGTGCATTTAATGCCACTATCCATGCAACTGACAAAAGATGTTAAACAGCACTGGACCCAGTACAGACCCCTGAGGAACATCACTTGTAACTGGTCTCTATCTGACATTGACCCATTGATCAAAACTCTTTGTGTCTGTCCATCTATCCAGTTCCTTATCCCCTGTGTGGTCCATCCATCAAGTCCATGTCTCTCCATCTTAGAGACAAGGATGTTGTGTGGGACAGTGTCAGATGACTTGTGCAAGACCAGGTAGGTGACATCAGTTGCTCTTCCCATAATCTACCAGAGCTGTGACTGTTGTAGAAGGCCACCAAATTCATCAGGCATGATTTGCCCTTTGTGAAGTCATGCTGGCTGTCACAGATCACCTTGTTATTTTCCATGTGCCTTAGCACACTTACCAGGAGGATCTTCTCTGTGATCTTACCTCACCTCATTTACCAGGGTGGAAGGATGTGGGGATGAACTTGGGACTAAGCTTTTTTAAGAATGTAGGAGTACCTTTAGGGGAATCACTGTTGGTTTTATAGCTAGAGATCCATTTCCAAAACTGATAGCAGACAGTGATCCTCTACCCTGAAACATTCTGCAAGCTGTAGCCAAAGAATGTGGCTGGAGACTTGTAAAACTTAGAGGATCTTAGTGAAACCAGATGGGCTTGGCATATCAGCCTAAACAGCAAAGTTGGGTTGAAACCACAAGGAGGAATATGCTAAGACACTGCTCCATGGAACAAGAACAACAGCTGTATTTCTTCCTGTAGATTGCTTTGCAGAAGTTTCAGGGGAAATTGTCCTAACATGGTGAGTGGTTACTTAGACCTGAGTTCCCTGCTTTAATTGGAAGATTTTATGTTCATCCTGCTTGTAGAGAAACCACTTCTGCCTTTAGAATCCCTTATCTTTGAGGCTCATAAAGTAAATTACTAGCATATGATGAGAGCATATCTTGTCTCCAAGCAAGTCAAGTCTAACATGACTGGTACTGTAGAAACTGAATAATCCCTATTTTCAATGGAACAGATTGCACTCAATGGAAAGCATTTCTAGATACAGTTAGAAAGTCCTAACCAGGTCATCCTTAGAATCCTACAAGACAAACATCTTCTACACAGCATGATTCGAAGATATGTATGAAGATATTCAATACATTTCTGGACCAAAACATAAACATTTCCACCCAAACACAGTTGCTATAAATTATGCTGCCAAGTGACAATGGATATTAGCTGCTTATGATTATAACATAGTGATTGTTTTTATATGGAAAAGGGGAATACATTTTTTATGCCTTCACTTTTTTCTGCTGTAAGAGATTCTTGTCTTACAAACAGGGTTGATCTAGATGTGGTAGTGGTGTTCTTTTGTTGTAAAACTTATTTTATTACACCTCAGTCCTAAAATGTTATGCAGAGCTGCATTACATTTTAATCTACAGGTGGGTTAGATGAAGAATGAGCCCCTCCAGGGAAACAGATTTGAGTTGTTTGGGTTTTTTTTTTTTTTCTTATTTTTAAGAGGAAAAATGGTTTAAGGCAAAGTTCCAGCAACAGAAGGAACTTGCTTAAACCAACAATAAAGTGCTGTAAAGAGCAGTATGTCAGAACCACTAAGCCAGAGTGGTGCACGTATTCAATGTAAATCCCATGATCACTAAACAAATCCACATATTGCTCACAACATCTGCGACCTGCTGCTCTTCATCTCTCCCAGCTACAGAGTGACTCTGCTGTCTTTGATTACATCCCTGTCCATGCTGTCCTCTTTAGCTGCTAGCACTCTGGATAGCAAGTGTGAATGTAGCAAAGAAGCTGTGGAAAAGTACATTTGGGTAGCAAATATCTACTGACACAGAAACAATACTACAGATTCAGAAGAAAGGAAGAGTTGAAGGAGGGTATCAGATAATTTAAAATTTGGTTATACACAGTTAAATTCATAAACTTCTGTGGTATGTTCTGCCTGCACCACAAGTTGCTTATAAAATAACTGAATTTTTTTTCCCAAGGTGCCAAAATACGATTCCCCTAATTCTGAGTTCAGTCATTCTTGATCATTATAGAATATTTTTGTTATATATGTCTGACTCTCCTAAAATGCCAAGTGTCATGTCACATCCACTTTTCCTTTATCACATCTTGCTGAGGATACTTGGATTTTGCCCTGTTGGAATGAAGATGTTGGACAGCTCACCACCCCTGTTCCTTTCATTGGCTGAAGAGATAGCCTGATGAAATGACAATAATTAACCACCTCTATAACATTTCCAGGTTCAGACAAATGTGGAAATGAGAAAGCTTATCCTTTTTTCCCTCTATCAGCTTGCAACATTTTATGGGTAATTTGGCTTACATTTTGAGCTGAAATGCCTTTCTAGCAAATGCTTAAAATTCTGCAATCTGAAGACTACAGAATATATACTTTTAAAATGTTTTCTGATCTGTCTAAATAGTGCTGAATGTTGCATCTATTTTAATGTTTTATCATTTTGGAATGACAATGACAGATAATGATTTACTTTAAAGAAGGCCTGCAATTAAACTGAAGTCTACATTGCTAACATACAGCTGGGACAACTGAAACAAACATCTCACTTAGGCACTAGCTTTCTGGCATTCAAATCACAACACAATTATGTTTTATAAAAATGTGTTGCCTTTTTTTTTTTCCCCTTTTGCAGATGTAGGATGAAGAATACAAAAATATCTGCACTACAGACTTAATACCGCTCCCACACTTCCTATTTTGAAAGGATTTTTAGCAGCCACCAAAAAAATACTGAGACTGCAATGAACTGGAGAGATTGGTGTTTTTTCACAGTGCTTTTGACACCAAAATCGAAAAGCTTCTTAGACAAGAAGCAGCATTTCCCATTTGTTTAGCACTGAATAAGGCACATGGAGGGATCGCTCCCAAAAGTCCCATGGGCCCTGAAGTGAAGTTTTAGCAGTTATTTACACACAATCTTTTACAAATTCACACCTATCTCATACAATTACTCCTTCTACCTGTTACATATATAGGTAGGAGGAATACATATATATACTCATTGAAGTATTTGGACCCATGCAAATAGCCTGGGGTATAGACGTCGGAGATTGGAGTCAATACAGCTGACCAATATGATCGAGTATTGTTCCTTTATTGTTCCAGTATTGCAGGACTATAGTGCGAGTATAGCACAGTAAAGTAAAGCAAAGAAGAAGAAGGGAAAGGAAAAGTAGAATTGCGTATCAAGGGAACTTCTACAACTTATATAAACTCAGAGAGCCTTGTTGGCATAGCTTCATTGGTTCCCTATGAGTGACCACACATCGCACTATTATAGATTATTGGTCCAGCTACTAATGACACATGAAGTTTGTTGATGCAGGTGCATGTCCTGTTGTTCCAAGATAACTTTCTGTGTTTATAGCTACCAGTGTCCTGTTTTAGTTACATGCTGCAGGCACAGCACTGTTTTGCTACACTGCTAGCTGGCTCTGCACTTATGCTGAGCATGGCCTACCACCATGTCAGGCTCTAGCCCTACACTGCCAGATTGCTCACACTGCTCAACACTGGCATTGCCACACTGGGGTCCTTAAAATCTCCTTTATCAAGGTCATTAGCTCACACTTAAGACCGTAATTTCCTTCCTTGTCTATGTTTAATTTGCATGCTAGCTGAAGAAAAAGCTCAAGAACAGCATCTGCAACTAAACCAATCTATTCTAGAGCATGTGGGGAATCTTTCTAGAGGTAGTCCAGAACAGGTAGTGAGCTCAGAGGAAACAAAACCTTGGGTTTGAAATGTGGGGCTGAAGCCTTATGAAATTAAAGGCTGAGGAACATAAGCTGAGAGTAATAAACAAGTTTAAGGCCTGATTTTTAAGGTGACACTTTGAGAACCATCTTAACTCATTTAGATATTCTGTTGCAGTTTGAGACTTCCAAAATGTCCTTGTAATTACTGAGTTGCTGTATATTGACACATGTTATACAGTAGAGATAATGGGCTCTCTAAACTACATCTTGCCTAAGCATAATGCATTTACATCATCTTTCCAGCATTCCTGTGAGTCAAAATTTTTTAACTGTTCTGCAGTCTTGTAACAGCCTGAAAGGATAGCAAAACTGGGTCATTGGAAAAGCTGCTATGTAGTATTGATGGGGACATTACTGTTTCCTTGTACCAACTCTTTTATTAGAAAAATAAACCAGAGAAAATAGTCATTTAAGAATCTTCCCTATTTCAGAGGAAATGCTCCCTTATTTATTTAGAATTTTTGAAAGCTGTCTGTGTTAAACCTCTTCTAGTCTTCATATTAATAGTAGCACAGGGCTTTGGTTAGTTTCAGACTTCTCCTTTGCAAAAACCAGCGGGACTGTGGGGAACGAATATCTGCAAGCACAACTACAGTCTTTCACTTTCTCAGAACCTCACCATTTTGCTTGTCACTTGCCAACGAGATGAGAAGATAACTACCCCTAGGAAGCCAGACAGTTTTTAAGTGACATGGGATATAGAGGAGAAGGTTTCAGATTGAGAAGGCTCTTGTTCTTGGGAGAGGTGCCACTCTACTAAAGCCTGGAATTGAGCAGAAAAATAAGTCTTTTGTCTTACCAGGAAACAAAGAATCCTTATGGGTTCAAATCCCAAAGATAAAATTATTAAAAAGGAAAGAAAAAAAACAACAGTACAAGATCAGTAAAACTGATCAGGTTGCCAGGAGAATGAAAGTAACTGAAACATGCTAAGGGAAACCACATCAGGACAGAGGAAGTAATAAAAGGAACGTTCTCTCACAGAGAGACACAGACAGATAAATTAACATGGGTTCATTAAGGTACAACAGGAATAAGACATTTTTAGCCACCTGAAATGGGACAATATTATATTCTCACAGGTAAATTTACAAGAAAAGAAAGAAACAAGTGAAGTGCAGACCTTGATTCAAAATTTGGTTTTCAAAGTGCATGATTATAGTGTATTTAGATTTACTGTTCTTACCAAAGTAGCAAAAGTCAAAATATGCACTGTAATACATTTTTTTTCTGAAAGAGAAAATTATGAAAAAGTGAAAAACCCTTTAAGAAGAAATTAAAAGGTACAATCACAAATTCACACAGTCAGCATGGGGCGTGCTAAAGCACATATGTATTGCTGTCTCTGTAAAAAGCTATACAGCCTTAACAAAAATACTTAAAGAAAGCTAAAATTAAACCTCTGTCCTTTAGAAGAAGGGTGTAAAGGACTCTATTCAATTGAGAATGTATTCCTCAGAAAGCTAAAGCTGCATTCATGTGGGCAAAAAAGCCAGTAACAGAAAAGTACCTCCCATAATGGCTGTAGAAATACAAGAAAGTCTGTGACGTCAATAGCATAGAGACATCTGAGGAGCAGGAAACCTGGAAAACAGTTAATATTGTCAATAGACAATCTAAATAAAGAAGCACTTTAGAAAACACATAGCTGCAACAGAAGATTAAAATACATTGGACTCATGTTCACCAATTTGGGAACTGTTTTTTATTTATGAGAAATGAAGCAGATGAGGCAGAAGCAGCATTCTGCTGTGAAACAGCAGTGGCTGAAACCACTGTTTTAAGTCTACAAAATGAACACTGTGGGACCAGATAGCACTTACATATGACTTCTTAGGGAACCTGGAATGAAATGCTTCAACCCAGTGCATCAGTTGTAATATATAGCCCATGACTTAAAACAAATAGATAAAGGAAACAAATTTCAACAATATGGGAAGGTTTCCCTACAAGAAATACAGCCTAGGACTCCTAGAGAAGACAGGATACCTACAGGGGATGTTGCTGGAACTCATATAAGGTCATGAATAGTATGCCAAATATGAAAATGGAATGATTCCTTTTTATTCTCTCAATAAAGAACAGAGGGACCCAAACACAACTATCAGGCAATGTGGTTTAGACAAAGCAACAGGACATATTGCTATCTCCAACACATATTGAGGCAGTTGAGCTCCTTGCCACAAGGTGTCATGAATGCTAAAATTTTACAGTGGTTCAAAAGCGATTGGACAAATCTCCCAACAAAACAAAGAAACTAACAAGAAAATATCCATGAAAGGCATTTGTAACAAAGATACTACTAGCTTTGAAAATCTCCAAGTTTTGAACACACAGGCATTACATGAGAAGAGAAATAGTTTTCTCCTCTGCTTTCATAGTCTTGACATTATTCTTGAGATAGTAAAGGCTGAATGACTTCAGATGTGAACTATGTGCTCTGCCTTGGTTTTGGCTGTGACTATTGTTATGCGCAAACAGAGTAACAAGTACTACACAATAAGGAATCTGCAGCATTGCTCTCTTTACACCTTTAATATAGAAGTATCAATTAATGTATATGTAAACTTTCTCAGACTTCATTTTAATACTACTTTATACTCATAGAATAGAATAGAATAGAATAGAATAGAATAGAATAGAATAGAATAGAATAGAATAGAATAGAATAGAATAGAATAGAATAGAATAGAATAGAATAGAATAGACCGGGTTGGAAGAGACCTTCAAGATCATCGTGTCCAACCTATCAGCCAACACCACCCAACAAACTAAACCATGCAACCAAGCACCCTATCAAGTCTCCTCCTAATCAACAAAACCATGGCACCAAGCACCCCATTCTGTCTCTTCCTGAACACCTCCAGTGATGGTGACTCCACCATCTCCCTGGGCAGCCCATTCCAATGGGCAATCACTCTTTCTATGAAGAACTTCTTCCTAACATCCAGCCTAAACCTCCCCTGGTGCAGCTTGAGACTGTGTCCTCTTGCTCTGGTGCTGGTTGCCTGGGAGAAGAGACCAACCCCCACCTGGCTACAACCTCCCTCTTCAGGAAGTTGTAGACAGCAATAAGGTCTGCCCTGAGCCTCCTCTTCTCCAGGTTAAGCAACCTCAGCTCCCTCAGCCTCTCCTCATAGGGCTTGTGTTCCAAACCCCCCACCAGCTTTGTTGACCTTCTCTGGACACCTTCCAGCAACTCAACATCTTTCCTAAACTGTGGGGCCCAGAACTGGATACAGTACTCAAGGTATGGCCTAACCAGTGCAGTGTACAGGGGCACAATGACCTCCCTGCTCCTGCTGGCCACACTATTTCTGATACAGGCCAGGATGCCATTGGCCCTCTGTGATGGTTTGGCTCTGGTCTGGAGTCCAGGTGCCCATCAAAGCTGCTCTATCACTCCCCTTCTTAAGTGAACAGGGGAAAAAGGGAAAGAAAATATAACAGAAGCCAGGAATAAGATAGGAGCAATTTAGTAACACTAAAAAGCAAACAGCAATAGATGTTGCGGAAGCAAAAAAAAAGCAGAGAGAGAGGGATGTTAGTCTCTACTTCCCATCAGCAGGATGATGGTTGGTCTCGGGAAGCAGGGCTCTCTAAGCTTGGTGGTTCCTTGGGAGGATAAACACCATGGACGAATCCCCACATTTCCTTCTTTCACTTCATTCTTATACCTGAGCTGATGTCATATGGTATGGAATACCTCTTTGGCCAGTCTGAGTCAGCTGGCTCAGCCGTGTCCCCTCCCGAGATTTTGCCCACCCCTCAATATACTCTTGGGGCAGGGAAACATTGAAAGGACACAGCCTGGATACTGGATTTAGCAGTAGCCAAAACACTGCTGTGTTATCAACTACTGCTGCAAGAAACTGGAAAGATGCTGTGAGGAGAATTAACTCCAGCTCAGTTCAACCCAATACAGCCTCTTGGCCACCTGGGTACACTGATGACTCATGTTCAGCCTACTGTCATCCAGTACCCCCAGGTCCCTTTCTGCCTGGCCGCTCTCCAGCCACTCTGATCCCAGCCTGTAGCACTGCATGGTGGTGGTGTTGCAAATGTGTAGAACCCAGCACTTAGATGTATTAAATCTCATGTCATTGAACTCTGTGTGAGAGACTAAAAGTTGGCTCTCCTGGTGTGACTCAACAAAGATAAAATCACTTGCTGCTTGCCCAGACAATATGTGTTGGGCAGAGCCACTGGAAGGAAGGTGCAAAGATCATATAGGAATCCTGTCTACCAATCCTGGATGCAAATCACCTTGCGATTGCATCATGATAACACTGGACTGCAGCTGGCCTACAACAATGGCCCAAGGACCCAGCCACGAGGCCTTCAGGAAAAGATAATCTCCACCCATCAAGTACCCTGGAAAGGGTGAGACAATGGATTCACCACCTGTTTCCTGATGTGTAATGAGTGTGTGGGCAGGTAGATGGAGAAGGAGGAGGCGGAGGCCATCCCACTCCATCCAGACCTCTGCCCAAACACACAGGAATGCACAGAAAGATTTCCTGGGGAACGATACCTGGATATTTACCTAAGGATGATTTTCTGGCCCCTGAATTCCTGAGGGACAACACTTTGACACATACCTAAGGACTAAAAACTGTATAAAAGACTTGAGCCACTACTGGCTTAACAGAAGAAAAACGCAGAAGAAAAGCAGAGAACCAAAAACACAGAAGAAGGACCATGCCGCTGAGAAGGAAAGCAGGAGAGAAGGAAAAGCCCGGTACAATGCTGCTCCGGAGAAAAGAGGCCGTGGAGCCTGGAAGAAGCAGACTGAACCCTCTCTCCGTGTCCTAGATCCGCCTGCTGCAACTCATGGAACTGAAGAGGCTGCCCAGAGGACCACATCTTTTCTCCAGCCAAAGCCTCAGCACCCTTTCTCTACAGACCCAGGCTGCCCAGAGGACCACATCTCTTCTCCAGCCAAAGCCTCAGCACCATTTCTCTACAAACCTAACATCTCCTGCAGCACCTTTCCTCCACAGAGGGGTGTGGTAATATAATTCCTCTTCTCTCTCTCCCTCTCTATTTTCTCTCTCTCCCCTTCTGATGCATTCACTTTATTTATGTAATAAATAGTCTAGCTGTTGATATTTTGCCCTCGTTTGTGCCTCTCATTTCACAACATGGGAATATTCAAAAAAACTGAGTCTCTTTCCTTCTTTGGACAGAGACACAGTTTGCTGTGGGGGATGGTGCCAAAAGCCTTGCTGAAGTCCAGGTAGACTACATCCACAGCCTTCCCCACATCCACCAGGCGAATAACCTGTGACAAGTCTGACCTACTTGTTCACACTCAAAATAAAATCTAGATAGAGTTAAGATTAATAGTATCTCTATGTGTTAAAGATAATTGTATTTTTATGTGAGGCATTTAATAAATCTCAAGATATTATTTAAAAAACTCAACATGAGCATAAGGAAATGGAATCAAAATACTTCTTTATCAGCATGTAAGATCTAGAGCAGAGGCAGTTTCATACCCTTTTGGTGTAATTCTGCATATTTAGTTTTGCTTCTTGAACAAAACATTAATTCAATATATTTGGAGTGATAAATATAATTATCCACTGAATACTTATTCATTCTTTGGCTGTTGAGAGAAAGAGCGTTTTGAATTGAAAGACACCTCCTGCTGAGTTTGAACTTCCCATCTCTAAATCATATTGTGCTACCAGTGCAATTTTTGCATTTGATCTAAGTCATTACAATGAGCATCAATATTTTTCAAGTATCTCAAATTGCTCAAGGGAGACAGAACACTTTAAAAAATAATTTTAAATAAGCAATTTTAAATAATTACTCTTATTTGTTACAAACTGATGAAAATCAGGAAAGAAGTTAAGTTACAGCAGATAAATCTCCCATCTCTACACTCTGTGCAATAAGAGGAATGGGAAATTTTCAATTTTGGTGGTGGTCTTTTCTAATAACTTCACAAATGAGATTATTTTCAATTCTCTTGGTCTGATTTTGACTACCTTAGGGTGTGCATGTACCATAGGGCCTCTCTCTCCCTCTTTCCTCTGAAACATCTGGTCAGTGACAGGTTACTAGACTAGATGGATAACAACTGTGATCTGAGAATACAATTTCTCTCATCTAATCCCCAGCAGCCTACATGATTGATCCTAGAGCTATGCTACATAATGATTAATATTCTATTTGCTGAGTATCAAACAGCAGTAAGTGATATCCAGCAGGCATCACAGATGAATTGGTGAGCATCCTCAGTCTTGAGCTGACAAGTTGTGAATGCAAGACTCTTCTATTGAATGGTGAGAGTAGAAGGGCTGTGTAAAGGGCTATCTTGTGAGGTGGGCAGCCATTTGAAATGTATTCCCATTTCCAAAATCCAGTGTTGGGAAAACTGTTTCATGCAATTATCACTTCCCTAGCCCACTAAACATTTTCTGCTCCTTCTTTATTGGTGTGGGCCCACACCAATAATAAACCAATAAATAAACATTTATAATCTGTTACTTTCTAATTAAGACTATTTGAGAAGAGGGACTTGAAGAGAGTTACTTGCCCTTAGTACTGTACATTGGACTGTGTCATTCTTTTGAATGAAATGAAACAGTGCTGATGATAACATATTATTTGGTACTATAGATGCATATATCAAGAATGAAAGCTAACAGCAAGTTTTTTTATCTCTAAAGAATATACATAGTTTAGATCAGTGTATTTCTTTCAAATGGTAAGCAGCTTCTACAGTCATGTCTCAGTGACTGAACAGTCCCTTTTATTCTGAAGGTAGTTTTGATTTCATTGCAAATGAAAGTGAGTTGATCTGAATTGTGCTTTTGTGTGTGCAGCATAGAGTTTCAATGCAATAAACATTTTTACAGTGCTTACAGATAAACTCCTTCTGGCACTAGAGACATTAATCCTCTCTTAATTTTAATGATTCCCTACAATACTGGGGTTTTGTTGTTCTTGTGGTTGGTTGATTGGGTTTTTCTTAATTAAAATAAAAAAATAGGGAGTAGCCTAAAGCAAAGATTCATCTGGAAATCAGCGTGCTCAACAAAAAAAATGTACTTGGCTTCATTTATTTCAATATCTAAAAAATGACATTTCCTCTTCCAAGGAAAAGAAATAGATGTTTATAATCCTGATTCAGGAAGGTTTGAAAATAGTGATTCGAATGTCTCTTTTCCTCTCAAGGTGAGCATTCAGAATAGTAACCTTAGGCAATTGTTTGGCATCCTTCAATAAGCTGTCCATGGAGTCCCTTGTGTCACCAGTGGTCTCACCCTCTGTCCAGAGCCCTGAGACTACTACTGCTTTTTATAGGCTGACTTTGTTCTTCCCTAACCAACACCTGTTTCTTCCTTGCTTAGCCATTATTTACCTGGTCATTTGGTAATGTTTGAATGAGGTTGGGAAATAGCTGTGAGCTAGTTGGTTAAAATATATAATAAATATTTTATGGAGACAGCAGGATGTCTGGTGGTATCATTGGTACTCTCAAAGAAGCTTTCTGATATTGTCATTTAAGCAACTGTAATCTTTTCTTTGGGATACAGTAAGCATTTGATCTTTCCAACATAGCTAGTATTAACTGTATTTTCACACCGAGTCTTTCCCCTTGGCATTTGCATCACACATCAGTGTCTCTCAGATCGTGTCACCTTGCTCAGGTCCTTGCTGCAAAAATCTACATACACTTATTTCTGTCTTGCTTCTTACAGACATTCCTGTCACCCTATTGTCTCAAGCACTGCTCTGTTCCTCTGTCTCTGACTTGTGGGATGCATGATTGAGCTGCTGCATAGATAATGACCTTTCCAGCAGACCTTTTCAGATAATGACCTGTATATTGCAATATAACTTCCAGATCAAAGCAGAAGAAGAGTAAAAGAGAGAAAATGTGATGCTTGTGTTTAGAAAGCGATTTAAGAATTACTGGGAAATGCAAGGTATTAGATATTTTTGTCAAAAGTCATAAAATGGGTATTACAAACATATCAGGGAAGAGTCAAAGCATTTCCTGTAAATGGAAGCCAAGATTTCATATCTCCCAAAAGCCCACTAGATTTCTTTGGAATCATCAATGATCCTGTGGGTTCTGGTTGGGTATCCTGTTGCTTTAATACACAGAGCTTTCAAAACATTTTGAATCTTTCATATTCTTTGTTGTATTTATGAAGTATAAAAACATATAGGCTATAGAAAAATCAGAAATCACAATAATCTTCACAGTTACAGGAGGTCTTTCAAGTATCTGTGTGAGGGCCAAAAAAAATAAGGGAAGTGACAAAGTTTGTAGCCAGTATATAACTATTTGCAACTGCTCTGTTCAGAGAAATCTCAATAATAGCTTAGTGATAAAATGGCCATGAAATTTATGACTAAAAGTAATTCCTTTATACTCTCTACTGTGGTGATCTCTAGCTAAGCTATGGCCACCTAAAGAAGACACTGAGAAGTCATGGTTATTTTTCTATGTTCAACAACTTTAGCATCAGAAGCAATTGGAAAGGCATATAAAAGTTAGAAATTAATCAGAACCAATGCAAAGTCCAATGCAAAATAGTGTTGTGGAAATAATGGTCAACCACCGAAAATATCCAGGAGAAGTTTTAAAACAAAGGTGGTGGTTTTTTTCATTGCAGCATATCTTAACCTGGTATTGATTGATAGATGGTAATTTAGGGTCCAAAACTGTAAATTGCTTCCAAGAGTTACTAGACAATTTTATGGAGTATGATTAGTAGACCAATCAAAATTTATCAAACATAACAATTCACTGCCATTTGTTCTGTCAATTCTGGAAACATAAATTGCTGGGATCTCTAAGACTATGTATATTCCTTACACCTTCTGCCTATAATTTGTGGCTTGCTGCTGCCAGAGATGTACAGCATATGGTCCCAAGTGGACATTTTTATTCCATTTTTTTTATATAGGGACATAGATTTCCCTGGAGCTTTCCTGTAACCTGATCCACAAACGGGCGCTGGTGCATCACCCAGCTTCCTACTCCCCAGGCAGAATGTTGTGAAGGAAACATTTGGTGCCATGAAGAGCACCCTAGCTTTCTGCTAGCTGGTACGCAAGTGGACCCAAATATCCTTACAGATGTTATGAATTCCTTTACACTCCACAGCTGCTGCTACGAAGTATCTTCCTCTGAAACTCACTTAGTATGAAGTAGAGAGCAAACATAGCACCCTGTAGGATGTGAATTAGCACTACACACACACACACATTTCTCGTTCTGAAACCACCTGATTCTACCAGTTCCTAGGCACACTGTAAGTTCTAGGCTTTTGGGACTGATAGACCAGTCAAGACATGGACTGGAACCTGCACTAGAATAGAAAGTACTGAATGTCATTGATATAATCCAGGGCAGAGAACTGTTGGGGCTTTGTGAGTCTGTTCATTTAATGCAAAATAGCATTACTCCAAGGAATTAAACTGTCCAACTCAAACTGCAGTCCTTTTGTGCAGATAAGAACATAGATGCTTGCCCAGCTTAACTGCAACTCCTGTTTCACTGACCTGACCATAACTTAATTGTTCAGGGTTTCTTCTGTTTATTCATACCTTCAAGGTAGAATTCTGCAGATGCCACCCATCCTTTTTCTGAGGCCTCCCTTCTTTGAAGCAGCCTTTGAAATGATGGTAGAAGCGCATGTACTTTTGTTTAGACCAGGATCCCTTTTTTCTTATGTAGTAGTGTTTCTGTATATTTTAATTTTAATACTTTCCTTTCAGAGCTGGACATCTATGTATCATAAGAACACTTCCACTGAATTAATTAATTTTGTCTGACTGAAAATTGCTTTTTAACACATTCCTGAATGAGTCATCCATTAATATGCAGATGAGAACTGATCACAATTTGCTTGGAGTACAGCTCTTATACTTGGTTAGCGATTAATTCATAATGGTGACCTCCTGAGCTCTTGGGCACACAGGTTTAGAGTTTATTTTATTAGAGAATAAACACTATACAAATAATAGATTCAGATATATGGAGTATAGAAATATTAATAAAGGACAGGCTGATCATCTCTGCTATGTGGCTTGCATTTGAAACAATCTTTTCTTTGCAAGTCATCTCTGTTTATTAATTTAGTTGTTTGCTCAGAAAAGAAACACAACCCCTAGCATATGAAATGCCCTTGAACTTTTCATATCCTACTACTAGCACTTCAGACAGTAACATGCATCAGTAAAATAATTGAAATATTAGGCAGAAAGTTATTTGTTTGGATTGTTTGGTCTTTCATTGTCTGTTTCTTTGTTTTTTCCTGGATGGTGAAGATACTGCTGTCTTTAAAGTCAGGGTTCTTTACATTGTAGCTTTCTTAGGATATCTGGTGTCTTTCCTTTTGCTGCTTCCATCTCAGGTCAAAGACCCCAATCGAACAGTTTGGTTATCCTGGACATATGTAAGAGATGCTGCAGGTGGTCTAATTCTGAGCTGCATCAAAAGAAGTGTGGCTAGCAGTGGGGAGGTGATTCTTCCCCTCTATGCTCTGGTGAGATCCTACCTGGAATACTATGTTCAGCTCTGGGCCCCCTAGCATAAGACACAGGCTTGCTCAAGCAGGTCCAGAAGGTGGCCACAAAGATGATCAGGGTCTTGCAATACTTTCCCTTTGAGGACAGACTAAGGGAGCTGTAGCTGTTCAGCCATAAGAGAAGACAACAGGGCAACCTTATAACAGACTTCCAAGTACTTAAAGGAAGCCTACTGGAAAGATGGAGAGGGATGATTTATTAGGGAGTCTAGTGGTGGGATGACAGGTAATGGTTTCAAACTGAAAGAAGGTAGATTTAGATTAGATTAAGGAAAAAAATATTTACTGTGTGTGTAGTGTGACACAGAAACAGGGTTTACAGAGAAGTGGATGCCCACTCCCTGGCATGGTACAAGACCAGGTTGAGTGGAGGTTGAGCAGCCTTATCTAGTGGAAGGCATCCTTGCCCATAGTAGGGAAGTTGGATATTTAAAGTCCCTTCCAGCCTAAACCATTCTATGATTTTCATACTGTTCATACTGTTCTGATGCTGGATCCTGAGGTACTGAATGCTTCACTTTGAATTTCTCATAATGCACTCTGTGCTAAGTACTAGAGCTTACACATTTCACCATGTGCCAGAATTTTGTTTTCATCTGGAGGATGTGCTACATTCCCAAATTTTCACCTAGCTGAACTGGCAAGAGTTTTCATAACACATCTGATAGCAATTAACCAGTGTGGCAGCCTCTGAAATGACTCTGCAGTAACTGTGGCTTTGAGAAAATGGCAGGATTTCATATACATTTTAACCAACGTATGTGAGTTTCAACAGCTGAGATATGAATCACATATTTTCATGGTAACCCCTTATCATTACATCTCTCCCTCAGGCTCCACCTCTGGTGCTTTTGTTCCCCTCAGATAGGCACTTGGCAAGATCACTAACTATTCACCTGCTCACAGCAGCAGTTATCACTATAAGAAAAATACTCTGTTACATTTTAACTCTCCTATCCCTGAACTGACTCCACTTTTTCATTCTGCAGATGCCTTGACCCCCTGCTATGCTTTCCTGAGGCTTGCAAAATCTAAGTGGAAAAGGAGCAGAGGAAGACAGTATCAAATCATAGTCACAAACTAAAAGTAAAAGAGTCTGAGCATTTAAGGAACAGTCAGGGATGTTTTAATTGTACATACAATTTCCTGAAAATATTTCCTAATCAAAACTGTATTTTCTATTGGAAAAAGTTTCTTAACTACAGAGACATTTCTGACTGATCTTGAGGAAGACCCACAGTACTCTGAAGAGCAAACAAATGCTCATCTATGGGAGATGAGCTCAACTTCCTGCTCTGCAGCTGGGACTCAAACCTGTGTATAATATTTGAAGGTGGAACTTTTGCTTAGATTCTAACTGCAAAGAAACAAGAACAGGAACTTTCTGGACATCTTTGAGTAAAAAGGTAAATAAATTGCCATTGGATGCAAAATAATAACAGCTGATTTGTCTACATCAATCCATTGGCTTTGCTAAGTATAATGGTTGCATATATATTTCTGTCTCTTTTTGCTTGTTCTATTTTGTGGCTTACATGGCTTCCTCCCTTATCTCTCTTTCCTGACCTTCTGCTGGCTGAACTGACTTTGTGTTGTGTCTCTGAAGGTACTGGGGAAGGGAAGAGGGAGGAGTTTGCAACAGTCTCCCTCGACCATCCAGGGGGGTGATTCCACACAAGGGGATCCTTGTATTTGTGTTGTTTCTGAATTGTACATATATGTAAGTACATATTTTGTACATATTAATTTAATTTTATATTTCTAGATTTTGCTTGCTTTGTAAATACAGCTTCACTTGCTTTCGTACTATCTGAGATAGTCTGGTGATTTATTTGGGGTAATTCTCCCAGTTTGTTGGGGGGGTACACCCCCATTGTCCTAATGTTGTTGAATATACAACTGTGAGAGTGGTAGGTACAAGAATGCCCAGTTACCTGGTTTGCCATTTATTTATTTATTTATTTATTTCAAGTATTTATACAGGAAGCTTCATATTCTGACACAGGACTAACCATTTAGGGTTATTCCTCTCTAAAGGAACTGCAAGTGGCAAGACTGGCATCCAGTGGGCACAGCCTCCTAAATTTTCCAGATGCACATAGATGCAGGATACTAATTGCATCTTGAAACCCATGAAGTTTGTCATACCGAGTAGTGGATTACAGCTAGAAATAAAGCATTAGTCCAAAGTGTATTTCTGTCCTGAGTTTGGTGCCATTTAGTTTATGGATGTAACATGGTCCCCCTTTAGGTTTCTCAAATAGTTTCTTTTTATACTTCTTTGCTATGGGTGGAGACCATGATGGTGGGGTGAAACAGTATGTTAGCTAAGCAAAGATGCAAACGTGGATACCCATGTGATGCAAGCTTGAAGTAAGTCTTTAACAGATCCCATGGAGAGATTCACTCACTTAATATTATAATACTGAATTACTGGTGAACTCCTGCTGATCTAGGCAGGAACGAGCAAATGCCTGTCTAGCCTGTCTCTGGCTGGGGCTCAGAGCAGCTGCTTTTGGAAACAATGCCAATGCAAAATGGTTCGTTCTCTGATGCACTCTGCCAGCTAGCAGCATTCATCAGTTCAGGGACTTCTTCACTGAAGGTCAGCTATACACATCGTGTTTATATTGCTAATGAACCTATTCACCATGACTGCCTGTTTGTCTCTGTAAACCATTTGTAATTTGCCTATTCCAACTCCGGCATGTGGCATGCCAGGACATAGCTGGTAATGTCGCGATCTGGCCAAAAGGACTGCTGGAGATGGAGAGTGCAGAACTAGCATGATGAAGCTCATCACTATTATCTCAAAAAGGAGTGTCCTAAGGACAGTTTTCAACCTGTTCTTTGAAATATCATCCTTAGGTTAAGCATGTTCTAACACACTATAGCCAGCATCTGTCCTTGGAATCAAGTGTTTTAATTAAAATGGTAAAACTAATCAGACTTTTCCTTGCATAGCAGTAAAATCTAGCAGTATAATTTCTTTCCAAAGCCTATTTTCCCTCATGTGCTTTGTCACTTGCCAGGGTAAATTTCCATTTTTTCTGGTTGAACTAAGTATGCAACAGGTAAGTAACTGAACATTTTCTGATCCATGCATTATTTTCTGTTTGTTTGTTTTACCACAGAAAAATATTCAAGTCACTTGAGGAATGAAACAATTCTTTTACTGTGACATTTACTAGCACCCAAACAGTAAACTCCCATTCAATGTAATTGTTCATTATTTCATTAAGTATTTCTGAAGAATAAAGAAGAAAAAGAGGTCAGAGTCATAGACTGATAGATTGTTTCTTAGTTTCATAGTTTCATTCAGGGTTGGAAGGGACCACAAGGATCATCTAGTTCCAACCCCCCTGCCATGGGCAGGGACACCCCACGCTAGATCAGGCTGGCCAGAGCCTCATCCAGCCTGCTCTTAAACACCCCCAGGGACGGGGCCTCGACCACCTCCCTGGACAACACATTCCAGGGTTTCACCACTCTCATGGTGAAGAACCTCCTCCTCACATCTAGCCTGAATCTCCCCACCTCCAGCTTCATTCCATTCCCCCTAGTCCTAACACTACCTGATATCCTGAGAAGTCCTTCCCCAGCCTTCCTGTAGGCCCCCTTCAGATACTGGAAGGCCACAATTAGGTCACCTCGGAGCCTTCTCTTCTGCAGACTGAACAGCCCCAACTCCTTCAGTCTGTCCTCATAGGAGAGGTGCTCCAGCCCTCTGATCATCCTTGTGGCCCTTCTCTGGACACATTCCAGCACCTCCACATCCCCCTTGTAATAGGGGCTCCAGAACTGGACACAGTACTCCAGGTGGGGTCTCACCAGGGCTGAGTAGAGGGGGAGGATCACCTCCTTCGACCTGCTAGCCACACTTCTCCTGATGCAGCCCAGGATCTGATTGGCTTTGCGGGCTGCAAGAGCACATTGAGAGCTCATGTTGAGCTTTTTGTCCACCAGCACCCCCAAGTCTCTCTCCTCGGGGCTACTTTCCAGCCAGTCACTGCCCAGCCTGTATTTTTGCCTGGGATTGCCTCGACCCAGATGCAGGACCCTGCACTTGCTCTTATTGAACTTCATGAGGTTGGCCTGTGCCCACCTCTCCAGCCTGTCAAGGTCCCTCTGGATGGCTTCCCTTCCCTCCAGCGTGTCTGCTGCACCACACAGCTTGGTGTCATCAGCAAACTTGCTGAGGGTGCACTCAATGCCACTGTCCATGTCCCCCACAAAGATGTTGAACAAGACAGGTCCCAGGACTGATCCCTGAGGGACTCCGCTTGTCACTGGCCTCCACTGGGACATGGAGCCATTGACAGCCACTCTTTGGGTGCGGCCATCAAGCCAGTTCCTTATCCATCTAGTGGTCCACCCATCAAACCCATGTGTCACCAGTTTGGAGACCAGGATGTGGTGTGGGACAGTGTCAAAGGCTTTGCTCAGGTCCAGGTAAATGACATCAGTTGCTCGCCCATCATCTATTAATTTTGTCACCTGCTCATAGAAGGCCACCAGGTTGGTCAGGCAGGATTTGACCTTGGCAAAGCCATGCTGACTGTTCCCAATCACCTCTTCACTATTCTTTTGAGCGAGTAGTGACTCCAGGAGGATCTGTTCCATGATCTTTCCAGGCACAGAGGTGAGACTGACTGGCCTGTAGTTCCCTGGTTCCTCCTTCTTGCCCTTTTTGAAGATGGGGGCAATGTTTCCCCTTTTCCAGTCTGTGGGGACTTCACCAGATTGCCAGGACTTTTGAAATATAATAGAGAGGGGTTTAGCAACCTCATCTGCCAGTTCTCTCAGTACCCGTGGGTGTAACCCGTCGGGTCCCATGGACTTGAACACTTTCAGGTTCTTCAGATGATCACAAACCTGATCTGCACTTACAATGGGCAGTTCTTCCTCCCCGTCCCTGGCTTTGACTTCCATAACATCAGGAGTGTGGCTAGAGGCCCTTGCAGTGAAGACTGAGGTAAAGAAGTTATTAAGTACCTCAGCCTTTTCCTCATCACTTGTGACCATGTCACCATTTTCCTTTCTGAGGGGGCCCACACCTTCCCTAGTCGTCTTCTTCCCATTAATATACCTGTAAAAGTTCTTAGTGTTCCCTTTAATCTCCCTGGCTAGATTCAATTCAAACTCTGCTTTGGCTTTCCTAACCAGGACTCTTGCTGCTCGGGCAGCTTCCTTATATTCCCCCTGTTCTACCTGTCCTTCTCTCCACTTCCTGTAGAGTTTCCTTTTAAGTAATAGTGTGTCCAGTAGTTTTTTAAGATGTTTTTAAAAATAAATATTTTTAAAGCCAGAGCTTTGTACCAAGAGTCTAGAAGTTTCTGTGGCTGATAAGCTAGAGAGCAGTGCCATACAGACTGATTTCCTGATAGAACTTAGGGATTACTGGCAAAACTGACATTTACCTTTGAATAGTATCAGTTTTAAGGGAAGCGATTATCTCATGGAGACATAGTCTCATCTTTAAACACCCAACTGTTCTCAGTTATGACTTTAATCTGATTCTGTTTCTGACACAATCATTAGTTGTAAACTTTTGCAATTACAAAATTATTTCTGCATTAGGATTTCAGTGGAAAAAGTATAATTATACTTTGCAATACAGGATGTCTGTCTACGATAGCTTCAAGGATCAATTCTTACCTGAGCTGAGAGAGAATTCTATTCAGAAATGGTACTTCTCAATCCACATATAAAAGGCTGCAGCATCTGACCTAGTTAATCTGAGCTCCCTTTGTGATCTGTAAAGAGAAGCTGAATAATTAGAGATATAGTGGAAGATTAAGTGTAGAAAAAAAAATCACTCCTTGTGTTGAATTAATGGTTTGTTCTTCTTTATCCTTCTCCTTAGAAATGGGAACAATATCTCTGAAGGCAATTTCACTTTCTACTGCTACTCCAACGTGGAGTAAAAGAAAACAACTTTCAAACTCAGGAGTTTAGCATAGGAATGAGATGTGCACTGTTCCATGTTTTGGTTTGATGTATCCCATTTCTCAGCTGCCACTCCAGTTTTGCATACTGCTCAGAACAAGGAGCTTCATAAATTCATACTGGGGGAGAAAGAAAAACAAATAGTGGGCTGATCTTGTCCAGCCTGCAGCAATAGAAGTTACAACAGGAACTAGTCCCTAAAAGACATAACAATTGATATATACCGTAATCTAGAAATTATTTTATTCAGCTGCAGCAGTGATATCCTCAGAATCCTCTTACACTGCCACTAGAAGTTCACAAACATGTAAGGATGTAATACCTCATGGTTCTGTTTCCATAAACTTAGTACAAAGCTTAGCAGAACAATAAAGCATTCTTAATTTTTATGGAGTAAATGATGAGATAGTAATATGCAATCATTCAATGATGCCAGAGATCTGTATAGAGGCTGATGCAATTTCTCATTATTTGCTGGACAACAGGAACTTCTTGGGTCAGTGTAATAAGGAATGAGCATTTGTTAAGATAAAGCAGTGGCCACCTCCTTCTTCCATCCCCTGCCCTAGGGTTCTGGATTCATGCAACCAAATGTTGATTTTTTTTCCCCTTATTTTCTGTCCCCTTCCCCTCTATGCTCCCTCCTCCTTCCTTGCTCTCCGCTTTAATCTTTCAATGTGTCCAGATTTTACTCCAAGTACCTGATTTTTTGGTTCAGTGTCTTTTCCTCAACACAGTCATGAAGATGTGAAATTTAGCCAAATCAGAACCATTCTGAGAGGTGCTAATGGGTTATAGTTTAATCATAAACCAGGAAACATGAGAGAACCTTGCCCAAACAGTGCATGCCATATAGCTGCACACAACACATCTCTATCTTCATCTAGAAGAACTGAATCGCTTCCTCTCACCACTGAGTTTTCAAGAATTTACACTTGGCACAGATGAAAGATGCAACTAGACCTAACATGAGACCACTGATATTAGCAGAATTCTATCAAATTCATTTTGCCTTATCTGTGCTTAGCAGTCTGGAATATTTCTGGAAGGTGCATAGGTGCCAGGGGAGGTTTAGACTCGAGGTGAGGAGGAAGTTCTTCACCGAGCGAGTCATTCGTCATTGGAATGGGTTGCCCAGGGAGGTGGTTGAGTCATCGACCCTGGAGGCGTTCAAGGGGAGATTGGACATGGCACTTGGTGCCATGGTCTAGTCATTGAGTCTGTGTTGATAGGTTGGACTTGATGATCCTCTAGGTCCTTTCCAATCTAAGTGATACTGTGATACCTCGCCAAGAAATTGAGTTATTGTGCACTACCTGTAAAAAAAAAAGGGGGGGCATAAAAAAAAAAAAGGCTAAAAAAACCCACTCTGTCTAAGAATGCTCACTTCAATATTAAGGGTCATTCTCCATCAAGGTAATTTGCTTGCCTCCATTTCTCTTAATGGATCCATGCCAATTTATACCGATAAAACATTTCTTTCTGGCCAGCGATAGTGAGAATGTACTATGCAAGAGCCTGAATTATGGGCAAGAACTGCACTATGCACAAATGGAGAAAAAGGGAAAAACAGGCCTTTTTGAAAGATTGCTACAATCCAAACATTAGACAAAAGACAAAGGAATGATGTTAACAGTCAAGCAGAGAAAAAAGCTTCAGGAAACAGCAGCATAATAAACCAAAGAAAATGTGAATCTGTCAATTTTGACATGTCACAAGGAATTACTGTTTCTTTTCAACTGGTGGTAATATTCCATTCTTTTTAAAATACTAGGAATGAAACCCAACCCCATTGATATTGTGGAAGGCTTACCATTGATTTCTCTGGGAACATCAGCAAGCAACATCTCTATTCTGTATGAAGCCTGAGCTACACTATCTCTGGATACAGTACAACTATCATTAAATAATTTTTTTTTTAAAGGTAATTGCAAATTTTTGTTGATTCCTTTTCCTCTTCTTATTTAAAAGAAGATTAATTTAAATAATAGCCTTATAAAAATAAATGTTTTCTTTTTGTTCTCCCTCTGGCTTTCCTATCTCCCTTCTTTGTTCAGAATAAGATGTTCATTATTTGTCCAGTAAATGAGTAATCTGCTAATTAACTGCACTTGTTATATGATGAATATTCAATTACCATAATGGGAAGAGGAAGAAGATGTATCATACCTAAGTAAATTAATTTGTTGTTGGGCAATGAATTTGCATCCACCTGGTCGCCTTTGCTCACTCAAAAAATGCTCTCCACGTTTGCTATATTTGAGAATTAAAGGAGTTCACACCCCATTTGCAGCCACGTACATAAGGTGAATACTTTCCTCTCTCTCTCTCTTTTAACAGTATTATTCAAATAAATTAAATTTGGAGATAACACGTGTTCTGTATAGTGATAAGGAAAGGAAATTACCAAGCAAATTACATTTATTTTCTGTCTTTGAAAAATGGTAGTCCTCTCATACCATGTTAACAATGAAGTGAGAGCATCCCACATGGAAAAACACAGCAAACTCTTCCTATACAAACCATTTCAAAAAGTATTAACAGCCAGGTCCCATTGTTCCATTCTCCTTGGTGGTGTCTAAAACAATGCCAAATGTATCCAGTATGAAATGTTACAAAGTCAGCATAATTGACTGAAATTGTCAAAGTTTATCCAATTAACACGGTGAAGGACAAAAGGTAACACAGTTCAGTTCATAAAGCAGAGTGGTCTCATTTCTGTCTGAAGAGGATATTCTGTCTGATGTTCCTTCCCATCATGTTCCCTCATACTTAGAATAGAGTTATTATTAGTGCAGCATGTCAAAGTCCTCCATTTACTCTAGCTATGACCTGAAACCTTCCTACCACAGCCTCCACACTATGTTATAGCACATATTCATAGGACAGCTGCTTTCCAAGGATGACTGCTTTTTCTCTATTTAGTGCCAATTAAGGATCATTGTGGTACTTAGTATGGCACACAACAGTAAAATGAAATGATCCAAACATAATATATAACACTTCTCAACCTAAAGAAAAAGAAAGGGGGGAGAAAAAAATACCAATCAAAAATTACAGGAAAAAAACAACAAAACAGTATTAGGACAAAGAACAAAATTACTGATGCTATATATCATCAAGCTCTGTGGCCAAGTGCTGAAGAGGAAATAACTCATCTCTTCTTCAGGAGGGGGAGGAGACAGCTAAACAAAACAAAACCTGATGACATAGATTAATTTGCATGAATATCCTACTCATAAATCGTAGAGAAACTCTCCATAGGCTCAGGTTTTGTCAGTGGTAACCAGAAAGATTTATTGAAGGGAGAGTGAGGAAAGAGGTTGACTTTTGTGATGAAAGTTTATTTCTTGGCACGTGGGGTTCAATGTAAATTGTTTTCAACACTTGCAACTTGGAGGAGTGCAGATTTGCTGTGACATGAAGTGGTGATGGTGTCTTATGCTATAAGATACAATGCAAAGGATGCTTGCAGACATGAGAGATGTCTGGATGCATATGAACACCCCTCACATGTCCAATACCTTTTTACCAGAGTCAGTCTGGTGAGGCACAGAGATTAGTGGTAGCACATCTGAATAGATCAGAAAACTATTGTGGCAAGGTAGGAGATTTTTGAGAGACAAATGAGCTTGCTAGGTACTGACCTTATCTGTGAGTGAAATTGGAGGAAGTTGTTTTGTCCCCAGTATCTATAGCCTAATCTTGATGTTTTATTTTGCTAGGTCCATGGCTGCGGTTTCATTCCATTTCCACTCACTGAAGAAATGGAATTTAATTTCCCACTGTGGTTGCATTCCTAGTCTTAAAGTCTGAGATACATTTATCCGTGTGCTGCCAGCAATGGCTGCAGGCGCTCTCTGTAGACACTCAGGCTGTGTCAGACAATGTGCTTCTTCAACTAACCCTCTTTCCTGTAAAGGAAGGAGGACAAGTGTGCTCAGTATATGTCAGGCAGGAAGTAGCAGTAGTGGCAATGTGTCTTATCCCATAATTTCTTCTTCTTTCCAAAAAGACTCTCCCTTCTTTGTCACAGATCAACTGTGATGTTCATGCTCAGTGTTCTCTGGAGAATAAAAAGAAAATACCCAGTCTGTAATCAGCTCAAGGCCAGCAGAGAAATTTCTTTAGTCTGTGCCATTTTCACTTGCTAATGGCACACAGAGAAGTAAGGCTGGTGAGGAAAACCCAGAATATGTCCAAAATTTACACTGGTGGGATGAACTGGCCATGAGATGCCAATGGAACAGGGAGCAATGACAGAGCTCTGCAGCCTGTGTCCTAGACCCATGCAAGTTACATAAAGGCATACAGCTTCTGCCTGCAGACTTACATAGATAGATGGGAATCTGGAAGTCTCCTTCTGGAGAGATGATACCACAATAAGGATTTTCTACCTCACTGGTGTGGACATAGAAAGATGTGTTGTGGTTGCACTGGGCAGAAGGTTTTGATTAAATGTTATGTTATTTTTTCTGAAAGTAACACTCAGAATAAGACAAAGGATCAGACTGCCTGGTGACTCTGATACATTCCTGACCTCAATGGACAAAATGATCTCAAAGGTCTCTTCCAACCTGGTTAATTCTACTCTAAAGAAAAGTTGAGAGAAGTTTCCATTTCCAATTAACTTTTTTGACTTTATTTTTCCAACAGAATATATTACAAAAAAAAAAAAAAAAAAAAAAAATGAGCTATTTCTTATCCTCTGCTTATATTTTGACAAGTTTTCATGTAAATTTTACATACTTTCTGTTTTCATCAAATAGAAAGATCTGACTCTAATGACCAAATTATTTCTAATTTAAAAATCAGAGTGGTTTTTTTTTTTTTTTTAATGATGATGTTTTTCAAGAAAATGTCTTCTCTGAGAAGAGAAAGGGGATTGGAGGGGGCTTTTATCTTCTTTTTTGTCTTTAAGAAAGCTTTTTTAATGCAGAAAAATGTCTGCCAGCTATAATGTCAATATATTCCCTTTCCTGTCATTGATTGAGAAATGTAAAAATCCCCTAGACAGTGCTGACTCTGTCTCCTGATAGAGGTTAAGTTCGTTGTCAGGAAGTCATTGCATTTACATCCTGTTAAAGAAATATGCTGCCCATCCTCGCTCACCATATTTAGCTATTTGAGTGCAGGTTATGTATGTTAGGATGAGGGTGATAAAGCAGTTGTAGACTGTAACAGAAGGTGATTTTTCTTTACTGCACAATTACGGTCTAGGTTACCATAAAGCTCTTGCTAGGGATGAAAAGTTGGGGAGGATTAAACAAAATGCTATAAAACATATCAAAGTGGATTGCATAAGCAATTACCATGCTCTGGGAAATGGCTGATTAACTGACTGAAGTGAGACACCTGCAGGATGTAGGCGCTATGGATATATCAAAGGAGCTCAACTGCCTCATTTGTTTTAATAAAAGTGGCTTCATTTTTTCCAACAGTACAAAGCCTCCTGTTAGACTTGGTTTTGTTAACCTCATTATTAAGGGAAAGGGATCTACAGCTCTAAGTACAAGAGTCTTTTCAGCACCAGATCTACTTGCACGTTTGGTGACAAGTGGCATTGCCCAGGGTTCAGTACTGGGGCCAGATCTCTTTAATACCTTTATCAGTGATCTGGACAAAGGGATGGGGTGCACCTTCAGTAAGTTTGCAGATACCTCTAAGCTGGGAGTCAGTGTTCATCTACTTGAGGATAGGAAGGCTCTATAGAGGGACCAGGACAGGTTGGACACTAGAAGAAATTTCTTCACTGAAAGGACTATCAAGTATCACAATAGGCTACCCACGCTGGTGGCTGAATCAGCATCCCTGGAGGTGTTTAAAGATGCATAGATGTAGTGCTGAGGCACATGGTTTAGCATGAGACTTGGTATAGTTAGATAACAGTTGGGCTCCATGATCTTAAAGATCTTTTCTGACAAGTGGCTCTATGATTTTACAGTTCTAAGATAAACCAGCACTATCTTGTAAGTGAAAAAAAATTGATCCTAACCACAGTCTCAGGCTGTGTTATCAGGAGAGATGCTGACCCTCTTCCACATTTTCATTTATTGATTTGTGTGAGTGAAAGGGAATTGCACAGGAATTTCTGACTATGTAACCATCACTAGGGGAGATATCAGGCTTGCTGTGAGAGTGTGAAGTACAGTAAATGTTTCTATTACTACCTTATTAAGAAATTGCAATGAAGATAGAACTGCTTGGAATGTTTTCCTGACTAGCAAAAAATTTCTATATTCACTGGGCTTCTGTGGGATTATTTAAAACATAATTTTGAATAATGAAAGAAAAAAAAAAAAAAACAACCACAAACCAAAACAAATAAAACTCCAGAAACAACAATCCAAAAGGTACTGTGAAGTGATTTTTATAGAGACATGAGAAAAGAGAAATTTGATCAATTTTTCCAAGCCTATACTGATTGTCAAGTTTTCAGTTAGCTCTGTGCTTTTAAAAATGGAAGTGTATTCAGATTCTCCTTTGTTAATACTTTGCCAATTACTTTGGGTCAGCACAATGCCAGTTTCCCCAGTACTTCCCTTCTATGCATTGTTATTAATAACAATTACAAAATGCATATACAAATATATTTTAATAAACCAGCTTGGTTCTAGAATGGTGTGACAGGAAATATTTCTAAATATTTCATAAATACATGAAATTTTGAGGGAAATCTAAAACTTCAGGGTGTAATTAGAGAATCTGACATACTCTAAAATATAGTGAAGAAATTAAACCACTGACCTAGAAAATCATCTGAAATAATAGGTATTGGAGTAATACAGATTCTCCAGAGAGAGAGGGTAGAAGAAATAGAAAACCAGTTCAACACCATAAGTAAGATTTGATTTTATACTTTAGAAATAAGATGTTGCAGTTGTGACAGGCAAATTTCAACTAGTGCTAAACAAGTGTTCACATTGTCTTAAGATATCCAAGACTCCACAACCCTTTTTTTCTATGACTAAATTCCTTCATCCCTTGCACAAGATGCATAGTTTATATTACAGATACAACTATGCTAATATGGTTATATTTGTTTATCTGTGGCAGCAGGATCCTTTTCTATAGAGGTAGAGTTTGTTGAGAGAAATTTGCTGCCTGCATAGTTGTGTAACTTTCCCAAGCACCCAGAGGTCAGCCCATAAAGCTCTCTTTTGTCAGCATAGTGGTGTCCACATGGGGTTTTTGGCTGGTGTAACTATTTTGGCAAAGAATATGTGATCTTTCACACTGCTCACTGACATAGCTCTGTGGGTAAATCATTGTAAAGCAGAAGAAGCATGCACACACAATATGTCCCTGCTTCCCCAGCCAGCCTTTGCTTTTCACTTCACCACAAATTAATAACATGGTCTGCTGAAGAAGTGAATAGACACAAGGAGTTTAAATTGCAAACCACTGTTACTCCCAGCTACTCCCAGAAGATCATGGAACAGAAGAAATAGAATGGGTACTGCAAGTAGAAGTTCAAGATAATTCCATAACATATTTTTTCTTATGATAATGTTAAGCACTGGTAAGAAGGAACACACAGGCTTGCCCCAGAAATTTTTGAGGATAGACTCACCATGTCAAATGTGCATGGGTAGGAAAAAGAATCATCAATGTGCTTTGGTTCACCACAGTAGGTTGGAGAGCACAGTTTTAAAGAAATGGGAGCCCCACTATTGGGCTTTCTAAGCCTAGGTTCAGCTTGGGCTTCTCTGCCCATTTGTAAACCTCCAACCAAAGGAGAAAAAAAAAAAATAAATACAGCCTTACATCCCAGGTATTCCACCAATGCCCAGTTGGGTCCTGGCATTGCTACAGGCCACTGAAATGTGGCACTCTCATACAGAGCCAAGTAGATGTCACTGCTTATAACAGTAGGAGAGAAAACATCTGCATCTTGTCTTTAGCTTCCACTTACCCATGAGAAGCAGTAAAAATGTACTATTCTGCCTTTTCTGATCCCCACACCAAGTAAGTGTTCACATGTAACCAAAGTACTATCCCAAGTGTTCAGCTGTTAAATTATCTAGATATTGTATTTATCTTTTTTATGCTTGTCTGCTTCCTTGTATCTCCTCCTGAGAGCCCCTTTTCCCAGTGTATGTGGGCTGAGTCACAGTGAGCAACTGAAATGATCCTACAGTGACAGAATGTTATAGATACTAGTTTCTAGGACCAGCTATGTCTCTCTAATAACAATTCTATTTTATCTGACATGTTACTAATTAGATAGAGATAAAATAGCTCTGCTACTTTTATATTCATTAAGGACACGTGCAGGGTCCTGCATCTGGGGAGAGATAACAACATGCACCAGTACAGGTTAGGGGCTACCCTGCTGGAAAGTAGATCCAAGGAGAAAGACCTTGGAGTCCTGGTAGTCAGCAAGTTCTCCATGGGACAGCAATGTGCCCTTGTGACCGAGAGAGCCAATGGGATCCTGGAGGGCATCAAGAAAAGTGTGTCCAGCAGTTCTAGGGAGGTTTTTCTCCCCCTCTACTCTGTCCTGGTAACACCACACCTGGAATACTGTATCCAGTTTTAGGCTCCACAGTTCAAGAGAGACCGGAACCTGCTGGAGGGAATCTGCAACAGAGAGCCACAAGAATGATTAGGGGACTTGAGCATCTCCCCTATGAAGAGAGATTGAGAGACCTGAGGCTGTTTAATCTTGAGAAAAGAAGACTGAGAGGGGATCTGAACAATGTGTACAAATATCTGAAAGTTGGGTGTCAAGTGGAGGGGATCAAACTCTTTTTGGTGGTGCACACTAATAAGACAAGAAACAAGGGGTTCAAGCCTGGACAGAGAAGCTTTAACCTCAACATGAAGAGAAACTTCTTTACAGTGAGGGTGACAGAGCACTGGAACAGGCTCCAGTGGATGAGGATGAGGATGAGGAATCTTCTTCTCCGGACACATTCAAGACCCACCTGGGTGCATTCCTGTGCAGACAACCCTAAGTGATCCTGCTTTGGTATGGGGGTTGGACCCAATGATCTCTGGAGGTCCCTTCCAACTTCTGATGTACTGTGATATTGTACTGTTATTTACAGACACACTCTTCTTCACATTTTTTTATTTCCTCTCTCACCCATTAACACCATAATGGAACTTCTCTCAAGTGTGTCAATGTATCTGCTAAAGAAGTTACAATATAAATAAAAGGGAGCTGTAGTCTAGATGAATTTTTTTCTGATTCCTCAAGGAGACATTATTTTTTCTTTTTCCCTCAGGAAAAAATCCCTAAGAACAGTAATGTTTTGATACAAATCAACTGGAGTGGTCTACAGGAATAAGAGTTTTTTGAAGAAGTTGAACAATTAAGTATTTACATTAAATGTATTTTTGTACAAAGCAGGCAGGTAGGAAATCACTTAAATCAATGCCAACAGTTGTTCTGTGTATACCTCTCTGTTTGGACCAGGTGACCAGCCTGAGGCAGAAGGAAGCAGGAACATCTGTTATTGTGCTTATTCATTAGAGTTAATTCACCTTCCAATAAATGCCAGGTATAAATGTGTGTGTCATGAGCAAAATAAGTTACAGAATAACAACTGGAAGGAAAAAGGCAACATCAGGAAACAGATTTAGCCGCATCCTATTTGTCATAGTACTCACATCTCTTACTAAAAAATTAGTGTAACAAACCTAAAAAGAAGAGCCTATAATTCAAAGATGATCTTTAACTGTGATGAAACAACTTCCTAGAGAGGAGTGGAGGAAAAGAACAAAGAGAACAACAAAGCATGTTTACAAATACGGGCGTAAAAAGAGGTAATTTTCATTCCTCTAATCATATTGTGATAACTGAAGTCAAATTCCGGTGGATTATTGAGTATATACAAGTCTGCTGCTGTTCTGCTGCAGTTATTATAACTCCCAATACTTGATAGCCATAGGATTGCATTTCAGCAATTCTGGGGGAAAAAAAAAAAGGGGGGGGGGGGCGGGTTTGAGATTGAACTGTTTTCCATTTTACCTCACCTGATCTGGTCAGACTAATTTGATTAAACAAGCAGTAGAACTATTTGTCTTTTAGACCACAGAAAGCAAGGTTTCAGTATTATGTACTGGCGCTTGTGGTATTGATCTCATCATCATGGTTGACAGTGATTGCTTTGCAAGCTGGTAGCTGGATGAGAGAGAAAAATAAAGGACAAATTCTTTGCTTAACTAGAAAATGTCAGTTGTGTTGACAATACTGTTACCTACCTGAATTGTTTTAGAATGAGACAATGTAAAATGACTAAGTGCTGCAGGACCATTTGTTTCCTACCTAAAAGCACAGTTGGTCCCTGCTGGTTATAATGCCACATAAATTGCAACATTTAATAGTGGAAACCTGATACATTTCTTAATCATGGAAGAAGCAAAAGCTGATTAACAAAACCAAAACCGAACAAAAGATCTTCCAAATTTCTGATAGTTTCCTTCCACTATCTTCATAATATTTCATTTGAGATTGAGAAAATGTTGATATCATCTATCAGGTTTTTTGTTTATTCTTAATAATTGATGTCAAGCATGGGAAAAATCTCACTTGGCAAGAAATATCTGTCTTTCTGCAAGCAAAGAAGCAACATGCACAGTATCACAGTATCACAGTATCACAGTACCACTAAGATTGGAAATGACCTCGAGGATCATCAAGTCCAACCTATCAACACAGACCCCATGACTAGACCATGGCACCAAGTGCCACGTCCAATCTCCTCTTGATCGCCTCCAGGGACGGTGACTCCACCACCTCCCTGGGCAGCCCATTCCAATGATGAATGACTCGCTCGGTGAAGAACTTCCTCCTCACCTCGAGTCTAAACCTCCCCTGGCGCAGCTTGAGACTGTGTCCCCTTGTTCTGATGATGTGTCTGCAGTCTTGAAAGCTTGACTACCCTACATTCTCTCTCCCACAAATGGACCTTGAGCTTTCAGGGGAGCGCAGCTACCGTATACTCTTGACCAATGAACGGTACCATCTCTATCGGGGAAGGTCGTCCTCTTCGACCGAGCGCGCAGCTTCGGGAGGGACCATGCATATCAGGTCTGGCTGCTTTCATTGGTGTGCCTGGGGAGAACTAACACAGTGCTTGGGTGGATTATTCAGTGCCTTGGTCCTTTCCCTCTGGTTTCTTTGCTGATAGTAACAGTGCTGATTATATTGCCAGTTTCATGGTAACTTCACTAGTAGGTTTTATGCTCAAACCCCCCTCTTAGGCACAAGCATGAAATACATTACACATGAACTACCAAAGAAGTGTTAATAGAATAGAATAGACCAGGTTGGAAGAGACCTTTGAGATCATCACATCCAACCTATTATCCAATACCATCTACACAACTGAACCATGGCATCAAGCACCCCATCAAGTCTCCTCCTAAATACCTCCAGTGATGGCGACTCCACCATCTCCCTGGGCAGCCCATTCCAATGGGCAATCACTCTCTCTATGAAGAATTTCTTCCTAACATCCAGTCTAAACCTCCCCTGGTGCAGCTTGAGACTGTGTCCTCTTGTTCTGGTGCTGGTTGCCTGGGAGAAGAGACCAAGCCCCACCTGTCTACAACCTCCCTTCAGGTAGTTATAGAGAGCAATAAGTTCTCCCCTGAGTCTCCTCTTCTCCAGGTTAAGCAACCTCAGCTCCCTCAGCTTCTCATAAGGCTTGTGCTCCAAACCCCTCACCAGTTTTGTTATCCTTCTCTGGACACGTTCTTCAAGTATCTGCTGCTGGCAAAAGCTGTACCTAACCATGGACTTCATCCTGAAATGTCATACACCAGTCCACTGCCTGTTCACACAGCTGCATAAGCTTTTTTTCACACTTGGACTTATTACTTTATACTTCCTTTTCAGTTTTTAATGCTAGTCCTTCATTTAGCATACAGGATTTTATGTTTAAGGACTATCCTAACCATGTGTAATATTTTTTTCATTTATGTTCCAGGTAGCATTTCCAAATTCTTCAAATGAAATTATTAGAACTAAGAAATAGGTCACAAACTCAGCAACCATCTGATGTGAGACAATGTAATCTGCTAGCACACTGGTTGTCATGGAAACTGACAATATTGGATTTTTCCTTCAATGCAACCTGTGTTTTATGCATAAATTATTAGCATATTACATCTGAGGCACTGACACTTCAAAGCAGACCACCCACATGTTTTATATGTGTTCATGAGTAAGTTAAACTCACTCTTACTGGCATTCAGGAGAGGGTTCAGCAGCTGTTTTCAGATTAGACGGTACAGACCTGTGCTTTTGATCTGAAGAGACTTCAGACTCTACCCTTTCTAGTTAATAACCCACCCAAGTGTCCTGTATTACAGCGTTCATTTGGGTCTGTGCTGTTAATTGCCTCACAGCTAAAACTGTGCAAAAACAAATGTGAGATACATTGAAATTTTACATGCTGTTTGGCTTTTTTTTTCCATCTCATCTAGAATGAGAACAAAATCTGGATTATTTGAGAAAAATCAAACAATTCTTCCATTCCTGCCCAGGCCCTTACTCCTCCCTCAACCCCTTCTCCAAACAGCCAGGAGTTAAACTTCAAACTTCATCTACTAAGCTCAGGGACTAGTGCTTAAATGTCTCTCCTATCTTTTTAAATTATCAAATGGCTAAGCTATAGTCTCTTTTTCCATGCTGGATTCCTTAGTCCTGTTCTGTATTTGTCTCCACTACATATGATTTGAAAAGAAATGGCATTTTCAAATGGCAAAAAAAATTGACTTAATTTTTTTTTCTCCCACTTTCCTCAGCTCAAAGCTGTGTGTGTAGTAACTTTCAATGTGGGAAATATCCAGAAACAAGAAATGAGACCCTTAGCCTGTTGACAAAGAACAACTGTCATATGGCATATAATCTGAGTTGACATCCGTGTCTCTTTCTTCTGTGAAGAACATCTTGCCCTTCTTTGAAATATTGAAAAAGTTGTAAAGCTGAGAACAAAGAAGACAAAAATTTACTGAATATCATCTGTAAACCTTTCAAAAGAGACAGGGTCTCAGCCCATCCCTTTTTCCTTCCTGCAGATCCTTGGTATGGCAAAGAAAACCTCATGACCTGGAAGTTTTTTCTCATAGTGCTCACAATTCAGCTTGGCTTCCAATTAAGAATTGCCTTTCTCATTTTTCATGGGATTCAGATTTGCTTTGTAAGGGAAACCTACTTTAAACTGTGTGCCAGGAGGCAGAGGAAGGGATGTGCTAAGTCCCAAAATGCAACATGGATTTATAAGTAATGCAAGTTGGTTGGTTGGTTGGTTGGTTGTTTTTTTCCAGTGGAAATGGAAAGCTAGCAATTTTTGGCTACCTGGATTGCATTTCCATGTTTTCAATTAACAAACCAGGCCAAGTCAATACAGAGACAAAAGAATGTCTAATTTCCTCAAATGTCTCCCCTCTCATTCTGAAATATTTATAAAATCACAGAATTGGCTGCACACAGGTATTTCATTTACTATCCTAGTTACATGTAATTTCTTGCCTTGAAAATATTACATGCTGTGCTGCTTCATGTCACTCATTTCTGACAGATGATCTCAAGCACTATCCCTGAGCATCTCCCATTAGCCTAGTGTATTAGGTTTGGCTGAGCTGGAGTTAATTGGAGAGAAGCTCCATGGAGAAAGACCTTGGAGTCCTAGTGGACCGTAAGTTCTCCATGGGACAGCAATGCACCCTTGTGACCAAGAGAGCCAATGGGATCCTGGAGTGCATCAAGAAAAGTGTGTCCAGCAGTTCTAGGGAAGCTCTTTTCCCCCTCTACTCTACCCTGGCGAGACCACACCTGGAATACTGCATCCAGTTTTGGGCTCCCCAGTTACAGAGGGACAGGAACCTGCTGGAGAGAATCCAATGGAGGGCCACAAGAATGATTAGGGGACTTGAGCATCTCCCCTGTGAAGAGAGACTGAGACCTGGGGCTGTTTAGTCTTGAGAAGACTGAGAGGGAATCTGAACAATATGTAAAAACATCTGAGGGTTGGGTGTCAAGTGGAGGTGGCCAAAGTATTTTTGGTGGTGCACAGTAATAAGACAAGGAACAACGGGTTCAAACTTGAACATAGAAGCTTTCACCTCAACAGGAAGAGAAGCTTCTTTACAGTGACGGTGACAGAGCACTGGAACAGACTGCCCAGGGGCATTGTGGAACCTCCTTCTCTGGAGACTTTTAAGACCCACCTGGATGCATTCTTATGTGGAGGACCCTAAGTGATTCTGCTTTTGGCAGGGGAGGTTGGGCTCAATGATCTCTGGAGGTCTCTTCCAACCTCTAACATTCTATGATTCTGTGATTCTGTAAATCTCCCCAGAGAATTGTTCTAGTCCTGTATTTTGCAGTGATATAGCTGGGTGATGATAACTCACCAGTGTTTTGGCTACTAATGATCCAGACACCAAGATTGTGCTTTTCCAGCATTTCCCCGCCCAATAGTAGGCCGAGGAATGGGCAAGATCCTGGGAAGTGACACATCATGGCCAGAGGACCCAAACTGACTAAAGGGATATTCCATGCCCTATGACATCAGCTCAGACATAAAAGCTGACTGAAAGAAGTGTGGGGACATTCATTGATAGCATCTGTCCTGTGGAGCAGCCACTACATGTGTTAGAGCCCTGATATCCAGGAGTGACCCAACATTGTCTGATGATGGGAAGCAGAGAATAACATCTTTGTTTGCTTTTGTTTCCACTTGAGGCCTTTGCTTTGCTTTTCATCCTATTAAATTGCTTCTATCTTGACTCACAAGCCTTTTGTTATGTTTTTGCTCTCCCCTGTCCAAGAAGGAGAGTGATAGAGTGGCTTTGAAGTTCATCTGGTCCCCAGCCAGGGCCAAAGCATCACACATAGTCCTACTATTTCACATGTTAGGGGAAATATTCTGTATTTGCAAGTTTCATCAAAACTTTACCTTCCTCCACAGTATTCAGTATTTGGAACAAAAATTAAAAATGCATTAAACAGGGGGAAAAAGCTCATTGCTACAATGTTCTTATTTTTAAGGAAACAATAAAATAGTATTGTTTTGCTATTCATTATCATGATTAACTTAGGCAAATAAGCTGGGTTTTAGCTCTTACATTCTTCTGGTAACTTTTGCTGATCTCTCTTCATAATGTTAAATACTAAGGTTCATAGAAATAAGATTCCTTTATGCAAAGTAGAATCCCCATTGAATGCATTGGATCTATTTCAGCTGCACATCAGGCTAGATATGTTTGTTTTGTTTTGTTTTGTTTCCCCTCCCCAATCTATAAACTAATTAAGAGCTGTTTGAAAGCCTCAGTTGTAGAGACTGAAGTCTCTTCATTTGTTTTACTCAATGAGAAGACAAGAAACTTTTTTCTCATTTTTCTATTTGTCTCTGAAGTTGTGTGCTCTGCACAGAGAGTACCTGACCATCCTGTCTTTATTTCTAAAACTTCAAGTGCATCTCTACAACTCAGTGACATGTAGAAACAGCAATTCTGGATACTGTGTTAATGAAGTGGAACAGGTTTTCCTATATCTTTTGATACATCACTGTGGCCTTTTCTGGTATTGATTTTTCCAATGTAATTAACAAAGGTGTAAAGAGTTTTACTGCAGAATCAACATAATATTCAGATTCTATTTGTGATGCAGAAACATGGGGCTGTCTTCTCCAGTTTAGATATGGCCATGGAGAACCAGACTATGAAGTCAGACATCAAACTTCCATTCTATAAGTCTTTTAGGAACAGAAACACTGTGTAAGTTTAGCAGAGATTTGCATCCCAAAAGCAAGTTTGGAGTTCCTTCAGGACTGTGAACCCAGGAAAAAGGGCAACAAACATGAAACATAACTTCTGTCTTCTGAGGCTGATTCTAGGTAATGCAGGCTACCCATTTAAAATACCTGTGGGTCCACATGAGCCACTGAATAAAATTATAACTTAATCTACTGAGCAAATTTATTACTGATTATCAGCATTAAACACTTTTAAGTCACTTGTAGCTGTACATAAATAACCAACAACATGCACATGCAAAATCCAAGGTACTCAACAGTACTTACACTTACTAAAGTGAAGCTGTTACTTTTGAGGGGCTCTTGAAAGTATGAGTTGCAAGGAGGTGTCATTCACATGGGAGTGACTCAGTGCACTGTTGAATAGATGTAGACCCACAGTGGGCTACAAGTTGCCCTGATCATCTCTACAGCAACTTATTAATTGGAGAGCAGGTACAAAGAAATTTAGCCTGCTGTATGCTTGGCAACTGCAGTGACTGTCACTCCTAACCAGTTCTGTGGTACTGCATTTACTTGCAGCTATCCATCCCACAGTTCACTCTTGAGAGCTAGGAAAACGTCTGTGGGCATCTCTAGCTATCCCCTGGCCTCTGGGCAACATTCCCTTCAAGCCCTCTGGGCTTCTTAGGAACCAATCTGCAGTTTTCAAGCTCTGACCTTTTTTTTTCTAAGTCATCCTTTAAACTGCCTCATGGGACAAATTTTTAAAAATATAAAGAGGTTCTAGGGACTTTTTTAATTTCCATATTTCAATCTTGGCAAAGCAACCATAAGCGTATTAACCAGGCTACTGTATTATAGTGCTTGTTGAGATGTATCTTAGCTACATTATTGTGTAGCTTCTCATGTGTACTCCCTTTAGATCTAATCTCCATAGCAAGTAATACATCATAAACAAACACACAGAGGCACAAGCCATAGTCATAACAAAAGAATACAGTTTTGTCTTGGTTTTGTTTTCCCACAGTTCTCCACGGCAGCATTCAGAGCCTTCTTTATTGTCATTTTGTTTTATCAACATTGATTGGAGACCCTGGTGACAAGCCAGAACAAAGACGATTGATCTTAGGTTCAAGTAAGAGAGAATTAGAAATGAGCAAAGCACAATGTATTAACAGAGATTTTGACTAAATCCAATTCCCAAGGTTTTTTTCAGACTACTTAATTGATTGTGTTATGTTACTGCAGATAAATGTTTTTATGCTTTTTAGAGGGAGGAAATTTGGTTTAATTTGTTTTTAATCATTTGAGAACGTGGTATACTCCAAACAGAAATGTGTTCCTTGCCAAATTGCTACATAAAAGTACTTATAGCTTCCTATATTTTCATATGAATGCCTAACCCTGATTAAAATAGAAAGCAGAACAAGGAATGAAGCAGTTATTCTATAGTCAAAAGCTGAAGCCCCTGCACCTGAACATGTGGAAGATGGAAATCAAAGTGTTACAAAAAGGCTATCTTGACACCAGTAGAAAGATTCTTGGGACAGAAGTATTTTCTCACACATGCAAGCCTTCTGATCCTTTTTACAATAAGTTTATTTTAGTTCAGTTCACTTTAGTGTTGTTTTGGTTTGTTTTATAGGTCATCCTGATATGTATTCAGTACTCAAGAAACCTGGGCAAACACAAATAGAAACCCACTTTTAGATGCTCAGTGGAGAATGTAGACTGCTACTTGAGAATTTAACTTACTCTCAAAATATTCTTGCTGTAGAGAGACATATATCACGTATAAGAAATCCTGATTGTCAGACCTACAAGTGAGATGACTACTCTCATACCTAATCAGTGCCTTAAAGCAAAGGTAGAGATGAGTTCTTGCATGGCTTTCTGCTCTTGAAGTTGACATCCTTGGTGAACTCTTGCTCACCATAACTTCAGACCGTGACACAAATTTGTCTTAGACATCTGTCCCTTTTTATGCCATTGCATGCTCTTTCCACCAGATGGTAGGCCATAAAAGCAGGAAACACAAGCTTATCTGGTACTGTATACTTAAATGAAATCAAACAAAATTGAATAAAGTGCAACTGTGAAATAATTCTCCATATGCTAGACTCCTGTTTATGCTTACAGCTAAAAGACAGCACTGAAAAAGTTCTGGTCAGTGTTTGTAGATATTTGATTAATAGTATAAGTAAGGCCTACATAAGCACACAGTACATATGTTATTAGATATTGAAAAGATGCTATTGTGTCTCCCATTCTGTTGTTCTCTAGTTGTAAATTAAACTAATTATTTTCAGGATATGCATTTTCTGTCAATTCCTTTAAGGAAAACCATTTATTCCACTTATCCTGCTGTAACCAGATAAATGAAATTGTCTGCCCAGTGTGTAAATTTCTTCTCCTGCCTTGTTAGTGCTGTCTTGTACATGAAGTACTCATTTAGTTGCAAAAACCAATTATCATCCCTGTCTGGATACATTAAGAATTTTCCTACAAGTCTTTTTCTCTCTATCACATTTTAAGCAACATTGTACATGAATTATTCATATTGCCTATCTTGCAGGCAGGTTTTTTTATTATTAAATTCAATCATAATAATAGTTATTACCACAGTCATGGCAGTTTTATGAGTATTCTTCAATGCCATTACCTGGAAAGATTTCAATCAAGACATATAAAAGATGCAAATCAATTTCCATAATAAAATTAAACTGTACCATCTACTCTTTCATCCTCGCAATAGAGTTGATTGACAACTTCTCCCTGATAGTTGCAGCTGATAACTTGCAGGTATAGTAATGGAGAATGGCAGATTCTCTTGCTGTAGTATTCTAAGAAATTCAGTATTTTTCTTGCCTTGTCAGTGTTTAATGCCCATGTCTTCATGCAAGCACAGTGTTTAAGATGCAAACATTCAGTTTACAAATACACTTGCTGAACAAGGCAATTATTTCTCTCTGGCAATATGAAATTTGACTTTAACTAACCAATGGCAGTGTAGAATAAATTAAATTCAGTAATGAATGTTCTTATTTACTATGCTGTGAGTAGTGCTCCTCTTCACAAAAGGCTGTTTTCCCAAGGAGGATGTTTTCCAAGTGATTCATTTAACTTCATCCTACACTTCTGTGTTAAATCTTTCTCCTTACCTTCTTTTAGCTCTGCTTCAGCACAGGTATAATGACCACTTGGTAGTTCTTTGCTTCCTTTCTATGCAAGCACTTGATAGCTTGTTCCTACTTCCTTCTTTAATTACTGCTTCTGTTTCTCTGTATGCTCCCTATTTACCATTTCCTGGTGCTTTACATCAAACCTGCTGTCTAAATAAAACCACTGGTGCTGGAATTAACTTCCAGGCAATTTTTACCTTTACTCTGGAGGTAGATTAAATCTTGATGACATTTTCAAATTAGGGCCCCTAATTCAGATCCATTTACACAAACTGTAAGGCGAAGCAAAAGCATTCGTCCTGAAGGAGTTATTCTGGAATGATGCTGAAGTAATAAAGGTGAGAATATGAATAGCATTAATAGGGGTAAATGGGACTTCTCTCTTCAATTAAGTTTCAAGTAAGGCCAAACAATATAAACTATCAATCAACCCTAATACTGTGGGAAATAAAGAGATCACCATTTAGAATCAAGGAAAATTTTATTTTCATGATTTAGAATTGGACAATTCTAAATCTGTATCTGTAAAAGCTAATGTTCCCACTGACATTTCCAGGTGGCATCTGTTCAAAGTAGACTCCTGGAGTAGAGACACTCTTGCTGTGTCCCAGTATAAAATCCTCACATTCATAAGAACTTCCTCTTTCAGGTTCAAAAACATTTTAAAAGATAGATTACATCACACTTCAAGAAACTAAACCATGCAAGACTGAACTGATGTCTGTTATGTAATTCAATTTATTACAGTGAGGCTACAGAATTAATGAGTGAATTCCAATTTTTCCCATAAGCTATTTTTTACTCCTGCTAAGGTCAAGTTAGGACTATTACTGCTATTTTCAAAGATGTATGATGAAAAATTAAATCAGATGGGCATTTTTCTGTACAAATTTGCTATTTTCAAATGTATTTTAGTGTGCTCTAGATTGCTACTTAAATTATTCACTAACCTTTAATGCTACCTGCATATTATGGCATCTGTCAAAATCACTTTCTGATGAGAATTAATTGCTTTCTTCATCTGCAACAGATCCTGAAAAGCTGATGTTTTTCCAACTGGTTTATATCTAGGTGTTAACCATCTGTAATATAACCTTAATTTCTACATTCATAATTCTTTCTCCCCATGATCCTTTTATTTAATAGGGTCATAGGTTTCAAATGTTTTCAAATTTGTTTTAAATCTGAATGCAAGGTATAAAATTGATGATAGAACTATAGTCATCCACATTGTTTTGGGATAAAGAATACCTTTTACACAATGGATCACTAGAAATTCCAAGAGGTATTGGATGGCATTCCAAAGGCTGAAAGCCTATTTGGATTTCAGTTCTCATTGTCCCATTTGTTCTTGCTGTTTATGATATCTACTGGAAACAAGCATCTCTGTAGCAGTGGTGACAGAAGGAAAATTCATGTGTTAGACCTTTCACTCTAAAACTGTAGTGAATTAGTTTAGCAGTAAGTGGGAAATGGGGAAGAGCACAAAGATGTATGCCAAAGTGGTTGGAGTACTGCACTCCAAGAAGCCTGCCAGGGGACTGGCAACCACAGGCAGACAGGTAGTATTACAAATTTAGGCTACTAGCTTCTTAAACTGTTGCAGTGATTTACATATCCATTAAGCCAGAGCCTCAGGGCATAGATTTCAGGAAGCCTCACACACTACTAAAAAGGAAAAAATCTTGCTGGGTGTTAAGGATTCATCATCAAACTGTCACTGCGATTTAATGATATGCCTGCATTAGCAAATTGAACAGGTCTAAGGCCTGTTCTGTAGGCATGAGACTAAATGGCATAGCATGACCTGAGTCCATTCTGACAGTTTGAAAGAGCTTCTGAGGTACTCCTCAAACCACTACTAGGCTCTCTCTGAGAGTTTTACATGACACATGCTGAAGTTGTGCCCAGGACAGGAAAATAATTACCCTGTGCAGGGCAATGAGGCTGGTGAGAGGCCTCCAGCACAAGCCCTACAAGGAGAGGCTGAGCAAGATGGGATTGTTTAGCCTGGAGAAGAGGAGGTTCAGGGGACACCTTATTGCTGTCTACAACTACCTGAAGGGAGGGTGTAGCCAGGAGGGGGTTGGTCTCTTCTTCCAGGCAATCAGCACCAGAACAAGAGGACACAGTCTCAAGCTATGTCAGGAAAGGTTTAGGCTCAAGGTGAGGAGAAAGTTCTTCACAGAGGGAGTTGTTAGCCATTGGAATGGGCTGCCCAGGGAGGTGGTGGATTCACCATCCCTGGAGGTGTTCAAGACGGGATTGGATGTGGCACTTGGTGCCATGGTTTAGTAGTCATGAGGTCTTGGGTGACAGGTTGGACTTGATGATCTTTGAGGTCTTTTCCAACCTTATTGATTCTATGATTCTATGATGATGGGTTGGTGTGAAGAAGAAGCAACAGATCTTACAACCTTAGGAAGAAATAATAGCAAAAGGATTTGATGAGCAACTTGGTCGTCCACTGTAGAAAGTCCAGAGATCTTTATGGTTATTTTTCACATGCCTACTATAAGTAAAGGATAGTACCTTTTTTTCACCCTGCAAAAAAAAAATGAGCTCTGCCATTGCTAGGACTCCTCTCTGCTTAACAATGCAAGAAGACTACCACGCTGTCCATGGATATCCACCAAGTGACTGTCCAAATTCTCTTTACATGTCTAACCAGTCAAGCAGAACAAAACCAATTTTATCTTTTTTAATTACAGTGATGTCCTTGTCATGCCTTTTTTAAATTGTGGGAAGGGATAGCAGAGGATGATGCTTTCTGCACTCAAAGAGGCAAGGAAGAGATTTGCTCTAAAGAGAAATTACTTCAGTCTCTGTCAGGTTGTCTTTGAGCTGTTGGAGTATTCTCATCACAGCATCGTAGGAATGTCATGTTTGGTAGGCACTTCTCAAAATCATCTAGTTTGTCGACCCTGCTCAAGCAGATAGACCTAAAGTTGGCTGCTTAGGACTGTAGTCTGGGCAGATTTTGAGTAGCTTTGGGGGTAGATTGCAAAACCACTCTGGACTACCTGTTCCAACACCTCATAACCCTCATGGTAAAAAAGGTTTTCCTTACGTTCAGATGAGGTTCTTCACCATGAGAGTGGTGAAACCCTGGAATGGGTTGTCCAGGGAGGTGGTCGAGGCCCCGTCCCTGGGGGTGTTTAAGAGCAGGCTGGATGAGGCTCTGTCCAGCCTGATCTAGTGTGGGGTGTCCCTGCCCATGGCAGGGGGGTTGGAACTAGATGATCCTTGTGGTCCCTTCCAACCCTGAATGATACTATGAAACTATGAAACTATGAAATTTCATGTCTTTTAATTCATGTCCATTACCTCAGGTACTGTGACTGGGAACCACTGAGAAGAGCCTGGCTATCTTTTCTTCATTCCCTTCCAGAAAGAGTGAGATTCTTCTGAATCTCCATGGGTTTTATTTATATCTACTAGCATTTATTTTAGTGCAAATAAGTGCAAATGATACTAATGACTTCTTTGAATAACATGCATAGTACTGTGTAGCATACGCAGAAACTGGAGGAAGCCAGGAAACTTTCTCCTGGATTATTATCACAAGGGTAATGGCATTTATGTTGTGATATTGTCATGTCACATGGGCAAGAACTCTTAGAAATTCTCCTTTGGATTGGTTCCTTTTCATGGAACACACCAGTGTTAGAGGAATGGCATGCTAGGCATTCAGGGAGCTGAGGCATACCACCGAGAGCATTTTGCTACCTGGTTGTTGGTTGGCTCCTCCTGTCTTTGCCTTGTTGGTGTGCCTGCAGGCTTTTTCCTTTGGCCTTCTCTCTCATTGGAGCTAGAGGATGGGGATCCATGTGGCAGCAAAGACACAAGGCTTATTGATGTGTTATAAATCACAAAAACATCTGAGGATGGTCATGTAGGAATTAGGCCTCCACCACAAAAGGGTTCTGGGATGAATAGCCAAACTAAATTGCATTGACATCAATGAACACAGCATAGGCAACAAATTCAAGCAACTGCATCAGGGAAAGCATGGTATAGCTGCAATCACAGAAACATGGTGGGATAACTCGCACAACTGTAGGGCTGCAATGGATGGCTTATAAACTCTTCTGAAGGGAAAAGACCAGGCAATAATGGCAGTAGAGTTGCCATGTGTGTTTTGATTGTCTAGAGTTTAATGATAGTTACAAAAAATGTTCAGTGTTTATGGGTAAGAACAGGGAAAAGACCAGGAACATATCATTGTGGGAGTCTGCTATAGACCATCCAACTAGGATGAAGGGGCATAAAAAACACTATATAAGCTTCTGGGAGAAGTATCACGATCGGTAGCTCTTGTTCTTATGGGGGATTTCAATTTGCTTGCTTGGAATAGAGTATGGCAGAAAGGGAACAGTGACAGAGATTTCTGTAATGTATGGAGGATAAGTTCCTTACACAGCTTGTGAGGGAACCATCTAGGTAAGATGCTCTGATGGACATATTGTACACAAACAGAGGACTTAGGGGTGGTGTGAAGGTTCTATGAATAATTCTATGATTCTGATATCAGTATACAAAAGCACACAATATTTTTTTAACAGGATATTCAGGTTATATAAACAGAAGATCATGAATGCTACATTTTCCAAGGGTTCCTTTGTTTTGGTTTTGCAGGTAGTACAGAGAGACTCCTTGTACTACCACTACTGAGTGGATTGGAAGAGAAGAAATTAACTGAGAGTCTGCAAGATGAGTATTGTTCATAAGGTTCTTATCCACTTTTCTTCAGACTTGTCTGAAATATTGAGATGGACATACAAAAGGGGCAGATATGTAAAATCCCACTGTGCATCCACAGAAGACTGCACAGTCCCTGGATATTTCTATAATTTGCTGGTGTCATACATTAATTGCCAAGCAATTTAGTGCCATTACCTGACAAAGATATAATGATACTTCCAAAGCAGACAAGTTTACCTTCCCCCTCATCTTTAATTCTGATAGATATTCAGACTCAGACTGCTGAGGTCCTTAAAGTTGGACTCTAAACAGTAAATAAGCCATCTAAAAGGAAAAATCATAGAACAGAAAATCACAGAATCCATAAGGTTGGAAAAGACCTGCAAGATCATCAAGTCCAACCTGTCACCCAACACCTCATGACTCCTAAACCATGGCACCAAGTGCCACATCCAGTCCCCTCTTGAGCACCTCCAGGGACGGTGACTCCACCACCTCCCTGGGTAGCCCATTCCAAGTGTTGTGGACAAAAGCTGGCAGCAGCCACCTTCTTCAACTAGCAGTAGTAGTTTGACAGAACCAGACTGTAATTTACTAGCAGTTTGTTTTTTCTTAAGTTTAGATTTTGAGTGTCACTTATGTTGCTTGAATGCAATATGTAGTAAGATAATTCAAGAGACAATTCAAGAGACATCTCTTGACTCTGTCCACTCCATTTGATATGCTCTGAGCTCTTTTTCAAACTGTAAAAGTACGGTACATTCACCCTTCATTGCCTCATCTGGAGCATGTAAAATCTCCTATTTATGTCATATCCCACCTAAAAGAGAGGTGCTATTCACAGCTCAGTCAAATTCTTCTCTGTCCTTCTCCAAGTTATTGCAGCTCCACTGGAAATCTAAGTTCACATTTGTTACTGACAGATTTATAAATAAAAAGTCAGGCAGAAATCATTGATAATTTACTTTACTTCTTAAATGAATTTGGTCATTTCCTGCCAGGTAGCTTAAATTTAAATAAAATCAATCATTTTCCCAGCACTGACTCTTAACTGCATTGCCAGAGAAGGAAAAACTCTTGCTGAAGTCTGTATAGGGGTTGGTACTCCTATAAGAGGCAGTGTAACCTCAGCATCTGTGTTGTCACCATATATCCTTACATAATTTCAACAGGTACAGTGCATTACACAGTTACATTTCAGTTCTCATGAGGACTTGTGACAGGCACATTAATCACACTATGTCAGAAACCCATCCATATCTATCTATCTATCTATCTATCTATCTATCTATCTATCTATCTATCTATCTATCTACCTACCTACCTACCTACCTACCTATCTATCTACCTATCTATCTACCTATCTATCTATCTATCTCTACCTACCTATCTACCTATCTATCTCTACCTACCTATCTACCTACCTACCTGTCTATCTGACTACCTTTGTTCCTGTCTGAAGCCTGACAGATGCCTAGAAAAGAAGCTAGGATTTGCTACAATCTAAAGATTCAATACAGGAAAGATTAGTAAGTTATTTTGAAATTTTAGGGGTTTTGGTAGTTTTTTGTAAGCAAAAAAAAAATAGAAAGAAGTTAACCATATCTGTGACATTGAATTCTAATGAAATAGTTCAGCTATCATCCTAAATTGTGCAGGCTTTGTTCAACCATAATAAACATAGGAAGAATGTTCTTCTAAAGGGAATAGCCTTGAGTTCAAAATTGAATTTTACATTGCATTATCTAATGTAACATTTTATTCATTGTTTGGAAGAAGATAACCTGAGATCACACAAGTTTTGTCAGTCTTCTTTAAAGCTGGTACACATTTTTCCATGGCCCAGTTTCTCACTGTCAGCAAGTGAAAAAATCTGAGGAGGCTAAATAGGCTGCTCAGGAGCTTACGTCTGAATTGTGAGTTTCCTACACAAGCTTTTTCTCTCATATGTTGTTGAATATATTCATGCTAAGCTTCATGTTTGCAGCTGAACTCCCTATGCCTGATTTTCTGTAATTGAGATTCTAAGCAGAGAGAAACCTCCTGTGCTTGCATGTCTGAACCATTACTTCTGATCCCGGTTCTCCCGATTTCTAAATCATTATTTTACTATTTCTATTAAAGCTTGATGTGACTAACAATATCATTTTCCGAAGTGGACTCATTTCTCATGAATGACAGATATCTCTTTATTTCTGCTGTGAATATTGCAAAAGAGGGGGAAATTAGAGATCTTGAAGTAGTTGCATAGTATCAAAAATTGCACTTTGCTTTATAATAGTAATGCTTTGTAGTCAGCTATCAGTCTTCAAACACTAATCAATTTTAAGTTATTACAAGTTTTATAATGGAATATATGATTTGTACTTCTTTTATCTTCACTGGAATTCATTCAAGTAGATTTTTTTTTTTTTAATTTAAACTCTCTAACAGCTATTCTTTTTCTCTAACTTAATAACCAGAAAGGTTTGCCCTCATCTTAGAGTGACAGTGGTTATGTCTTCCTGCTCTTGCCATCCATTTGACTGTGCCATTTTTCATGTGGAATAGACCACACCTTTTGATAGATATCAAAGGAAAGGCTTAGAGGAATATTTTTTGAAGATTAAAGGGATGGAATTACAAATGAGTAAATGTCATTTGATTTAATGAACCTGTTCCAATTTCAAGATATAGGAGTCCCAAGCAGTGCAATATCCTAAGAAAATCCTTACAGCCAGCTATGACAAAGCAAAAGAAGGTGCTGAATTTCAGCTTTTGAACCTAAATGTTGGTCTTTGATGATACAGCTCAAACAAGCTCCACATTGGTTCTTATATGAATCTTACATTACCTTTTACCATAATATTTTATATATGTATATGTATATGTATATGTATATGTATATGTATATGTATATGTATATGTATATGTATATATGTATGTATGTCTGTATGTGTGCACATATTATATATATATGCATTTTATATATATATATTTGGAAGAATAAATCTTGGTTTTATAAGCATAGTTTTTTCTAATGTCAAACTGAAAGTTATGGTCAGAGCCATACAGGGACTTTCAAATCTCAGTACTATATTGGATTACCTCAGTCACCACTGCTTAAACACAGAAGCCAGCTTCTAAGACAAAACTGAGCACCTCTGCTCTGACGTTTATCTCACCATTGCTATTTCCACCTGAATGTTGTCTGTGAGGTTTGATCTAATAGGAGTCATCAGGATGTAATAGCCAGATTTCATGTTGCAGAAAATACAACAAAGGTGAGATGTTTCGGAGCTGTGTGTTTATGAAGGGCTTCAGTTCTAACCCAGTCAAATGCAATGGGACCTTAATATTGTAGAAAATGCTGCAGCTGCTCTTAGGTTTCATCTCCTTTTCCTCTCACCAGGACAGCTGGTGACAAATCTGGAGTGGAATTGTAGAATGGTCTGGATTGGAAGTGACCTCTAAAGGTCATCTAGACCAACACTGTCTGCAGTAAGCAGGGACATAGAATCATAGAATCATAGAATCAATAAGGTTGGAAAAGACTTCAAAGATCATCAAGTCCAACCTGTCACCCAAGACCTCATGACTACTAAACCATGGCACCAAGTGCCACATCCAGTACCCTCTTGAACACCTCCAGGGACGGTGACTCCACCACCTCCCTGGGCAGCACATTCCAACGGCTAACTCTCTCTGTGAAGAACTTTCTCCTCACCTGGAAACTAAACTTTCCCCCATTGCAGCTTGAGACCGTGTCCTCTGACATCTTCAACTAGATCAGATTGCCTAGAGCCCTATTGAGCCTCACCTTGAATATCTCCATAGATGGGGTATAGATACCAACAGTAATATTTTAGCTTCCACATAGTGTCTCTTACGCCAACACATCATGAGAAACACTTGAATGATTTTTTTTTTCTTTCACTTTTTATTCCACTGGAAACTGTTTGCAATTTAATTTTCTTTCATTTTGGTTGCAAACTACGTGTGCTCTATCAGTGAACCAAAGAATGGAATGGAATAGAATAGAATAGAATAGAATAGAATAGAATAGAATAGAATAGAATAGAATAGAATAGAATAGAATAGACCAGACCAGACTAGGTTGGAAAAGACTTTTGAGATCATCATTTAAGAGATTAAAAAAAAAAATCTGAAAATTTTACTGAAATTCCATTCAAAACTACTTTGCAAACTCAGGATGGTTGGTTGGTTTGTCTTTCTTTTAGAGGGGCTGCAGGTTAAGATGCAAATTTCTTGATCTTACTTGAAATATAGTGCTGTCTTGTGGCATTTTAGGACTTGTCTGTCTAGATAGGAACACCAGAAAGGTCACAATTGGGAGAGAAAAAAAATAATCATAGAAACATTATTAAAATATTCTTAGGGCTTCAAGGAAAGAGCACGCATACAGTTTTTGTTTTCTGTTTAGTTTTGATTCACTACCACATCTTTTTTTGGAGACTGGTTTACAGTTCAGTAATGTTTGCCTTCTGTATTTCTTTTAGCTGTAACCCAGTTATTTAGAATCGGCTCAGGACTTCTGAGATAAACAACTGCTTAGCGAAGCCAACGACAGTTGGAGGAAATGGGGTAAAATGAACTAGAACAGTCAGAGGTTCCTCAATCAGAGTTGTTCACAAGCGGTGAAACGGTCCACGCCTGCCCCCTGCAGGAAGCTCTTCCCAGTCCAGCCACTGCTGCCCAATTCTCCTCATCGCCCACAGCATGCTCAATTCATTACCAAATTGATTATCACACTTTATAATTTGTGTAATAACCAAACAAAACCATTTTTTTACTAGATACAGGAATATTCATAAGGAAAATTATTATTCTTTGTCTAACCCTCTTGGGGTTTTTCTTTTACTATATTGATCTTTAACTTCTATAGATTTTACTGTTCTTTATTCTAGTCAATTTAACTTAGACTGAATTAGTATTATATGTACAATAAAATATTAGTAAAACATTCTATAAATTTTCATGAAGTGAGGATTTTCTTCATATATTTTATTAGGTAATGTGGAGGAAATTTGTTCTGCATCATTTCTGTCTTTAACTGCTCTCTGGTCATTTCACTAGAGTCGTAAGTGTCATCTTATCCCTCTTGTCAAGTATGATCTGGAGAACTGTAGATTTGCTAAAAGCTTTAAAAAAATAAAAATAGCCTCTTTCTGAGTCTTCCTGCCCTTCACCCTCACTTTTTCATAGATTCTTTTAAGCTATGAAGGACAGAGAAGTATGAAGTAATAGCAGACTGCTGGTGTATTTTTCTAACACAGGAGAAGGCAACTAATTCTCCATTAGCACATGGACTATTCCAGCTGTATGCAAATACATGTCTGTCAAAACCAGTCATGCAATGTCACATTTGAACATGTTCTTAGAATCCATTTCCTAGAAGCTTTTGTAATAACAGAAGAAAGCTGTAAGTCATACCAATTTCCACTATTATTTGTTTCCAAAATTATTACATTTGTTATCTGCACCTATAAAATACAGTGCAGAAACACAAATAACTGTAAAAGATGAAGTCATTTTCCCCCCTTGAAGTAGTAATTTGGCTTAACTGCATGAATGGACTTCTGCTGTTTTGCTAGTGAAGTACTCCCCAAAGTATTATGCACAAATGAACATATTCATGAGACAGAAAATGTTGGAGACGTACCTCAAGTGATTCCCATGTGCCTTCTCCTACCTAATCTTCTTTTGTGCTCTACATTTAAATCTACTCTAAAGTTATCCCTTTGTTTGATTTTGTTGTTGGTTGGCTTTTTGGTTTGCCTTTTAAATGAGATATTAGATGGGAGCCCAGTAATGAGTTTGCAATAATATTCCAGTCCCCTTGTGAATGTGGAATGGTGACTTTTGAGCTGATATATTCTCTCAGGAAGGGTCCTTCTATAGACTGCAGTCAGCATTCATTTTGCAAAATGGTTATAACAGTATGTTGTACCTGTGTTGCACCTTGTACTCTCAACTGCTTTCCTAAGCTATGGCACCTTAGACAGAATGGTCAGTGCTCAGGTGCTAAAACACAGAGGAAGCTCAGGAGAGAATATGTGATCATAAAATAGGTGGTAATGCTCCTGCTTAATTAGTGCTGACCTTATAGTGCCTCAGCACACTGTGAGGAGGACCGTGCTGCTGATAGAAAAACTGAAGAACCAAAGTTGCCTTCTGCTCATTTGTCTGAGCTTACATGCATTCTCACTGGATTTATAAGTGTAGAAATCTGTTTAACTGCTATGGCCTTGCCAGATTTCAGGTGCAATAATCACTCTTCTGTCTATCAGGCCTTCTCTCACTGTCTCGTTCAGACAGTTATTGTGCTTTATTTAAATCCTCAGCTGTCACTGTAGCTTGGTAAATTATGACAAACTTTTGAACAAATCCAGTTGTACCTTAAGGAATGACACGACGTCTATTGGTCACTTTGTTTTATTTGCATTTTGTGTCTGAGTCAACCAAATATCTCAATGTGGATTTCTTGAAAAATGTCACTTGACTCTTCTTCAGTAGAGTCTTCTGGTCTTCTGTCCTCACACTGTTGCACCTTTCTGAGGAGGCTAAAGCACTAATATCTTTTTAATTCAATCATTGCTTCTCTACCTCTAAGCATAATGCATACTGTCTCTTTAAAAAGTGTACTTAGATGTCCTGCATTTCATCCACATACTCTTTTACAGAAAGTGTGTTGAGCCATTTAAAACGAAGAGTTCTACCATATTAATCTCCTATTTCTGCAACTTTCCTTATAGTATTAGCAATACCAGTAGAAATTTTCTGCCATAGTCATCAGCATCCATTAATACACTTCCCTTTTGCTTTCCAGATTGTCTTAGTCCATTCACTACTGTAAAACCAAAATGCTTTTCCTCTCAGGTATAATTGTGCTGCTGTTGTCTTTCTGGTCAATATCACAAATATTCTGCTCATGATTGTGAAAGTTTACACATGTACATAAATTTGTACATGTACCTAAACACACACATACATCAGTCACCTGTCCCATGTTGATTTGTTACACCTTGAATTCCAAGTATTGCATAATGTCTCTTATAGAATAGAATAGAATAGAATAGAATAGAATAGAATAGAATAGAATAGAATAGAATAGAATAGAATAGAATAGAATAGAATTAACCACGTTGGAAGAGACCTTCAAGATCATTGTGTCCAACCTATCATCCAACACCACCTAACCAACTAAACCATGCTTGTAGCTTTACAGATTGCCTACTGTGTTTACTGTCAGAATACTTTCAGCCTTCATAATCTTGAGTCTGAATTCAGTTACTTCCTTTTCTCAGTTAATTGTTATTAATTTGTCAGGATGTACGCTTGGTGTACCAGTAATCATCCTGTGAGTCACTTCTCCCAGAAGTTTTAGTGGGCATCCTCTTAACCAGAAATAATTGTTCTTCTGGAAGGCACAAATCTTTGTATGTTTTCAACTTACACACACACACACATTTCCTGCTTATCAGTATAAATCTTGCACATATAATTGTTATGTTGGATGTTGAATGTCTTTGATAGCTGCCTAGTCAGCATCTGTTGAAAAAAGTGAAGCAAGAAATCATAATTATCAAGGACTCTGAGCAAGCTGCTGTCGGTACTAGCATTATCTCATCGTGATCAGCCACTTCCCCTAGTTGAGAATATGTTTGAAATTTCTCTTTTTAGTTTCAACTGTTCCAGAGAGCTCCTAGAGAATTTATTCATTGTTCTGTTCTTTCCCTCAGAGGTTTGCCACTGATTCATTTAATGCCAGATATCACAGGGGTTTCAAATGGTGTTAAAGGCTTATAAAACCTGTAAAAGAACTGCTTTGCAATGCGTGGACTTACATCATGCAGATGGAGAAAATGATTCTTCAGGAGCTTAACCATTAAGCAAAGTGACTAATACAAGGAATGAGACTTGTTCAGTGTTAGCTAATGACTTAATTACTCACTGTTGCTCTAAGTTGTTCAACAGCATGCTCTACCAATCTTTTCACTGAAATTCTTCATCGTTTTTACCACTTGCCCTCGCTGAAATCTTGTAAATGAAACAGCTGCAATCACTTGTCACTTTTCCTTTTGTGTAATCTGCATAATATAATGTATTTGTTGTGCAGGAAAGAAACATATTTTATTCTTTTTGTCTTAATGGCTCCACATCACACTGCTGAACATTTTCTTTCTGCACATGATAGGAAAGTTAACCTAGAAAACAGCTGAACATAACATCACAATGACAATAATAACTAAAGCATGTGAAAAAATGGACTAATGTTCATATTATAGTTTTTCTCAAACTCTGCTTTTGAGAGTCCATACATGTGTAGGACATAGTTCTCATGCCTGGACAAATAGATTTATTCACTTTTTTTTTTTTTTTTTAATCTAAAAACTCTGTGGCCCTCATTTGCAAAGTACTACTCCAGCTGCTTTATTGATACTGAAGTAGTGGAAGTTACCTATTTTAAATTCAAGAATAACCATTTCCTCTCTTTGATTTATACCTTATTTTTTAATTTTTTTTGTATCTGATTTTTATTTTTTTTTTTTTTTTTTTTGTATCTTAGTGTCTTTTTTATATTCCAAGAAACATGTTGTGTTAACACAACTCTGATTAATCTAACTATTGGGTAATACTGGACAGACAACTTTCCTATAATTTCAGGCGTGCAGTCAAGAGAGCATTGCAGTTATAAACCACAAGATGGCTCAATAGGAGAGCGAAATGAAGCTTCTTCACATCAGAGCAAAGCAAAACCACCCTTTTACCACCAGTTTACCAAAGGGAAACCCTGACTCCTCACAGATGATAATTAAATGCATTCAGTCCAGTTCATTTCATTATTAAAACACAGAACCTTTATACTGTTACTCCAGTTTAGATACTTTATACTGTTACTCCAGTTTAGCTAATAATCAATCCTGAGTTCCAGTTTAGATAATAATCAATCCTGAGTTCTAGTTTCCTTCACTACATAGTTATAAAGCTTGGGTTCTTTTTCATATCTGTGAAAGGAAGGAATCAAACTTTTAAAGGCAAAACTTCATTGAAAAGCTGCTGCACGTTTCACAGACTGAGTCCCCAGTTATCATAAATGAAATATTTTAATTAATTATGTGCATAAGGCTTATGCTTTATCAATGAAACATAAACTGCTGATAATACACACAGTACAGATAATTTAGTTGCCAGCATTAAGATGCAAACAGTGTCTATCTCCCTTTCTCTTTTCTGTTTACTACTACATTTCCAGTTATCTCTGATTTCACTGCATATGGAGTCACCAGCTGTTAACATCAAGACACAATACAAGAATTATTTCTTCATTTATAGACTAGATGCTAAGAGACTCTTATTTTGGTGGAAATGGGACTTCAAGCTTTTTCCACATTGCTGGAAAGCTTTCTGCACATTTTTTAATGGCTGGAGCAAAACCATCACAAAAGAAATAGGCTCATCTTGTTTGAAGCATCACATTCCTCTAAAACTGAGAGATCCCAAAGTTATTATTACATTTTAATTTACTCAGCACTGGTGAGGTCATACCTCAAACACTGTGTTCAGTTTTGGGACCCTCACTACAAGACAGACATTACGGTGCTGAAGCAGGTGGTGAAGGGTCTGGAGAAAAAAAAGTCTTATGAGGAAAAGCTATGGGAAGAAGATTTGTTTGGTCTAGAGAAAAGGAGGCTGATAGGAGACCTTATCTCTCTCTACAACTACCTGAAAGGAAGTTGTAGCAAGGTAAGTGTTGGGTTTTCTCCCAAGTAACAAGTGATAGTTTAAGAGGAAATGGACTCAAATACAACAGGCTAGACATTAGGAAAAAATTATTCAGTGAAAGTGTTGTCAAGCATTGAGACAGGCTGCCCAGGGAAGAGGTGGAGTCACCATCCCTGGAGATGTAAAGATGTGGTGCTAAGAGACATGATTTATTGATGGACTTTGCACTGCTAGGTTTATGGCTGGATCTGACACCTAAAAAGGTCTTTTTCAACCTAAATGATTCTCTGATTCTATTCTATACCTGTGCATAGAAAACGATATAGTAAAGAGGACACCAAGACAGGGTTGAAGTTGGGAGCACTGGTACAAGGGGGTGCTGTCATAGGCCATTGCAGAGAATGGGTGTAAGACATGGCTTAGTTATACTTCCAGCCAAAGACCTTTCAAGTGCTCTTCAATGAACAAGCTATCCCCAAAGCATGAATTCAGGGACACTGCCATCTTTATGAGCTCTGTGTGGTGTACCTTGGAACAGTCATCTTTCACACACAGAGACATTACTGAGGTTAACAACCCAATACTGCTTCCCTGATTCCTTCTACGTGATTTTTCTGAATGCTATCAACATGGCAGAAACATATGGAAAAATAGAAAATTAAACATTTAAAATATTATTAAAAGATCATCTGAATGCTAAGAGCTTCCATGAGATCAGGGGATAGACAGGAAAATGAAGTATTTCAGATAGTGGCAGTAAAAGGGTTCTGAAAAAGTATGAGAGCTGAAGAATGAGAAAGGTGTAACAGTCTCAGAAGAATGACCAGAATTCTGGCAGCAGAGGGTAAGAAGGAAGATTTCCACAGCATCTGCCTCTGTAAATTGCTTAAGAAATCATCTAAGCTGTTGAAAGTCTTCTAGATGGATCAGAATCCTTCTGCTGCACACATTAGGGGTCTCTCTGTGACCCACTCTGGTTCAGAGACCAAGGAGTCCAAGAGCACAGAAGCACTATTGGAACAGAACTCAAAATTTAGTTTTCCATGGAGAGAATCTAAATCTTCTGCCTTAAAACCATCCAGAGAACTAAGCCCAAATTTCAGTAAATACAAATTGTCAAAACCAAGCTCCAGCTCTTTAATAAATTGCTGATGTAGACACATCCTAATGCTGTTTATTCTTTCACTTTTAAAGTAATGGGGCCAGTGTCTGGCAACATTAAAGAATCATCACATCAACTGATAAACAGAAGTCTGTAAGGGTAAGAAGCTGAATATATTCCTTTTGTAAATGGTGATTCACATCAGTGCCCTGAGTATGTGGTACCACGCAAAAAAACCCAGAGGTACTCTGGAGACAGGCTTTCTCAAGGAGTTTCAAGTCTCCTTAACTTTATCATCTGAGGATGACTGCATACATATTTTATCATCATGGACGTTAGTTTTTCTAGTTAAGTAAGAATAGCTTAAAAAACTTTAACAAAACAATGAAAAAGAAAATCAGTCCTGTTTCCTGCAGCCTTTACTTGGATATTGATTTTTCATGTGAGCTACTAGAACAGTAAGTTTCAGCCTGCATATGGTTAACTGCTAGTGACCTGGAAAGGAGCAAGTGTAACTGAGGTACAGTATGTTAAAAACTCAGATTTATGCCCTTGTAGCTCTCTAACAGATATTCATCTGCTTTTCCATCTCTCATACATTTCTTTGATTTTGAGCAGACTCAGAAGCTTGCAGTTAAGACAAGGGGTGTCTCCTGCTCCGTCTAGTTCCCATACTTGTAAAGGGGATGAACCCCAAACTTCTAGACATGGTATGATGAGTATAATGTTTGGTTAAAAGTTGCTTGTAAATCTTAAATTAATTTCAAATGTTCCAGCTGACTTTGGTTTTCTGTTGTAACACTTGCCATAATACCAGCAACTTGATTAGCATATTCTCCATTGAAATATAGTTCTCAGCTAGAAATGAATCGAGGTGGATATTCCAGCCTGGTTTAACACAGACTGATTTTCAAGGACTCTGAACTAATCTCCAACTCGTTAAAATATCGTAAAACATCAGGAATAAGTTGACTTAATGTGAAGTATTAATCTATGAATTCTTCATTGCTTTAGTTTGGCTAAAGCCTGGATGGTGTCTAACTGAGCTTAAGAACAGGCCTTTAACAAGATGTATCAGCCAGTGTTATTGTTTTGCTGTCTTCATGCCACAGGCCTGAGAATTTTGCTGAGAGATACTTGACTATCTGCTCAATAGCTGTTCATGAGATCCTTTTTCTAATCACACTCTATAAATTTTAGTGTTGCATTCTCAATCACAAAAATTATCCACTGAGCAGCACTTTATGGTGAGTTCACCTGCACCGGCTGTCACATGCTCACTAAACCACTCTCTGACTCCCCTCCCCTGGTGGGAGTGGGAAAGCAAATAAGGTAAAAAACCTATGGGAAAGAAGCCATGAGCCTTCTCTTGCAAGCCAGAGAAGCCAAGCCTCACTTTCCTTGCAACTCAGAATCTGTGCTGTGCCTCAGTTTACCCAGAAAAATGAAAATGTCCTGCGCAGTAATGTGTCATAAAACCCCAGGAGCAGCCAAGTGTCTTGCCTTGCAGCAATAAATCACAGAATCACAGAATTTCAGAGGCTGGAAGGGACCTCAAAAGATCATCTAGTTCAACCCCGCTGCCAGAGCAGGATCACCTACACCAGATTACACAGGAATGCATCCAGGAGAGTTTTGAATATCCCTGGAGAGGGAGGGACTTCCAGCCTATGCGCCTGCTTTGCAAAACTAGACCTCACCATGAAGATGTTGAAACGCGCCACTTGTCTAAGAGCCTGAAACCCCAAGACAACCTGTGAAATTCTGGAAGAAGCCTCAAAAGCCTTACTGGCTAACATACAGCAGCAGCACCTCCCTACTTAGGTGTAACTCCTGCTGTTCTGTATAATGTGGACTATGCTGCAGCCCCAGAGAGAATGCTGGTGATAGTATTTGTGAGCAGTTGGTTTATCTTGCCTCTTTGCATGGTTTAGTTGATTAGGTGGTGTTGGATGATAGGTTGTACACGATGATCTTGAAGGTCTCTTCCAATCTGGTTTATTCTATTCTAATCAGTTCTAGAGAACTATTAAGAAACACAGTGCTGGTTGTCTGACTTCAGCATCTGTCTTTGTGATATATCTTTCAGTTCAGGCTTTTTAACAGACAGATTGTTAATGGTTCAATCTGTCTGACTCACCGTTTTTGCAAGGTTCTTGTCTAGTCTCCCCTCGTGGTCAAGCGCCATATTGCACTGGGGATTCTCTTTCCCAGTTATTTTTCTGGTTTGCTTTAAATTGTTTACATTGTTAAATATTGCCTAAATATTGTACATTCCCATTGTAAATATATATTCCAGCCATATGCCAAAAGTATTAGTAAGTTCTGGGCAATTTTTCATATTACTAAATTATTATTAATTTTTTATTAATATCATATTTTCCTTATTAATGTTCATAAAACATAATCATAACAAAGCAGTAGCCAAAACACTGATGTGTTATCAACAGCATTCTAACCACAAATACAAAGCACAGCCTATGAAGGCTGCTATGGGGAAAGTTAACTCCATTCCAGCCACACCCAACACATGCACATTACTCCTACTATTTCCTGAAAACATTGGAATTTGAGCTGCACTTTTAATCTATTTTCCTTATTCCTACTATTCTATGCTGAATACAGAAAATTAGTAAAAACAGCCCTCTCTGAAGGCTTTGAAACTATGTCTAATTTCCTTGTTGAGAAACTCTTCCCTCAGGAAACAGGATTTTTTCTGAATTCAGTATTGTACTTTAACATTACATGCCAAAGACAAAATTGCAGGGTATTGGGAAAGATGACAGGAAAACAAAAAGATCTGCAGACTGCACACAAGATGTTCTGCAAATGTCCTGGATCCTCTAGGGCCTTTAAAATTACACTAAATGATTGTGGCTAGGAGCTGAATTTACTCATTTTTGGAAAGAAGAGTCTTCTGACATTGTTTTCAGCTTATTCCATGTAAGTCTTCCAGTAGGAGCTGTCATTTAATTGCTGTTGTTTCTATTGTTTTCTCATTAATTAGTATCTCCATCATAATTTGTGGTTACTGAAAGAAGTTTTCCTCACATTGTATTTTGACCATCGTTAAGTTTGGTTTGGTTTGTTTTTAACAACATCTGTCATCATTTCAGAAACAAGCATTCCCTGAAATATGCTTTAGCACATCTTCAGCTGAGCTTCTGTGTTGCACAGTGAATTAGAATCTGAAATACTAGTTACCCTGAGAACTCTTGCACTCATTCTTGATGTCTTTGCATTCCTGTATGTAAAATTATTTTCCTTGAAATTGCTAACACTTTTGTTTGGTTATGTATTTAGCAGACATAAGTAATGAGCTAACTCTTTGGTCCCTCAGTCATCCAAGTAGCCAACACATCAGGCCTAAAATTACTCTGAAGCTTGGCTCACTGCTGAGTTCATTAATTTGGATTTGACTTTTCTTCTATTTCTTACAGTTTTCTAAAGAGTTTAGGAGTTTGGGTTTTGGTTTTTTTTTTTTTGTAAGATTATGATCTATCAAATCAGATTGAAATTGTACAGTGAATTAAAAAGTATACAGGGAGAGGCTGGCAAAAAGTGTAGTTATCAAACTGTAGGGAACCAGGCAAAAAATTGCATGAGCCTTTAAACCTACCTTGTAGCAAATCAGGGGACAGAGAACAGTAGAGGGTTTCCAATGGTAAATCTTTCTCTTTTCTGTGGGCTGCTTTCTCTTCAAAATATAAGAGGCAATACTGACAAGTTCTAATACTAATTTTATTTGTGTAACTTTTAAGCCATTGCATGTCCCATTTTTATTCCGACCTTGATTGTTTTCTGAGCAAGAAGATAGCTGAAAAGGAAATTAGAAAAGCTCACAGACACTGCAAGCTCAAGATACTTTGTGGCATATCCTTACCTTCTCTTTATCTCCAAAAACAGGCTGAGGTCCCATTGGTCTTTCATACTTCTTCTTTTCCACATCCACACAAAGGAGTCTTCAGTACTTATAGTGAAAGCATAATGTATTGATAGAAAACAAGCCCTGAATTTTGTTCTAGCTGCACCTTTTATACTGCTATTTTCTTTATCTTGCTACACCTTATGGTTCTTTCGCAGTAGCTTTTTGAGCTATTCCTTAGAATAAGAGAAGAATACAGAGAAAATGAAAGTACTGTAGTTGGACTCTACCACCTTTTTGTCTGGTTTTATTTAGAAATGGTTTCAGATAGAATAAACATTTCTTTTCTCTTTTATTTTGTAATTCCTTCTTTCAAGTTTTCCTAGGGAAAAATAGAATTATTTTTTTAAGCTTACCATTAACTTAAAAAAAACCCAAATAATTTATTTGATATGTAATAAAGTGAGAAATGTTGAGATAGTTCTAATTTTTATTTAAAATCACTGTCTCTTTATTATTCTATTTTATTGTTTGAAATAACGTCCCAGAAAAAAGAAGGATGCTCTATTCTCTATGGTGTGTTCAAGCATTGACATCACAATTGTTTCTTGCTCCTTATAATTTTAACTTGTCTATACTGACCACTTAAAAGTCAGCATGGATAATAGGGCTAAGAGAGAGAGCAGCAAGAAGTGAAGTGAGGGATATTTAGGGGAAAAAAAATCATTTCAGAATTTTATTAAGATTTGGGGGTTCCCCAAATCAACTGAAAAAATTACCAGTAAAAGCCAGAAACAATCTTAAAATTCTAGTAGAAAGACTAATTACTTTCTTCAAAATCCTGTTATCTTCATGTGACCAATTCTGTTCCCTGCAAAACCAATACAAAACATGCTGCAGTATTCAATGGTAGTTAAATTAGCATGCATTATTTTTCAGGTATTCCTTCAGAAATCAGAGAATCATTTATTCATATAATGGTAGGGGTTGAAAGCGACCTCTGGAGATCATCTCGTCCAGATGTTTATTAGAACAAGTTCACATAGATCAGGTTGCACAGAAGCAAGTCCAGGCAAGTTTTGAAACCTTTGAGCTTGTTTGTTGTCTGTCCAAGAGAAATATTTTCTTCAAGGAAAAGAATTTGCTGCTGCTGAACTTTGTAAGATTTTCTGTACCTTCTTGCTAACCAAAAGTTCACTTTGTCTACATAATTATTGTGACATTACTATTATTATTATTATTATTATTATTATTATTATTATTATTATTATTATTATTATTATTATTATTATTATTATATGTTGAATCACTCATCTTTCAAAAAATCTATTGGGATAAATTATTTATAGATTACCTAAAATTAGGTAAGTATTGAGTGATGGAAATGACTAGAAAATCAGTTAGAAGATAATAGACATAAGGGAGGCATTGAGACTGTAGCAGTTCTGTGACATCAGCTGGGAGATGGGCAATGTTTCTTTTCTCTTCTTTGGAATATAGATGAGGGGGGGTTTATTTCCTCTGTGTTTTCACACCCTTATAGTCTAATTTTTGATAGTTTGTTAGAGTCTTTTATTGCTTGAATTATTTCTATTCTGGAGAGGAAGAACAAGTGACAGTGAAAAGGAGTACGTATTCTGCACAGCAGGAGCAGAAAACTGGCTGAAGCTATGCCAGCTCCAGCTATGAGAGAACAGCATTGGCTTAGCTAAGCAAGTAAAGTCACATCAGTATTTAGATAAAATTTTTTTAAAGAATAAGCCTTGGAAATTTTTATGGGGTAACGTCGCAGAGGCACCCACAAAACAGAGAGCAGCAGCAGCCACCTGAAAACCATGGATTTATTACAATTAATTCACTCTCCTTCAACACAATAAATTTACAGATTCTGATGTCAGTTGGGAAAATACTGTTGCACAACTAATTAAACTATCTGGAGAGATAAACCAAAATGTGTACACACTCACTCAGAACAGGAATATCTACCCATGAATATACTCGCCAAAGCAGGAGTGAAGACTCCTTTAGGTTCCATTCTAAGGGGAGAAGATCTGACTACCAGGCTGCTTCTGTGTGGAGAGAGTTCAACTCTCTCCATAGTAGGACTCCATTTATGCCTTTGTGAGTTGTTGTGTTGTGATCAATTTCCTAATAACTCAGAGGGCTGACTTATAGACCCAAAGACACCATCTTATGTCTGGGGCATCAAGCTAATCTCTGTTAGCTTCTAGAAAGCTCCAGTCCCCTGCTTGGAGTCTGTCAGGACCCTGTGTTTGCAGGGGACGCAGTCTTACCTGCCAAAGTTCAGTCAATTCAGGTGTGTGGTTTGATATGATTACTCAGAAATCAAATGGTCTTAGTTGGGATTTATTTAGCATCTGTTACAAAAGTAGGTAAGCACTGGTGTATGAAATGTTTATGGTCTTAATGTTCAAGCCTTCTGGTCCCCAAGCTGTGGCTGAAACAACATGCTACTTGTGAGACTCTGTGACAGTGTTCACAAACATTTTCACTTGTTTCTTTAGTTTGTTGCAAAGCACAAAGTATGATTTTAATTCAAAAAAACTCTAGGTCACTTTTCAAAAAAAAATAATGTGGAAGTACCTGCTGATGTTTCTGATGCCAGGACTGTAAAGTGAATAAAATGAGGATTTTAGGCTGCAGAGCCATGAATCTGGTGTATCTGAAGAGCACTGGAATCAATACTAAAACTTACAGTAATAAAATTCTCCCATAGCTGTTCACTTGAAGTGTACTTACATAGCAGGCATGCATAAAAAAAATGACAGTAAGGAATATATCAGCATTTTATCCTCAGTGACAAATTATGTATGGTTATTTTTCTTAACCTAGGGCTCAAAATATCAAGAAATTTATTTCACATGGGGAAAAAAAAAATCCCCTTCTAACACAGTCATGCATATTTAATTTGCCTTTTAATTTAGTAGTCCGCTAATCACAATCCACTTAAAGTATATTTGTATGCTACTCTCATATTTCATACCATTTTAAATATGCAACTAAGAACATGGTTTAAAAGGTGTAAATTAACTCAGCTCCTGGCTTATGGTGTGAGCCTATTCAGGCAGTTTAATATTCTCTTGAATTCCATGAAAGTCTGTATGTCTAAACATAATTTCCACTTCTAAAAAATCTGCAATTTAGTGCCAAAATAATATAGTTTATTACAAGCTGGTGAAATTAACTTTTTGTCTGAAGTTCTGGCAGAATCCATTCCCATTTGGAAAGGCTCAACTTGGGCATAGATATTCCTTTAATGTAGGAGTCTTTTGCAGACAAAAAAAAAAAAAAGGATGCTTAGACATTTTTTTATGAGCTTGGATAGACCTTGTCCCAGGAGCTGTCAGATGACAGAAGGTTATTCTGTGAGCTTTCAGGAGCAAGCTGTCCCCAGTATTTTTTAATGCTGAATAACTCAACCTCATTTAAATGCTGTTTTAATTTAAACTCTTTTGCATAATCTCATTGGATCCTATGCCCAATGTTTCTTGTTCATGAGATCAGCTAATCACATGCAGACAATGAATATCCAAATTCCAAATTTCAGTCCTTATTACTTTCAGTCACTGTGATTTCATATTTAATGTTGTGTACTTGCTTAGAAGAAAACATTTTGAAATATTATTATTATTATTTATTTTTGTTTTAATATGCCAAAGTTTTTTGGGCTAAGAAATTAGTAGTTGAGTTAGTCATTCTTTTTCCCAGAAGTCACCAGCTGATAAATGTGCAAAGATATGGTCTGTAATGACATATACCCTGCACTGATGTTCTATAATTTGAAGTTATTGAATCACAATGATTCAAATGACATAATGCTGATACCACTAAGAGCTGAATAAACTAAAAATCCCTGTCAAACAGAATAGAATTTTAATCTGGTAATTACCAGGGAATCTGTGCTATCATGTCCTCTGTCAGCAAACTAGCCATAATAGTTCAAGTAATTCTGGTAATATTCAGGCAAATTATTCTTTCAAATATAAGTAGTTAGGTGGAGGAAAGATGTTAAATTATCTGAGGCAAGGCTGGCAAAGGTCAGTCATGGCATATTCTGATAGCAGCTGACCAGAGAATGGCTGTTGACATGGTGGTGACAGAGCTCTAGAACAGCAAAACTGAATTCCGTGTTGTTCATTTAAGGCATCTTTGAAGATCTGTGCAAAAGCAAAGTTTGGAAAACTGGGGGCACATTGGACACATGTGAAAGAAATGAAGCTTTTCCTGGTCCAGATGTGATTTGATGATCTGTGAAGGCTGAAAGCACCAAAGTTTTTTTTTTCAGCTGAAATAAGCCTGGATATTTCACATGTATTTACACTTGAAAGGCTGCAAAAATCTTTGTTTGGCATTACTCTTCCCTTTAAACCTCTGAGGGCATGTAACTGAAGTGTTTAAGATCTGCAAAACTTAGGCAATAACAATAAAAAGATACTTGCAGAATGGTTTCAATTATTTTCTAAAGAGTTCAGTTTAATGTTTGTTTTTTGGAAAGGAAGGAAGGAAGGAAGGAAGGAAGGAAGGAAGGAAGGAAGGAAGGAAGGAAGGAAGGAAGGAAGGAAGGAAGGAAGGAAGGAAGGAAGGAAGGAAGGAAGGAAGGAAGGAAGGAAGGAAGGAAGGAAGGAAGGAAGGGAGGAAGGGAGGAAGGGAGGAAGGGAGGAAGGGAGGAAGGGAGGAAGGGAGGAAGGGAGGAAGGGAGGAAGGGAGGAAGGGAGGGAAGGAGGGAGGGAGGGAGGGAGGAAGAAAGGAAGGAAGGAAGGAAGGAAGGAAGGAAGGAAGGAAGGAAGGAAGGAAGGAAGGAAGGAAAGAGAAAAAGAGAGAAAGAAAGAGAAGAAGAGAGAAAGAGAAAGAAAGAAAGAAAAAGAAAGAGAGAAAGAGAGAGAGAAAGAGAAAGAAAGAAAGAGAGAAAGAGAAAAGAGAGAAGAAAGAAAGAGAGAAAGAGAGAAAGAGAAAGAGAGAAAGAAAGAGAGAAAGAAAGATAAAGAG
>NW_027142354.1:11873080-11929744 GCF_026170545.1 Melanerpes formicivorus
CTTCGCTCTACTTCTCTTCTCTTCTCTTCTCTTCTCTTCTCTTCTTCTCTTCTCTTCATCTTCTCTTCTCTTTCTCTTCTCTTTCTTTCTTTTCTTTTCTTTTCTTTTCTTTTCTTTTCTTTTCTTTTCTTTTCTTTTCTTTTCTTTTCTTTTCTTTTCTTTTCTTTTCTTTTCTTTTCTTTTCTTTTCTTTTCTTTTCTTTTCTTCCTCCCAGAATCACAGAATGGTAGCAGCTGGAAGCAGTCCCATGCAGGTTTTGAAAGTCTCCCGAGAAGGACAACCCCATAACCTCTGTGGACAGCCTGTTCCAGTGCTCTGGCACATTCACACTCACCCTTTGAATATTTAAGCATTGATAAGATCCTCTCTCAGTCTTCTCTTTTCCAGAAAAAGTGCACATTCATAGATGACATTCAGCCATATTTACACAAAACTAAGAAGGGTTAGCAAATTTGTTCTGATAATCTAGCTTTTTCAAATTTTGTGTCATCCAGAGAAATAGCTGTATATTCCCCCTTCAGGTACTGGAAGACTGCTATTAGGTCTTCCCCGGAGCCTCCTCTTATCCGGGCTGAACAACCCAAGCTCCCTCTCCCTGTCTTTGTAGCAGAGGTGTTCCAACCCCCTGATCATTTTCATGGCCCTCCTCTGACCTTCTCCATCAGGTCTGTGTCCTTCCTATATTGAGGGCTCCAGGCCTGTACACAGTACTGAAGGTGAGGTCTCACCAGAGCAGAGTCAAGTGGCAGAATGATCTCTCTGCATCTTCTGACAACGCATCTTTTGATGCAGCCCACAATGTGATTTGCCTTCTGGGCTGCAAGGTCACAAACGCCTGCTCATGTCCAACTTCTCTTCCATCAGCACCTCCAAGTCCTTTTCCATAGGACTGCTCTCTGTCACCTCATCCCCCCATCTATATTGATAATGACAATTGTTCCAGCCCAGGTGCAGAACCTTGTATTTGATCTTGTTGAACCTCATGAGGTTCACCTGGGCCCATCTCTCCAGCTTGTCCTTGTCCCTCTGGATGACATCCTGTCCCTCTGGTGTATCGACATCCTGTCCCTCTGGTGTATCGACATCCTGTCCCTCTGGTGTTTCAACACCACCACTCAGCTTGATGTCATCTGCAAACTTGTTGATGGTGCACTTGAACCCACTGCCATTGCTATATTAAACAGCACAGGTCCCACTATAAACTCCTGAGGGACAACCGCTTGTCCCTGGTCTCCATCTGTGCTTTAAGCCATTGAGCACTACCCTATATCTTTGTTTATTAAGGTACATCTAGTTAAAGATCTCTGATACCATCAAAACTGAAATTTTACGTGTTGCTGAATTTAATGAATTCATAGCCATAGGAATGGATGGTTTACCTTATCTCCTTTTACATGTCAGTATACATGACAGTCTGCTGAAGCTAAAATCACATTAGTCCAAGAACATGAAAACAAACCCGATTTCCTTTAATAGAACATCAGATCATGCATTTTTGTCAAGTTTTTCCAGTAAAGCCATTGTTCTGGCTGGGTACATGATTTCATTAAAATAATTTTAATAGATGGTTTTGCAAGGAGGGCTATTTTTTTTTTTCATTTTTTTTGTTCCCCAGAAAAGATAGTAGAAAAAATACAGGAATGCTTCTTATAACAAAGCCTTTAAACTATGCAATGGCTTGGGAGACAGGTAAAATAGAGTCTAATGCATCTTTCCAGATTACTGTATGACAAAATTAGCCCTAGTTGGCAGACATTCAAATAGAAATATTTGAAATTATTTCCAGACTGCTAAAATCATTCTATTCCTGAAGATGATATGGTATACATAGGCATTTTTTGGCAAGATGTTATCAGGGCTCAGGGATCATTCTAAGGTGCTGGGAAAATTTAAGATACAGCATGATATATGTTACAGTGTGATGTATGTTACAAAGGTGTTGTAAATTGATGTGAAAAAGAATAATCCTTAGACAAAATAGCAAATGTCTGATAAGTGTACATAAAGCAGGGAAATCTAAGGAAAATGGGGTTCTTGGTGTCGTGGTTTAGTTGATTAGATAATGTTGGATGATAGGTTGGACACAATGATCTCAAAGGTCTCTTCCAACCTGGTCTGGTCTACTCTATTCTATTCTATTCTATTCTATTCTATTCTATTCTATTCTATTCTATTACAATATTATTATTAAGTAGGCATTCAAAAAGGCCAACATTTTTCTTCTGCAAGTCTTTATCTTTTTGATTTTGAATGAGTGGTTCATAGGCAATACTCCTCCAGGTCTGAATAATCATTAGAAACCCGTCAAAAGGTATTAATGTCTATCTAGTGTAGAATTACTACACAGTTATCGTCAGAGGGGCATGGCAAAAGAAAGTTTATATCTTTGTAATACTTACATGGTACTTTTTATCTTGGGAAAAAAATGCAAGTATGTTTCATGGATATGATGTAAAACCTTCTTTAAATTTATGATATGCATGTTTTAGTTATCTTTATTTGAAGAACTTTCTTGCTGTGGCTTGCAGAGTAACTGAAGTTCATGCCTTCATTTGCAACACGTACAAAGCATTCCTTTCTTTGAGAATTAGCAGTGTGTGACATCAACTTTAAGTGCCCAAAGTATGCTCATTCCAATCGAGTGGGCTTTCCTAAGCGAACAGTGAGTTTCTGCCATGCTCAAAGGACAAATGTTTTGCTGTGCTTGCATGGAACTGCAGGAGTGTGATAAATACTGCTTATTATCATAGTTCTTTGTGAAAAGAGTGATGCTGTAGGAATATACAGATATATTGGTTCTGATTCTCTTCAATACTCATTTTTTTTTTTTTTTTCAGGAGCAGTGCCTGCTGCCTTGCAGTGTGTCTAAGACTCCAAGGGAAGACCTGCTGCAAAGTGGGTATATGAAAGAAAATTGCTAGAGACAAATAGAGGAATCTAAAGAAGCAGTAAGGTAAGTCTATACTTACAGACAGTGGCTTCATCACACTGGTACCTAAATCACTACTGATTTGTTTTTGCAGAGATTACCAAACATTTAAAATAGAATCACAGAATCAACAAGGTTGGAAAATACCTCAGAGATCATCGAGTCCAACCTGTCACCCAAGACTCTTGCCTGCTAGACCATGGCACCAGGTGCCACATCAATCCCCTCTTGAACACCTCCAGGGACGGTGATCCTACCACCTTCCTGGGCAGCCCATTCCAAAGGCTAACAACTCTCTCTGTGAAGAATTTTCTCCTCACCTCCATCTTAAACTTCCTGTGATGCAGCTTGAGACTGTGTCCTCTTGTTCTGGTGCTGGTTGCCTGGGAGAAGAGACCAACCCCCTCCTGGCTACAGCCTCCCTTCAGGTAGTTGTAGACAGCAATAAGGTCTCCCCTGAGCCTCCTTTTCTCCAGGCTAAACAACCCCAGCTCCCTCAGCCTCTCCTCATAGGGCTTGTGCTCAAGGCCTCTCCCCATCCTTGTTGCCCTTCTCTGGACACATTCAAGTGTCTTGATGTCCTTCTTAAACTGAGGGGCCCAGAACTGGACACAGTACTCAAGGTGTGGCCTAACCAGTGCTGAGTATAGGGGCACAATGACTTCCTTGCTCCTGCTGACCACACTATTCTTGATGCATGCCAGGATGCCATTGGCCCTCTTGGCCACCTGGGCATACTGCTGGCTCATGTTCAGCCATTTGTTAAATGTTTTTGTTAAAAATAAACTTCTCTCAAACAGGAAGGTAAACATGGGGGAAAACATGAAGTTGCTTATTGGAAATTTTAATGAGCTTATAAGAGTGGTATTGATGGTATGAGGAAAAAAAGTGGTAAAGCTATCATTGAAGCAGAAGTCTTGACCCTATGGCAAAAGAAGTTGTTTCCTGTGTTGAAAATGGTAGTCAACTCATGGAAAATAATGAAGAAGTGGTGTTTGTTGGACCAAGAAGAGATTACTACCAATTTTAATGAGTTTGCTTTCCACTGAGTGTATTCTGTAGTGGATAGAAGTCCTAGGAAGAGATGAATGGATCAAAGAGAAGGTTGCCTCTCAGACAAAGTCAGTAGCAGTCTGTGAGACTCTGAAAACAATGTTTCTACTTCTTCCCCTTTGAGGATTTCTTTCAGTCCCCCTTAAAAAACTAAATATGGTTCCCTGGAATCACAGAATTGTCAGGGTTGGAAGGGACCTTAAGGATCATCTAGTTCATTCTAACCCTCCTGCCATGGGCAGGGACATCTTCCACTAGATCAGGTTGCTCAGAGCCACATCCAGCCTGGCTGCAAAAACCTCCAGGGATGGGGTTTCTACCACCTCCCTTACAACCTGTTCAAGGGTCTCACCACTCTTATGGTGAAAAACTTCTTCCTAAAGTCTAATCTAAATCTCCTCACCTCTAGCTTGGATCCATTCCCCCTAGTCCTATCACTACCTGACACCCTAAAAAGTTCTTCACCAGGTTTCTTGTAGGCCCCCTTCAGATATTGGAAGGCCACAATAAAGTCTCCTCAGAGCCTTCTCTTCTCCAAACTGAACAATCCCAACTCTCTCAGTCTGTCCTCATAGAATAGGTGCTCCAGCCCTCTGATCATCTTTGTGGCCCTTCTCTGGACATGTTCCAGCATGTCCAGATCTTTCTTGTAATAGGAGCTCCAGAACTGGATGCAGTACTCCAGGTGGGGTCTCACGAGAGTGGTGTAAAGGGAGAGAATCACCTCCCTCGACCTGCTTGCTGTGCTTCTCTTGATTTAGCCCAGGATATAATTTGTTTTCTGGGCTGCAAGTGTACAATGGTGGCTCATGTTGAGTTTCTCATCCACCAGCACCCCCAAGTCCTTTTCTTCAGGGTTGTTCTCAAGCCAGTCACTTCCTAGGCTACACTGGTGCCTGGGATTGCCCTGACCCAGATGCAGGACCCTGTACTTGGTCTTGTTGAACCTCATGAGGTTGGCATTAATGTGTAAGGCAAGAAAGAAATCTATGCCAATCTTTACTTAGTTTCAGACAACAAAGACAGTAACAGTGTTTGGACAGAAAGAAGGCAAGACCCTTTCATGTTGTGCTCCACTGATCTTTGGTAACCATGGTGTTTATAGGAGTTTTTCTTGATGACAGTCAGGTCACTGGTGGCACTGCTGAACTTCAAAGCAGATCTGGAACTGCTTGTCACTGCTTCTTCCCTGTAGGAATGGAATAAAAAATGTTGATACTTACAAGTACCATGGCTTTCTAAAACACACGATTTCCTTGCACTAGTGTTTTTTTTCTGTTCTACTTCAGTATTATTTCATTGTGGCTTGTTATTGGTGTTTTCATAATTTTATTAAGTTGTATAGCAGATATGATGGGAAAAGACACCTCATATCATACACTCAGTAAATACTGGAGGAAGCTTGCATGGTCTTTGTTTTGTGTTCAGAAGCATGCAAATTTGTCCTAACTCAGACATTGGTGGCAATCTTTTTGACCGGAAATGATAATCATATGAGCTGTTCTTGGTACAGTTATGGGAAAAACTTTTGCTTGTGAACTAGCTGAGTGTGCTCACAGGGGGAAGAATTCAGCCCAGCAATACTATGCATTTAATAGCTTTATCCATTCAGCTTTATAGCTTGCCATTGGGTGCAGATGTTTTATGACTTGTAACAGTTTAATGTGTCCTAGTGGATTACCCTCCAAGTTTCTCTTCATGAAAGCACTTGCTCCAGGTAACTGGAATGTCAGATTTAAATGAAGTGCAGTGTGAGAATGGGGATTGTCAGATTTTAAATGAAGCACACAGTGGTGCTAAGTAAAGTTTTGAACATGATATGACATTTCCATGGCCCATCTCACAGGATCTCTACACCTCTGCTTTTTTCGGTGTGCAAATTGCTGTAGTGGAAGAGGTAAAACAGTCACACACTATTCCACTACAGCTCCCAGCCAAGCTAAATAATATCTGAAAAGAGAGAGAAAATGTTTCACTGGAATTTGAAGTCAAACAAAAGATGTAATGGACTGCTCAGCATCATTTCTTTTCCCAAAGGTGTGTAGGCCTGTAATGGACATGCTGTTCACTGGCAGAGCTGCGAGGCTTTGCCTTACTCTTCCTTTACTCCTTGTCCTGTAAATCACATGTCTCTTGGGGCCATGAATACCCCCAGTCCTGTTTCTCATCTCTTTCCAGAGATTTCTTCCATCTTGTTTTTCCAAATGTGGTTCCCTTCCTTCACTATCTGCCCCCCACCCCCTCCATTGCTCATTCCAGTTTCTCTGGCTTAGGCTTGTGAAACAATTGAATCCTCTGGAATGTCTTTGTTGTTACTGGGGGCTGAGTGATCAGGAGGATCCAGGCTGGTATTCCATGGGGTCTTCAAGTACCTTTTTTCTCCTTTTGCAGAAATTTACTGGAGCAATAAATGTAGTGCAATGATGGAGAAAAACTAAGGCAGGGGATCTCTGGAGAGGGAGAGGGAAAAAAAGAACAGTAACAGTGCAATATCTGTTGTGCTACTTTTGCCTGTGTCCTGTCTTACTGGCATGTTTTTCTGTAAAGCATATCTTCTATGAGAGAGGAAAGGAAAAAAAAAGTCATTTCTGACAGCAGATGCATTGCCACAGAGGTCACACATGGCAGTGAAGTCCAAATTTCCCAACATCTGGAGAACCAGTATTAAGTAGGTTATCTGATACCTAAGAAGTTGCAAAGGTGGCACATTAAATGATATCTGTTCCTGAGGCAGACAATGAGGCAAAGATAATCACAGTGCCAAAAAGACAATGCACATCATTTTGAAAGAGAAAAAATGCAAACCTCCAAAACCCTCAGAGTGTCTGGGAGAGGAGACCTTCAGATTTTTTTTTTTTGACAGGTTTTGCATGCTTGACTATTATTAACACATCAAAAGGTTGCACATGGTTATTACTGAGGTGGCAACCTCCCCTGGTTCACGGTTTTGTTTGTTTTTCTAAGGAGCAGTGCAAAAGAGTCACTTGTTTTCTGCCTTTACACATTTAGGCTGTGATGGCTGGGAAAAAAGTGTTCAGATTAAAAGGTAAGATAGAGAGCTAGAAAACATTCATTGACTTAAAAGGAAACAAAGTGCCTTTATTTTAAAAAAATGAGGGGGCTTTGGAGGTTCTCAAAGTGTTACTTTATGAATACCACTGAGCAAATAATTTGTACCAATAACATGCCTTTGCTTTCATTAACAGAATACCTGCAAGTAAAATTTCCCATCCTGCTGGCTATCACTGTTGTTTGTATTTTGCAGACGGTGAGAGAATCTTGGGATCCCAACTGACATTATTGTCCTGCTGGGCTAAGTACGTTTTGGGCATGTAATTTGCGAACCTGCTGGCCTGAAATGATTCAAGCTGATCATATTTAAAGGTCTGTGACCTGTGTTTTATTTGGGTCTGCCAACTGCAGTTCTTCTTGTATATGGTATTGTATTTGTTTTCTACACTGGATGAAGATAACTCATAACAACATTATTCCTGTAAGTGCACCAGGCAGTAAAATTAACATCTGAAGGAACTTCAGCGTATAACCTCAAATTCTGCTTCCCATGAGTATTTCACGCATGTTACATTGAAAGTGAAGAAGGACAGGATGAATGTGACTTTATGTAAATCTATTGAAAATGTGACTTGAGTATTCACAAAAAGGCTTTTTATGCATTATTTATTCCTCCATAGCTAAATATATGATGCTCAATAACTACTGCTGGTAAATGTGCACCTGCAGAAAGGAATCTGGTGAGAATACAATAAAGGTCTTGCTTGGCTGAAGTACAAATTACCGCTAGACTTGGGTGCAGAAATTAATCTTGAGATGATGATTCGCTTGAGGAACTGTGGTGAGTTTGTAATATGAGTTACAGCAATTTGTAGCTATTGCATAAATGCAAATATTTAGATGGGGAGTTCACAATAGTTTGCCACCAAGGAAAAAGCAATTGTAAAGGAAGGATTTTTTTTCCCTCTAATTTATGTATGTAACAGTTGTACAAGACACTCTGTACACTCCATGGAGAGAGAGACACTTTCAGGAAGTGATTCATCTCAGTTTTAGTGTCTAAAATAAGGCAGATGGAAGAGCCTGTTTCTCTCCACAGAACTTTCAGACTGAATCACACTGTAACAAGCAGGCCGAGTGGTCACTTGCAAGTAAACAGAGTTCATGCCTTAGCACCCTACCACCAGTATAGTCAAACACAAAGTGATAGTGCCTGACTATATAACAGGTTTTCTTTCAGCTACAGCAGAGTGGATAATCTGATGAATCAGCCATAATTGTGCTGAAATGTGTAGTCAGATTTATACACTGCAGAATACAGAATTCCAGTCTGTCAGGAATTAACCCTCACTAAGCAAGGCTGGTAACTTTGTATCTGTGAAGTTCATATTAAGTTATGAACATTTCTGGTGTGGCTGTAAATTCAGAGGTTTTTTTTTTTTTATTTCCCCCACTGTTTTGATTTGGGATTTGATTTTGCAAAGATGCAGAGCATTTTCTGGACATTTAAAATGCTTCCTTAAACTATCACTTACCCTCCACTCCTACTTTCAGCTGCTGAACAACAGGGTTAGGTGTCTAAGCTTGGCTGAATGACCAGACTCCATCTATAATTGATGGAGACAAACACTTCTTAGGGGAGGTTCATCTGGTCTACAGAGACTGTGAATCACAGCATTACTATCTCTTGCCTCCAGCTATTTGTTGGCACCCCTGCCTCTCTTTGTGGCACCTTTCAGATGCATTGATACAGTTATTTGTGGCCGTGGCAAGAATCAAGTAGTTGAAATTTTTTAGGTTAAAAAAATAAAAGCTCCTCCCCATAGTACTGGCTAAAAGGAAATCTATTCCCTGCCTCTACCTTTGTGGGTGTTGATGTAGAATTTAAAATCAAAATAAAAAAACATCTAAACCAGCAATGACAACCTATCCAGGGAACTAATTTAAAAATGTGGGTTTTGTTGTGTTTTGTGTGCTTAGCTTAGGCATTAAAGACTAAAATAAAAGGGCATGTGTTAAGTAAAATTGCCTGAATTGTAGTTCTTCTTCTTAACTCTAGTTCTTCCCCTGCCTGGCTCAGCCCTTCTCAAGCCCTGCAGATCCTGGGGGAGTATGTACTAAATTCCTTTCAGCCTTGGTAAACATACTTTGCACAATCTAAACCAGGGTAGTGTTACACTGGTTTGCCAGAGCCTTTTGAGTCCTGGAAAAAAAGGAAAAAACAAAAAAGAGGAGAAAATAAAGAGGATATTTGACATCTGCATTTTACTGGAGTAGCTACAAACCCTGTTTGTTATGGAAGAGGGGGACAATGCTTGTGATTTTGAACTGAAAGGAACTGGGTTGAATTTCTGGGCCTCCTGTCTCCCCTCCCTCTTCGCCTGAAGGGCTGCTAAACCTGCACTCGTTCCCACCAAAGGAGTGTTGTCCTCTCGCTCTCTCCCAGCCCTGTGCCCAGCGTTTCATGGCAGGCATGGTACATGAAGGAAATTTTACTGTAGATGAAGAACAAACTTTATTCCATATTCTAAATGCAACTCTCTTGCCACAGGGTTCAGCCTTTTGCATTTTAGTAGTTCATGGGTCATTTTGTTGCTGGTCTTAACTTTAGAGCCCCTCCTAAATCAATGCTTTTCCACACAGTTGCTTAGGATCTGCAATAGCTATAACAGCTATAATGAAGAACTTTATGTTTAAATAAATACTAAGTTTACAGTGAGGATCATGGATGCTGCTTGTGACTAGACATTAGGACCTCTGAGTCCCTGTAATTCTAATTTTGCTTTGGTTTACATTGCATCTGCTTTAGAGGGAACATGCTCTCCAAATCATGTTAAATGCTTTTTAAGATGCTCTTTGGGCCTTCTGGTCACTTACACAGGGAATTTAGTTTTTCCTTTGTGCTCAGGATGTGCAAGAGTAGACTGTGTTAGGTTGGGGTTTTTTTGTTTGTTTATTTTTTGTTGGCTTTTTGGTTGTGAGTTTTTTGACCCCCCAGTGTTTAATTTTTAAAATTAGCTCTCACACTTTCCTCTCTCATATCATTTTTCAGTGAGCTTGCTGAAAGTTTTTGGTAGTTTGGACTTGAGCTGTTGGTGACTGGCCAGTGAAGTGGCTGTGCCTCTGTTCCTGAACTGGCCAAATGTAGCTCTAACAAACAGGAGAGGGGTTTTGAGAGTCAGCTGAGGATTTGCTTTTTCCCTGAGAAAGGTAACAAATAAACAGGATTAGAGTATTTACGTAGTCTTGAAATCTAGGTCAACTAGGTCTTGCCTAAGGCATTCTCCTTATTTAGCTGCAAGATTTGATTGACTGAGTGCAGCGTCAACATTTAGCTTTCTATCCTCACCTTACACAGTCATCTGAATGCAGGTGACTCCAAATGCAAAAGCTGTGGTCAGGTTTTTCACTTGGTGTGCTAATTGGCTGAGCCCCAAGGCTGTGGTGGATGATTTGGGAAAGCCTGTTCTTACACTGCATCAAGCAGTATTAAGCAGCATCCCAGCAATCCTGAAGTTCATGCCTCGGTTTTGCTATTGATCTTAATATGGGTGAGAATTGAATTGTGGTGTATTTGCCTGCATAAAAGATCTCATAAGGGCTTGGCTCGTCTGAGCAGTGAAATGGTTGTGTTGTACTTCAGGGTGAGGACAGTGAATGCAGCTGGGGCTAACTCAGGAAGCTTCCACTGGTGGCAACTCTTTCCCCTACTTTGTCTCCAGCACCCTGCTTGCTTTCCTCCTCCCCTGTCAGCGGATACTCCTTTCACTGGCTTGGCCACATGCTCAACTAGTACTCCCAAATCATCTAGTTAAAAACCAAACCTACTACCTTCTTTCCAGGAAAAATAAACAAACAATCAGAATCCTTATATAAATACCCTTTCAAAAAGATCCTTTCTCAAATGCAACTTAGAATACAAGCACACAAATGACTAAGGTGGCACAAATAGAAGGGTTGCAGTTATTTGTGGAAGGAGATGTGTTGAGTAGCATGACAGTAACTTACACAACATGTGGAAAGACAGGTACAAATGTTGACTGTGATTTGATGATAAAAAAGTAATTTATGGTAGTTCTATCCTCTCTAGTGTTTTATTATTTGGAGTTTTTTATTGTTTGATTGATTTGTTTTGGTGTTTGGTTTTCTTTAATTTGGGCTTGTTTTGGTTTTATTGTTTAAAATGTTTAATTTTTATTATTAAAAAAAATGGATCGATTTCCCAGTGTAGTTCAGGGTGGAACCCTGCAAATGGTTGTGGCTGTGGGACAAGCAGCTGGGAGCAGAGGGGTGATACAATTGAAGACAGAGCTTCTTTTGAACATTTAGTGTCATTGGAATGGGCTGCCCAAGGAGGTGGTGGAGTCACCATCATTGGAGGTGTTCAGGAGGAGACTTGATGGGGTGCTTGGTGCCATGGTTTAGTTGTTTAGGTGGGTTGGATTGGTTGATGGGTTGGACGCGATGATCTTGAAGGTCTCTTCCAACCTGGTTTGGTTTATTCTAAATAAATTGACCACAGCCTCAGTGTTTCCCTGGATAAATAGTAAAACAGTGTCTTCTCATCTAGTGACATTTCACAGGTTATCTTAATTCTGGTTAGAGACACTTTCTGAATTTATTTAGTTCTCTATTGAAACTGTGATACGAGCAAGTTAAAATAAAGATATCAAACTAAAATGCTTTATGCTATTGCCATCAGCTCAAGGAGAGCACAATCTTCTTTAGCTTTTCTGGGCAATTTCTTTGAGCTAATACCCGGAAAACTAGAACTGGGCTACAAGCAAGCAAACAAGACACTTAGCTTTGAATGACCTGTGTGGACTGCTCACTTGGGAACAAGAGTAAAAAAAAAATAAACTACAGTTTATCACAAAAGATCTTTGCCTTACTGCAGCAGTAAAAGTGATACAGGGAAAAAAATTGATTCTATGGGTGACTGATAAAGCTGCAGCACTGAAAGGATTCCTTGCAATAAATACAAGTTTATTTTTTTCCCATTTGAATGCCTTGAATAATGCAGCCTTACTGCCTTCCTCTGCTGGTCATCTGCCTGCAGTACTGTTTCAGATGATGTTTATCCAGGACAAGATCCCGAATTGTCCTGCACCATCACAATTCCCACTAGCTTCCCTGTGTGAAGAATATTGAATCAGAAATGATTATCTGGGAACTGAGAACTTGATCATTGCATAACAATAGACAGGCTCTTCATTATTTTTGTTGGGGTTGTTGGTTTTTGTTGCTTTTTTTTGTGTGTGTGGTTTTATTATTTTTTTGGCTGTTATTCTCAGCCTGGTGTAAGTAGTGCTGAACTGTCACTGAGTCAGTACCCTTGCATGTGCACATGACACATACACATGCACTTCAGGCTGCCTGGCAGTCTGAACTCATCGTATATTCATTATATTTTCCTTATGTCAGAGTTTTCTTAACCAAGGCAACTATGAAATATGTTACACCAAAAGATTTCTCTTGCGTGGGTATGAGCATGTGTGTGCAGATGCGTAAGGATACGTGCACACACAGACAGAATGGAAAGCGTTAGGTACTCTAAAGAGCTGTCTCCTTGTATCTCTGCTTGAATGGGATCATATCCTACAGCCTTGCCTCCCTCCCTCTGCTGTGCAGGATAATAATGTGGTGGAAACCTTGTGTCTGTGGGGGGAAGGGTTTAAAAGCATCATAGCGAGGCTGGGCATTCTGCCAGGGGGAAGGGACAGAACTGAAGTGCGCCTAGAGGTTTTCTTTTTTTAGACAGTGATTACTGAAGGGGAAAGAAGGCTAGTCATCATAGGAGTACAGAAAGACCAAAAAAAGTATTTACTGTGGGCTATTGGCAAATAGTTAAGTCACACTTTAAGCAAGAATTCTTCACCAGAGTTCAAAAAAAAGACACAAAATGGATGTGCTTCAACAAGATAGTCCAGTCTCACCACTGTTTCAAAATTAGGGATTAAAAGGAATGATATCTCTATCATTTCTCTTTTTTCCCTCCCTAACGTTCACAGATATTCACATTCATAAAATATCTGTCCTTAAAGTCCAAATGACTTGACAAAAAAGGAATGTGCAAAGGGGATGTCTTGGAAAGTCAGTGATATATTCTTGCTTTAAAACTGAAAATGCAGTATATGCGAGCCACCTTTGAGAGATAAAATAACAGAGTTATAGAAATAGCAGGTCAGTAACTCTCATTTGCCCTGAGCTCTTTACAGAGTCATTCAGCTTCTTGTTGCACTGAAATCTGGAATATTTATGCAGCTCAGAACCACTGGCATCAGAGAGAAAAGCCTCATGTCTTCTTGGCAAGGCAGGGTTGTGAAAAACTCTAACATTTTTTATTTTTATTTTACTAGAAAAAGTCCTCACCAGCCACGTGAAGCCTGCCATTGTGCTAGCACTTAAGGACAAAAATGTCTAGAAGACTGCACAGTATTTTCCACACCTAAAGAAAAGCATAGTTATAAGATTTGAATTCACATTCCTTGTTAGATGACAGCATGTTTAGGAAGCTTATGTCCCTGTTAAGCTTCTGACTTTTGAAATTAAATTAGGCATGGCAGAGAGAGAGCTTGGGGGATGAGGGAATATTTTTTGGCAAGTGAATGCAAAACTGAAAAGCCAGATATGCCAAGCATTTTTTCAGGGATGTGTGCATGGTTTGCATGTCCCTGCTCAGCCTCAAAACACATCCTCAGTGCAGAACTGATGAGGAGTGGTAGGAAAATGGAAGTGGTGGCTAAGAAATTAGGGGCAGCATGAAAAATATTTGACTCCCTTGATGCAATCTATTTAATGCTGTTGAATCAGTGGATTTATTCTCCCTTCTTCCCCAGCAAAAATCTTCTGTCCTCTTCTTCTTTAGAAAATTCCTGAAACTGAAACTGTGATCATTGCATTAGCACTGGTTACTGAACCTCAGAAGGAGGTATCAAAAAATGTCTGAAGCTAATCCAAAAGCTCAAAAAAGCACATTAATTTAGAAATCAGACTAAAAATCTTTCAAGATCAAACTCCCTTGTGAGATTTGCACTTTTACATGTGCTGAAAGTATCATGAGACTCTTGCATGTCACATCATTGCAGGAATTCTCACTGTGGGAATTCCAGTTATGTGTGAATATTAAAGTAAATAGATAGCTTTTGAGTTTGTTTCAGGTTATAGGCAACAGCTCTCTACTGTTGATGTACTTTCTGAAGTGTTTCTTATGTTCATAGGGTTTGATTTAGCAAAACACTTTAAAGCACATCCAAATGAACACATCTGGATTTTCCCTTCAAAGTCACTAGTCTGTTCACATATTTAAAGCCAATCAGGTGTCAGAGAACTTTTTCTAGGTAGGTGATGTAGATGAAGGTTTTCAAAAGAGTCAGATTACTACAGAGGAAGCAAGAGATTATGCCACAGGTTCCCTCCATTTAGTAAATATGAGGAAGTGTTACTGGTCTGCTCATACATTCAGTGTGCACAGTGAGGAAGAGGCCCAATTTCTAGCAAGACTGTGAAGATCTTGTGAGAACTTAATAAGTAAGTTGTCCTTATATGTCAAGCACCTGCTGGATGCAGGACTTGTAATCTACAAGTATCAAATCCAACACTTGGGAAACAAGTTAGTGCCACCAGTGAAGCTCAAAAGTCTCATAAATGATTAGAGTGGGGTGAAATATTTTTGTATGTTTTGAAAACATGGGCAGTAGCTGAAATTTTGATTCTTTTATGGAGAGGTGGACCTTGTCATAGCAGTGGAAGCAGCAGTCATCTTTTGTAGTATTCATCTTTATTCAGTCTTCATACAACTTTTGGCATGAATAAGGGCATACATACACTCATATATTGTTTTCTGGAAATCTCATAATGTCAGTGAAAATGCAGGTAAACCAAAGATGGAACATCATGAAGAGACAAGAAGAATTAGTTTATGATAGAAGATTAAAAGAGTCAGATTTATCTAGCTTGTACAACTTAAATATCAAATTTTGATGAAAAACTATGAACAGCGAGGACAGACATTACTTAGGGATTTTCACAGAATTATCACAGGAAACATCAGGATGAAAGTAAGTAGTAGAAGCTACTAGCTGGATGTGCATAGAATTTCTCTGTAATAATACAGAAGAACAGGATTACAAAAGAAAAAGTATCACAGTATCACAGTATCACAGTATAACTTAGGTTGGAAAGGTCCTCGAGGATCATCAAGTCCAACCTATCAACACAGACCCCATAATTAGACCATGGCACCAAGTGCCATGTCCAATCTCCTTTTGAACACCTCCAGGGACGACGACTCCACCACCTCCCTGGGCAGCCCGTTCCAATGACGAACAACTCACTCGGTGAAGAACTTCCTCCTCACCTCAAGTCTAAACCTCCCCTGGCGCAGCTTGAGACTGTGTCCCCTTGTTCTGGTGCTGGTTGCCTGGGAGAAGAGACCAACCCCTTCCCAGCTACAACCACCTTTCAGGTAGTTGTAGAGGGCAATGAGGTCACCCCTGAGCCTCCTCTTCTCCAGGCTAAACAATCCCAGCTATCTCAGACTCAAAGTGGGTGGGACAAAGCATTGGCAAACTATCAATATCAAACTATGATATTGCTCTTAGTGAAGAAAATTTCACTTACACTGGAATGTGATAGTGGTCCATCTTTTTCCTTTTCAGTAACTAATTTCTGTTTGCTTTTCTGTCTCTACAGTCTATTCCTTGCGGAGAAATGTGTACTGGTCTGTTGCCTAAGATTCAGTTCATAGGATCATAGAATCATATAATGTACTGGGTTGGAAGGCACCTCTAGAGGTCATCTAGTCCAATCTCCCTTCAGTAAGCAAAGACATCTCCAACTAGATCAGGTTGCTCAGAACCCCATCAAGCCTGACCTTGATGTCTCAGATGTTGTTTTCTTCCTTCTCACAGTGACTTACGAGGTGCCGACAGTATGTGATTGTTGTCAGCATTATTCTGCTTCATCCTATCTGGTGTACCTCATAGGAGTGCTCAGGACTGATGATGAGACAATGCCATTAGTCAATAACACTTCAAGATGTTCATGCAGCCATAGAAGTAGGGGGCAGAGGAGGTCTTTTTAATCACCTGTTCTACCTGATGCCATTAATTCTTACTCTGTTTTAGATTCTTTTGCAGACAGTTTACATAATTCTGTCTAGGCTTTGTGAGATTAGCCACTAATTTAAATATGCTCCATTGACAGGCATGTTATTTATTTTCATTGGTCTTCTGCTGATCTATTGTATCCTAAAATAAAAGTAACTTCAAACGTTGCTGTTCTAATCTTTCTTCATTCCTCCTCTCTTAACTATATTACATGCTCTCCATTTCTCCAGCTTAAATGATTCTTTTTTTGCAGAATGAAAAATAGCTCTCAAAATGTCCAGTCTTTCCTAGCCTCCTCCAATATATCATATTATATTGATAGTAGTGGCATATGGATCTGAATACCATAAAATGGACCTGGGTTAAAGATGCGTGCTTTTGAATAGGTGAGTAGCTGCCATGTTACACTAGAGTTTTAAAGCTGATAATATAAACCACTTTTTTTCATCATCCTCAGCTATAGCCTCTAAAAAAGGCACAACCGAAAGGATGCACAGTGTGAACAAGGGAAATCAGTGCAGAAAATTAATTCTAGGTGTTATTTTCACTAGTTACACCAAGTATGTACAAATGGGTGTCTACTGCCTTTAGCATCTCTGAATTTTGCAGTTGCTGAGGTACTGTGGAGATGTGGCAGTCTTGTAAGCATGGGGAGGCAAGCTCCAGGTGCCAATCCAGCTGCCACCCAAAGCTACCTCCTGATCAAACTTAAATCCATCACAACTTCTCTTTCTTTCTACTATGGGTTTGAAGTTTTGAAGTTTTGTGTTTGCTTCTATTATTTATTTTTTGGACCAATTTTGCATTTCTGTCCACATGCAGTTGTTGAAAACTTCATTGTAGGACAGTGGCAAATGTCACAGTATGCTTCATTACATAGAATTCATGGCTCTGCTGCCATTTTCCATGTAAGGAGGACTTTTTTCTTTCTCAGAAAGGAATAAAGACAGGAAGTAATATGATCTTCCTCTTCAGCCTCTTTCTCTGTGTCCCTGGAAATAGGGCTGCATTGCTCTTCCCTAGTCTCACACGGCTTCCTCAGCATCCATCTTTTACAGTCAAACAGTCTGAGCAGTTGATTTTGCTGTTCCTCAGTGAGTTGGTCATAAAAATGCCCAATCTGAGATGTCAGAATCACAGAATCACCAAGGTTGGAAGAGACCTCAAAGATCATCAAGTCCAACCTGTCACCACAGACTTCATGAGGTATAAAATTTTCCTGCACTGCCACATTCTACATTTTTTTAAACTAGCTCCTCTGTCATGTTTCCCAAATTCTCAATTCTGTTACTTTGTTTTTCAGCTTTTACCCAGTCACCTTTCTTCTCTTGAAGAAGAAATTTCACTATGAAATGCAAAATAAATGCATTTTTCCTTTGTCCCAGTTTTAGCATGCTCTCACAGTTACCCATTTACTACTGCAGCACTTTCATTTCACTAGATAAAAGGACCTTTCAGAAGCATCTGTTTCCTTGCCCCAACTGTCTTACATACTACTGCAGAGATGTCCAAAGCAGCAGGACTTCAGGGAGGGCAGCCAAACTTCAGGATGATCCTGGCAGCCACAGATGAATACCAAGTCAAATGCATGTGCAGTGAGAAAGGGTAGATGTATTAGGTATGCACGCACTTATGTTTGTGTATGCAAAGGACTTACAGAAAGAAGGTAAACAACTGTCCTTATGACTAGCAAGGGTAAGTGGGCCTACTGTTGGAAGATCACTTGTTGTTGTCTCATCTTGTTAGTGTGGCAATGTGATTTCTATAACATACCTGAGATTTGTTTGTAGCACATGGAGCCATTACATGGTGTACAAGCTTGACTGAAGTACCATTGTTTTCCCCCGTCTCTTTAAGATTACTCAAGTTAAGCTATTTTGTGTCTTTAGCGTGTTTGGCACATGCTAGCCTCTTTTGAGCTCTCAAATTGATCAAATCCTCATGTTTTCTTTCTCTATTCTTCCCTAAAAGATGTGTCTAGCAGACCCTGTGGCAAAACTAAATTACATTGAGACCCGCAGGATTTGGCTGGACACAGAAATCTCATGGCACCGAACTCACTGCAAAAGCATGGATTTTTACAGGAGCCTTTTCCAAAGAATCATAGGATGGCCTAGGCTGGAAGAGATGTTAAAGATCTAATCCAAACTTCCTGCTGTGGGCAGGGGTACCTCTCAACTAGACCAGCTTACTCAAGGCCCCATCCAGCCTGGCCAAAGCCCCATCCAGCCTGGCCTTGAACATATTTAGGGAGAGGGCATCCAAAACCTCTCTGGACAATCCATTTCAGAGTCTTGCCACCCTTGTAGTGAAGAATGTCTGCTTAAGATGCAATCTAGACCTATTCTCCATCAATTTAAATCCATTTCCCCTTGTCCTATTAGTGGACAATCTTGAAAAAGTCTTTCTTCAGCCTTCCTGTAGATTCCCTTCAGGTACTGGAAGGCAGTTATAAGGTCCCCCCCAGAAGACAATAATTCACAATAATTCTTCACAATAATTCCCACAGTACCTTGAGCATGAATCTTTGTCTTATATTACCACTTACATCTGTGGAAAAGGCAAAGGGTCAAATATTTGGCATGGTACCTGCAGTCACCAACTGGTGCAAATTCAATATGAAGAGGGCAGGAGGCAAAATTTTAAACACGAATTTGAAGGGTGTCCTAACCATTGTTCACACAAAAATAAGACCTCCTCCTGCCCCTGCTTTTAAAGTCTCTTAAGAATGAGGATTAGTATATTACTGAGACAATTCTCATTCTGGAAATCGAAGGATATTAAAGACAAACCCAAGTCTGCCTTTGCTATTTTAGGAAAGCACCTTTAATGTTTTCTGAGTACATATGGCAAGCAAATGTATACAATGATTTTTGCTGGTATCTGAAATGTGAAAATCACAGCCTTTATGGAGGAGAGGTTTTTTTCATTACATAGTGTATGGCTGGCCAATGACTATCTACAGATTACTGTACATTTTCCTGATGCCAGCAATAGATCTTTTCTACTGAGAGGCTGTTGCTGGTTTAGTTACTGGTTGTGGCACGTTTGAAACAAATGGTTTAACTACAATTTGTCCAAGTCTATAATTATACAAATTGCTCAAGGGGATCTGTAGGTTCCATCCCAGCTGGAATTCTTCTTCCTATTTTTTTCTTTTTCTCTCTCTCTTTTTTTTAACATAAGGAAAAAAATAAACAAAATACACTTTCTCCCCCCCCCCCAGAACAATCTCATACAGCGGTTCAGCTGCCCCCATTAGTCTTTCTGTGCCATACTACTGCAACAGCCTCTGCTAGAGAGGGAGGCATATTTGACTTTATGTTTCTCTATTAGTTCTTTCCTTCCTCTCTCTCTCTCTCTCTTTTTTTTCCTTTTAATTTTTTCTCCTCTCCTTTTTCCTTTTCTCTGACTCCCTGCTGACCTGCAGTCAATAATTGACCTACAGGAATTCCGTCAGAGCTGAAGCTTGAGAAACTTGTGTGAATTTGAAAAGTTGGCTGCATTTCTGTAAGTGCTAATCATTTAATATTAATAATTTTCCTCTTCTTGAGAATTTGACTTGAAATTTGGACAAGAATTGAACCGCTAGTCATAAAAAACCCAAACCAACAACAGCTGGCTATTTGAAAAGGAAGTCTAACAAGAGTCTGTCTTCTTAGATACTTAGATACTGGGTTAGGAACTGGCTGGATGGCCGAACCCAGAGAGTGGTGGTGAATGGTGTCACATCCAGCTGGCGGCCAGTCAGTAGTGGAGTCCCCCAGGGATCAGTCCTGGGCCCCATCCTCTTTAACATCTTTATTGATGATCTGGATGAGGGCATTGAGTCTATCATCAGTAAATTTGCTGATGACACCAAGCTGGGGACAGGAGTTGATCTGCTAGAGGGTAGAAAGGCTTTGCAGAGAGACCTCGACAGGCTGGACAGATGGGCAGAGTCCAACAGCATGAGATTTAACACATCCAAGTGCCGGGTTCTGCACATTGGCCACAACAACCCCATGCAGTGCTACAGGCTGGGGTCAGAGTGGCTGGAGAGCAGCCAGGCAGAGAGGGACCTGGGGGTGCTGGTTGATGGTAGGATGAACATGAGCCTGCAGTGTGCCCAGGCGGCCAGGAGGGTCAATGGCATCCTGGCCTCCATCAGGAACAGTGTGGCCAGCAGGAGCAGGGAGGTCATTGTGCCCCTGTACTCAGCACTGGTTAGGCCACACCTCGAGTACTGTGTCCAGTTCTGGGCCCCTCAGTTTAGGAAGGATGTTGACTTGCTGGAACGAGTCCAGAGAAGGGCAACGAAGTTAGTGAGGGGCTTGGAACACAAGCCCTATGAGGAGAGACTGAGGGAGCTGGGGCTGCTTAGCCTGGAGAAGAGGAGACTCAGGGGTGACCTTATTGCTCTCTTCAACTACCTGAAGGGGGGTGGTAAACAGGCAGAGGTTGGTCTCTTCTCCCAGGCAGCCAGCACCAGAACAAGAGGACACAGTCTCAGGCTGCACCAGGGGAAGTTCAGGCTGGAGGTCAGGAGGAAGTTTTACACAGAGAGAGTGATTGCCCATTAGAATGGACTGCCCGGGGAGGTGGTGGAGTCGCCGTCACTGGAGGTGTTCAGGAGGAGACTTGACAGGGTGCTTGGTTACATGGATTAGTTGATTAGGTGGTATTGGATGATAGGTTGGACGCAATGATCTTGAAGGTCTCTTCCAACCTGGTTTATTCTATATTTCTATTTCTATATTTCTATATTACATGCTACTTGCATTCTTATTACTCTTTTCTAATGAAATTCCTATACTTGTTGGAAGGTATAGATGTCAACAGTTTGGGATGCTTTAAAATCATTGCTTCATGATGTGGACAGGATCCTTTGGATCGTAATAACTTTTTTTCTATCCTTCTTAATCAAATTATGATTCTTTGGGTGCCGAGTAGCAAAAAGTTAATGGACAGCTATTAACTAGGTCCGAAGCAAATACTGACTAGTCCAGAATTCTTTGTGTGAAGATTATATATTTAACTACTAGCCATTTATAGTATGATATCTTGTAAATTACCAGCAATAAAAAATAGTGCTATGATTTGTGGAGAGTTGCTTAGTAATGCATGGCTTTGCTTGGCCCACTACCTTCAATGTTTCATCAGGTGTATAATAAGAAATTTTACCATCACAGTTGTCACTTTGTCATATGCATTTGCATTCACTTAGTTTTAGTCTCTTTCAGTTACTGCTGTGAATGGGAGCTATCAGAACTAGAACCAGGATTACACAGTACTCAGGCTTGTTTTGTTCAGAACTGTACAAAATTTTCATATCTTCCTGGTTTTCCAGTAAAAGTATTGTTTGCAGTTCCCGTGCTGGAGTGCAAGTGAATGTATAAAAAATGATTAGTTCAGTTTCATTTTGCACCTTAAGCATCACTTAACTTGTCAAATCAAAAGAAAAAGGAAGTTTGACTTTTCTGTCCACCTGAAATGGGGACATAGCAGCTGCCATATGGATTCAGCTTGTCCTATTTTCTGTTTTCTGACATAAATCTAGAGGTGGAGGGATGCTGACAGGTTTACTTATGGGAAAGCATATTTCTGAAGTGATTAGAGGCCTGATATTGGAGCATTCATGCTTGGGCCTACTTCATCCTGTTCCATATAGTACTGTGAAATAAGTCCCCTAAGTCCATCAGGCTTGTTTACAAACAAAGCCAGGAAAATAATTTTGTTGTCACAATTTTTTTCGGCTTTTTGCTTGCTTGTTTTTTTTTTTTTTTTTTTAAACTTAAGGTATTAGGAATGGAAAAGCTTGAATCACCTGCTTCCATTTTTTGTTTCTGTGTGAAAACCCCCGTAGCTTTCAAAGCCTGAATTCAGTCATCACTGGAGCCTGATGTAGTCTGGTGGTTTAACTAACACATTACACTTGACGTTTCCAGTGGACTGGGAACACACGCTGTCAGTCATCATATCCCTTCCAAGTGGTGCTGAGCTGAGCAGCTACTACCTTAGAGGGAAAGGCATCATAACAGAACCAGCTGTGATCAATGAAGTGTAGCCTTTAGCTGTGTCTATACTACATAGTCTTCCTGGAATAGTTATCTTTGTAAGGAGATTAAAATTACTTATATGGGGATGCATGGCAAACTTAAACCAGAAACCTTCCCTGCACCCTTGTAGATGCAGTTTTGTCTTTTTTTCCTGCATAATTATGACTAAATGTTAAAAAATCTTCTGCTTTGGCTTCTAAAATTGTTTTCAAAATTATTTTATAGCATTATTTTCAAACTCAGACTCATGCATCCTCTAAGTTGCTCTACCCAAGGGGGGCATACTAAAATAAATAAATCAAAAACATCCAAGGCCTTTGTGTAAGCCTTGAAACCAAGTGAAGTTTAAAACAAAAAAGCTCCATACATAGATCCTTGTATGTAAGGTCACTGTAGCTTAGGTGTGAGCGAGATCAGAAAATTTCCCCTTAACCATTTTGAGTGTAAAGACGGAGAGGCTGATTTCAATTAAGTTTTATATTCAGTGAGATGTATTCAATACATCTTCCATTTACACTAGTACAAGCACAAGAAGGGCCAGGACCATTTTCCCTACCCTGAATATTTTAAATAGTTTAGTAAAACTAACACATTTATGTCTCTTATTATCACTTCACTGCGCTTGTGTTTTATAAGCAGAAATTAAATTCTCTTGCCAATGTCCCTGCTAGAAAGACTGTTCCCATTTCATAGCCAGGGAGCTCGTGCAGGTAGGTCAACAACCTAATTCAAAGCCCAAGTTTTAGCACTCTTAAGAAAGACACTTGAATTATTTCATTGTGGACTGAAGATAGGGAGAACACATTCTGTAATTTGTCTGTAAGGTAGCTGTGCCCCTGCACAGCTCTCAGTGATATGGGCGGAAAAGCCTTAGCCTTAATTTTCAGCCTTGCAAAACTTTTTTATGTCCCTGTGACTCTTACACAGTACAGGGCATTGAAACCAGTAGCAGTGTAGAAGTCACTATCTAAAAACATCAGTAGGGCTAACATAGAGCTGGTTTTGGGGTTGTGCCATCTGGAGAGAGACGTTGGTGGCTCCCACCTTCTGGCTCATTCTGAGAGCAGCAGGAGCTTCTGCCTTGTGCAGATGCAATTTAATGATGATAGAAAATGGTAGCATATTGTTTCTGTAAGAGGCAGTCTCTCATAGATCCCACAGTGTTCTTACCAGCATGTTTAACCTCTAATCCAGGAAAGAAAAATGCCATCTGGTATACACCATCCTTGAAAGGTTGCTGTCCCCTGCCTTGATGTGTACCTGTAGAGCTCATGTAAACCCCACACTGACTTTTCTGTGCTGAGTGAACCTGCCTGGGCCCCAGAAAAAATGGAGCAACATTAGTGGAAGGCACTATCTGAGTTAATATTGCTGACTTTGCAGGAGGGCTAATGAGCTGGTGTAGAATGTTGTACTTGCCTGGCAATGCTGCTTCCAGTAGTGGAGATGGCTTATTTAGAGCTCACTCAGGTATCTCTGCCCTGAGCTGCAACGGGCCATGTTGGCAGGCCCATAAATTCTTAATGTTTGATGAGGAATACTGTATTTCTTTGTTTTATTTATCTCATCAGAGAAAATATCACACTTTCTGTGCTAAGGAACCTGTGCTTCCAGGTTTGCTTATTTATGCAGTGCTAATCCTATTTTCTCTACCAGGGTGAGAAGGAATCTGGCACAAATGAGAACTTGCTGTTAAGCTCTGACAACCCTGACTCACAAGAACCTGTCAGACTTAACATATTCTGCAATCTATGCCTTACCTCTGTGTTGTCTCTGTAGCAGAGAGGACAGGAGTGGCTATGCATCCACTCTTGATCAAAACCTGCGGTCAACTGACCTATTGGTTTAAATCACCAATGGTATTACCTCATGTAAACTGGACCATGCTGGCAAAAACCGAGGCACTTCTGCCAATGACCCAGGTGGGCTCACCCCTCCTTAGGCAACCTGCTGACCTGAGCATTCTAGGATCATCAGACAGGCGCTGAACATATTCTGGAAACCTGGCTTGCCAAACACACTCCTATCTGCAGCTCATGGGAACCCTCTCACCTCCTGAGAAGATGTGGTAACAGACATGGTCCACCACACCCAGCTTCCCTAGAAGCAGTCAAAAATCACCAGTGCTGAATGTATTTCTATTCATGAGGAAAGGATATTGGAATGGTTTTCAATGGGAAATAACCATGCCTTGGATCCTACTAGTGAAGATACTACTCTTGCTTGAACACAGAGCTCATCTTCTTTGCCTACCTTTATGAAAGAGATGAAGTGAAATTTACAGGTGCAATCATGACTTACTTCTGAGACTGTGAATGAGATCCCCGGGCCCATCAGTGGCATCTGTCCATTGCAAAGCAGCAGTTCTTCCTCATTCCAGCTCTGCAGCTCTTTAATAATAAAGTGTCCTCTCAGGGACAAAATGAAAATAGGAGATAGAATTTTTAAAAGTGCAGCTTCTGTGTGCATAGGACAGAAGAAAATGGCTGCCACTTTAATGTATTTGTAAATCCCTGTCCTATTACTGCTTTCACTCCTTCAGCAGGTTGCAAATAGAGCTGTTTTGGTTTAAAAAGGTTCCTCATATACATGCTAAAATGTGCTTATTTCATTTTTTAAAGTGCCTGTAAAGTAGCTAGGAAATAATTGTTCCTGATGTTTAATTAGGTAGTGTTTGAAAAGTACTTTGAAAATGAAAAATGGAGTAGAAGTGCTAAATATTCTTGCCTAAGGTTGATTAATTATGGACAGTAAATCTTACATTAGCCCGTGTGATAAATGTGAATGAGTAGACTGCATAATCTATTAAAGGAAACCCAGGCATATACATATTTCCCTCTGCATATGGATCTGGGACTGATAATCTGGAGGCTGGAGAATTGTGTCTGCTTTATAGCTTCTCATCCCCCTTTTTATTCAATGCTATTGAAGACCTTAGTAGAGAATTCAAAATCTGGCTTTTCAGAGCTAGCAGAGGGGCGATCCAGGGCAAGGGAACCTGCTGGGCTCCTTCAGAAATTTCTGCTTTCAACTTCATAGGAAGTTGTTAGACAGTGAGGCTACATCTATATTAGTAAATCAAACATGTCCAGCTCTCCGCCACTAAAGTCACCTGGCACTGAACTGCCCTCATCCACATGATTAAACACTTCTACCCTGTGAGAGTGAGGCAGTTGTGGCCAGGCACTCAGATGGGAAGAGTCCCTGGCCTGAGCTAGCTCAGGAAGTCTTCCCTGAGATTGCCTGGGTGAGGGTAAGTTGGCCAGGGTCAAAACCACTCTAGAAATTTAACAGTGGAGATGATTGCAAGTTCAGTGCCTAAGCCTGCCCAGCAATGTTTATTTTACTGCTAAAGATGCAGTCTGTGGGGATGTAGCCTTCGCTTAGAATATTTACCTCTGCTGTCTTCAGGGCACCTTCCAGTGATTGAGTGGCACAAAGTTGCTTTTCTCCAGGCCAGGTCCTGCCATATGATATATGTACCTTGCTGACGTCTCCAAGCTACAGCTGTTTTGAGGCAGCAATAGTGATCTCTGGTTTTAAAGAGCTGATGAAACTAACCACCCAGCTTCATTCGCACTGTAGAATAGATGATAGATTGCAGGACCACTTGGTGTCTTTGACAAGTTTTAAGTGGAGCTAATGTATAAAGAGCAAATGTTTTTATCACACATAGACCAAATATGTAGGAGGTCTGTGCTAGTACTTGCAAATATGATAAGTGCCTTGAATAAACTGACAATCACTTACCTCAGATAAAAAGTCTGGAGAAGCCTGTCAGATAGAAAGGAGGAAACAAGTCCAGGGAAACTGTGTGAGTGTCTGAGGGAAATACAGTGAGCATCTATGCTTTTTTGGTTTGGTTTGGTTTGGGTTTTTTTTCTGGTTGGTTGGTTCATTTGTTTTGTTTGTTTGTCTTGATTTGTTTGTTTTTAAATGACATATTGCTTTTACATTGTAGTACTGTGATCTTCTAAGACTACAAGGATAGGTTTTCTCCTTCGAACAGGGGAGTCAGATCAGTGGTTTACATTGGACCCTGGAGTCATCGCAAAAGACTGATCTGAAATAGTTGCTTTAAGAGGGGAGTAATTTGGGATATAGCAAACACAACGACTAGACATTAACAAAGTTAACTCACAAAAAAGAGGCAGCATATATGAAAACACCATAACTACAATTAGGTCTCTGCTGCAGAGGATAGGTTGGAATCCTGGCAGTTTGCTCTGAAAGGAAAATACAGAAACCTTGCTTTTCCAATCCAGGTGATGGATCCTAAAATGCAAAACTAAAATCTTTTTGGTATATATTGCCACATGTCCCTGAAAATGACTCCTGACTACGGAGCTTCAAAGAGATGAAGTTTTTTGAAAAAGTTTTGGTTCTTTTAGCTTCAGTGACCAAGCTACAGTGAGTCTTGAAGTCAGACCTAGGCATAAGGAAACTGATGCAAAAAGTAGGGCCTTAGGCATAGTCTTTATAGCCCCTGCAAATTTCTCTTTCTCTGCATCTATTTTCCAGACCCAGCTTGGTGGGGAGAGGTCTGATAAGGATCTGTGATCCTGAGTGTAGCTCCTGCTCTGCAAATACAGGGAAAAGAAATTATGAAGGCAGCACAGGAAGCAGGGAGCTGTTAGATTGGATCAGGTGTTCTGCAAAAAAAAAGTGCATACTTGCCTTCTTTTATGCCTGTCTTAGTATAGTATCATAGTATCAGTCAGGGTTGGAAGGGACCACAAGGATCATCTAGGTCTTCTCACATCACTTTCCCATACCAAAACAGAAGCATTGAAAACATCCATTTGGGGGAGGCCTCAAAGGTCATCTAGTCCAACCTTCGACCCAGCACTGAAGGGTCAGCACTAAACTATGTCCCTAAGTGCCAGGTCCACATGCTGCTTAAACACCTCCAGGGACAGTGACACCACCACTGCCAAGGGCAGGCCATTCCAATGTTTGATAGCCCTCTCTATGATGAAGTATTTCCTAGCATTCAGCCTGAACCTCCCCTGGTGCAGCTGTTTCCTCTAGTCCTGCTGCTTGCCACCAAGAAGAAGAGGCTGGCCCTCTCTTCACTCCAACCTCCCTTCAGGTAGTTAATGCTCAGGCAGCAACATGTCAAGAAAATTCAGCAAGAAGGCTCTGTAAAGCTCTTCAAAACATCTCTGAGAAGATGGTAGGCTGGTTTAGGAGTTGATGAAATGTCACCTTGTAGGTAAAAAGCTTGAATGCCTGGTGTTCATTGAAAGGAAGCAGTAAGAAAGAGATCTACAGAAAAGAGGGCTAGAGGAAGAACAGAGACTTGGAGAGCAGGACCTCCAGGAGAGAAGGAAAATCCATATAATATGCATCTTCCCTGGGTTTTGGACTCGCAGAAACTTCTGAAATGTAGTTAACCAAAGGCATGCTATTTAGCACCCCACTTTTGATTGATTCTTCTCTCAAGAATGTGTGAATGAATTGCTGAGGTGTAAACAAGAACCCTGAGACATACATACATCTATAGTGAGCTACACAAACCTATTCTATTAGCATAACTCACTTGTGTCAGGTGCTTTATGCAGCATTAAATTTATTTTAGCAAGTTTTTCAGTTGCAAGAGCTTCAAAGCACAAAATCAACAAGACTGAAATATTTTCCTTATTTTTGCATCAGGAATTCTTGAAGATATAATATGTGATGGATTCTGCTTCACAGTGCTGTGCAACTCAGTCAGAAGCTATCACAAGTGACCTATAAACCAGATTTATTTGACACTAAATTCAAGCTGAAAACAACTTCCCAGAACCCTAGAAAAGGCAGTGAAACTCTACTCTCTCCAAGGAGGCATGCACACAGATTTAAATATGCATACTTTCATACACAGATATCATCATGTATCATATTCTTGCTGACCATATGTTTGCTTACTGTGAGCTCTGAGATGATTCAGTTGCTATGCCTTTGAGGAAAACACTGAGTAAGACCTGCATATAAATGTGCAAGGATACATTTGGGAATATACTAACTGCTGTGTGCTGGGACTTGATGTGCTATGCCTGGCTCAATCTATGCCCTCATCTCCTCTGGCTGGTCAGTCAAGATGGCTGAAAGATCTCCTTATAGAAAGGATGGTTGTGAAGCACAGTACAGACTCTGACTTGAGTTAGGCTACCTGCAAGAGCTGAGTAGAGTTCAGGAACACCCAGAAAGCAGGTGGTTTTTAGTACCAGACAAAACCAGGTATAATTTTTGCATCTTTGAGGGACAATGCAGAGAATAAGCTAGAAGTATATGAGAAACAGAAGTTGCAGCTGCTTTTCTTTAGATGGATTCATCAATTAAGAAAAACAGAACACCCTTTAAAAATGAGGGAGACACAGAATCCAAGTAGCACAATATATATAAACCCCCTGCCTTCACACATGTTACTCTGGTGAAATTCATCCGTCAAGAGTCAGAGCTTGAACTAAGGCAGATTTACCTGTGGGTGAAGGAAATTCTGTAACAAGTGCAGTATTACATTAACAGTGCATCTCCTCTTATTCACAGGTAGCAGAGCTGTGCATTTCAGATAGGTATGAAAAGACCCCACAGCTGGAAGTCATGAAGGTTTTCATTTGTATTTTCTCAAAACCCATGTTTTATGTAACATTTCCTGCATGCACAGTGCACAATGTGTCTCTGCCAGCCTTTATAACTGAAAATATATCATTGTCCCAAATATCTGCACAGCTTTCTGTATAACTGAATTTATTCCTGACCTAAATTAGGAACTTTCAGAAATTTTGTCCTGAGTTGGGAAGCTGGAACTCTTTACTTTTCAGAGGCGTTCTGTTAGGCTTTTGTTACCAAGCATTTCACAATCGGGGCTGCTTATAAGAAACCTCCCAACAGTTCCCTGCTCTGCAAAGAGCTGGCACAGGCAGTCCCCACAACTGTGTACAGTCACATGCCGGCTAGAGGCCTAGACTTCTTTTTCTGTCGAGTCTATTCACAGTTTCAGGCAATTGAGATGTGATATTTTGATTAGAGCTTTTCCTCATTTTTCTCCTTCTGAATCAATGATGAAGGAAACACTCTTCCAATGAAATAGAGATTCCTATGGCATTTTCTTTGCTCCAGAACTATCCGTCACTAGCACAGTGTTGATAACTTGATGACAGTGTTGCCAAAACTTTCCTGTTCACCCTAAATCTGTTTTTCTTGGTATGAAAATAAAGATAGGAAGCTCAGCAGAGAGAGAGCACTCTGTGGTATGAGAGCTCAAGGTGACTGGGACAGAGTAATTATCCAAGGACAAACCCGGGGAGGGAGGGCGCATTTTCCAGATTCCAGAGGGGAAGAGGAGAAAAAGGGTGTGAGGCTAAAGGGGGTGGGCTGGGTGAGATGTGCCTGCTGGGGGCTGGGGAGAGAGATAGTGCTTCTCATTTCAAGGAAAATGAGCAGCCAGCAGAAACTAGATGCGTCTCACCATGGGGTGAGGGTGGAGAACCCACCAACTGCTGAGACAGTCAATAGGCAGATTATTCATCACACATTGCTAGGAGATTAACTGAGCAAACGTTCTGACAAAACTGATTAAAGCCTTCATCCTGTACAGGGGAACAAAGAGAGACCAAGTTATTGCACCCCAGCCAAATGCCAGATGACGACTACATGTAGTGGAAACAAAGTAGGGAACAATTTTCCCCACCCCTCCAAAGCAGGGTGGCTTTCCCTCTCCTTATCACTAGAGACATCACAATTTACACTTTATACATACAGCTACCTACTGATGGAGTTGGCAGGGCTCATTGGGAGGGCTTTAAACTAGGTTCGAAGGGGGTGGGTGATGAAACCAGTCTCTCTGAAGAGGAGAGAGTGGGACATAAACTAGAGTGAGTTGAGAAATCAGCAGCACAGCTGAAGTGCATGTACACCAAAGCGCGCAGTATGGGTAACAAACAAGAGCAACTGGAAGTCTTGGTTCACCAAGAAAACTATGATGTAGTTGCCATTACAGAAACATGGTGGGACGATTCACGCAATTGGAGTACTGCACTGGATGGTTACAAGCTCTTTAGGCGAGACAGGCGAGGGAGAAGAGGAGCAGGGCTTGCCCTGTATATTAGGGACTCTCTTGATACCTCAGAACTTAAGGGAGAGGATGAAAGGACTGAGTGCCTGTGGGTTAAAAACAGAGGGAGGGCTAACAAAACTGACATCCTGGTTGGAGTCTGTTACAGACCACCCAACCAGGATGAAGAGGTTGATGAATTATTCTATAAGCAACGGGAGGCTGTCTCAAGATCATCAGACCTGGTCCTTGTAGGCAACTTGAGCCTGCCAGACATCTGCTGGGAACTTAGTGGAGAGGAGACAGTCCAGAAGGTTCTTACAGTGTACCACCAGTCCTGGCTCACTGGAGAGGTCCCAGAAGACTGGAAACTGGTCAATGTGATGCCCACCCACAAGAAGGGCTGGATGGAGGAACCTGGAAACTACAGGCCTGTCAGCCTGACTGCAGTGATAGGAAAGATTATGGAGAAGATCATCTTGGGGGCAATCACACAGCACTTACAGGATGGCCAAGGGATCAGGCCCAGCCAGCATGGATTTAGGAAGGGCAGGTCCTGCCTCACCAGCCTGATCTTCTATGATCAGATGACCTGCCTGGTGGATGTGGGAAAGGCTGTGGATGTAGTCTACCTGGACTTCAGCAAGGCCTTTGACACTGTCCCTCACAGCAAACTCCTGGACAAGCTGTCAGCCCATGGCTTGGACAGGAGCACTCTGTGCTGGGTTAGGAACTGGCTGGAGGGCTGAGCCCAGAGAGTGGTGGTGAATGGTGCCACATCCAGCTGGTGGCCAGTCACTAGTGGGGTCCCCAACGGATCAGTTCTGGGCTGAATCCTGTTCAATATCTTTATTAATGATCTGGATGAGGGGATCGAGTCCACCATTAGTAATTTTGCAGATGACACCAAATTGGGGGCAGGTGTTAATCTGTTAGAGGGTAGAAAGGCTCTGCAGAGGGACCTTGACAGGCTGGACAGATGGGCAGAGTCCAACATGATGGCATTTAACAAGTCCAGGTGCTGCACTTGGTCACAACAACCCCATGCAGTGCTACAGGCTGGGGTCAGAGTAGCTGGAGAGCTGCCAGGCAGAAAGGGACCTGGGGGTACTGATTGACAGTTGGCTGAAAATGAGCCAGCATTGTGCCCAGGTGGCCAAGAGGGCCAATGGCATGCTGGCCTGCATCAGAAATAGTGTGGCCAGCAGGAGCAGGGAGGTCATTGTGCCCCAGTACTCAGCACTGGTTAGGCCACACCTTGAGTACTGTGTCCACTACTGCGTCCCTCAATTTAAGAAGGATGTTGAGACACTTGCACGTGCCCAGAGAAGGGCAGTGAGGCTGGTGAGAGGCCTCAAGCTCAAGCCCTATGAGGAAAGGCTAAGGGAGCTGGGATTGTTTAGCCTGGAGAAGAGGAGGCTCAGAGGAGACCTTATTGCCATCTACAACTACCTGAAAGGAGGTTGTAGAGAGGTCGGGGTTGGTCTCTTCTCCCAAGCAACCAGCACCAGAACAAGAGGACACAGTCTCAAGCTGTGCCAGAGGAAGTTTAGGCTCGAGGTGAGGAGAAAATTCTTCACAGAAAGAATAATTGACCATTGGAATGTGCTGTCCCGGGAGGTGGTGGAGTCACTGTAGCTGGAGATGTTCATAAAGGGATTGGACGTGGCACTTGAAGCCATGGTTTAGTTAGTCATGAGGTGTTGGGTGATAGGTTGGACTTGATGATCTCTGAGGTCTTTTCTAACCTCATTGATTCTATGATTCTATGTTCATGTCTAGAGTCATCTGTCTTCTGAAGCGCATTCTTTCCCAGTATTATCACCGCTGCTTACAATTGCAGATACTTAAAATGAGAACATACTTGACTTCCCATTATAGTAAATTTGGATAGTATTCCCTCAGTCATGTGTAAACGCTGAATGTGAGTGCTTCCTGTATTAGTGCTTGCTTAGCTGCTAGCCCTGGTAAAGGGGAAAGGAGCAGGATTTGTTTATGATGTTCACTAATTACCACAGTTTCTAGCCTTGTGCCCTGCTAAAACAAGAGAAGTGGTATCAATAAACATAAATCACTTAATTGTAGAGTTCTGAAGACTGAGAAAGTCATGAAAAATGGCTTGAGAAACAAACCCTGATTGTTTTCTTCTGACAATCAAAAATGTAATGGGTAATGGAAATTATCAGACGAAAACCATGTCTACTATCTCTAACAAGTGCCTGCTGACAAGTGTTGAACATGACATGCTTCCAAATCTGAAGCACTGAGCTGAGCCTTGGTTTAGATATACCTATGTATGTTCAATGTTGTTCAGGCATGAACAATCTCCCTGTAATTTTTCCTGGTAGTGTACAGACATTTTTGGAAAGGAAGGCCATCATCTGTCAGGACCTTGAGATGCTAAATTAGACAGCACAGCCCCCTGGGGAATGAGTACCAGGACCTGGGTAATGCCACTAGTGTCTCTTCCCTCTCTAAATCCTGATTCTGAGGGTAAGGACATTACAACTAATTACGTCTTTAGATTGTGCTGACATGAATAAACCTTTTGAGGTTAACTGTCATGCTTCTTAATGTCATAAAGTCTCCTTTCCATAGAATTAAAGCCCTATTACATAAAATGGTGTCAAATCATTCCCTTCTGTGGGGTTAGATTTTATAAACTGTTCTAAAAAAGTTGGGTTTTGAAACAAATTGGGCTTGACCACCGTAGTAGTGTCCAAGTAATTTTTTAATGATAAATATCTTTCTAATGTTTCAGAAAAGTGGATGGCAAATAAGCAGCGGCATTTGAAAACAAATGTCATCTAATGTAATAAGCAAAATCTCCTCTGAACATTAGGGGGAACGTGGATACAGCTGGAAACCTTTCAGGCCTGTGAAATAAATTATCATTTGATACCTTATGGGGGTTTTTGCTTAATGATTTGTATTTATTAACTTACATTTACCTCAGCTGTGGTTGTCAGTACCATCTCCTTAAGCAAAGAGGAATGAGGTAGCAAGTGAGGAAAAGATCTCTGTATTTCACTCTGTTGACCTTAGACATTGGATAAAGAAAGAGCTCACATATATGAGAAGCAGATGCAACAGAAATATTAATAGCAAACCCATAAAAATATTATGTGCAAGACAGTACAGTAGAATCTATAAAGTAATAATTCCTAAATACAATAGCAACTGTTATGTACATGAACATTTTATGGATCTAGTTGATGTGTTGAGGTGGAACCACTAGAGAATGGCAGATTCCTTACATAATTTATAGTTGATTTCCCCCTAAGTTTTTAAATAGCTTTACCTAGCAACATGTTGCATAGATGTACACATTTCAGAGCTAACAGAAATCTGCAGAAGATGCTGCCAACTGTTTGGGTTATTTTGTTGCTGTTGAATAGGCAGACTCTTCATGTTTCAAATGAGTCTCATGATTTTGAGACTACCCCGATCATTAGATGATCTCTGAAAGGCAAGTGTATACATCTGGATTGAGCAAGCAAGGAAAGAACCTTTGTGAAATGAAGGAAACAGCTTCTCTTTTAAAAAGCCTTTTATACCCTTGTAAAAGGCAATAAAATATATATCAAGCATGGATGATACTTGCTGATTTTTTACAGTTACTATTAAGATTTATGGTCCCTGAAGTTAAATATTGACTTTGGCATCACCTTGGTCAATATTTATCTCTCAGATCAATAAATCTTAATATTGACTGCAACAGAAGCCACCATGCTGCCCAGTGTACCTCTGAATGATTTATATCAATGTATTTTCCTCTCCTCTCAATATATTATATACTTTCATGTGTTCCTGTCTGATGGGGTTGGAAGATCTTTCTAAATCAGGAAACCTTTTTTTTTCTGAATAGAATGTTGTCCTTCTCCTCAGATTTAGTCCATTTCTTACACCTTTCTAAGTTTTACTGTAACTGTATAAACATGAAAAGACTTTTCCTAGAGCCTAAGTAAATGGATAACTTCTGAAAGCACACTGGGTTGTATCATTTTCATTGCAATTTTACATATTGGAAGCTATAATCATCATAATCATTCTAATCAGCATTAGTGCATTATTAGTCTTAAATTTCAATATTAACATTTACTTTCTTGCCTCCCAATGTCTTTGTTCAACTATTAGAGTTATAAGACAACTGAGAGTGATAGTATATTTAAAATTTAATGATTTAGCCCTGCTTGGCAAGTTTTTGTTACCTTGATTACCCCAACACAATTCAGTTCATGAAGAAGCTAGGGGCTTACCCTTTACTGATTCTGATTTAAAGTGAAGTTGCTAGTGAGCTATTCTGGATATGACATATAGACACCTGTTAAAGCAAAACTGTGTTGCTGGCTACCCTTCTTGTATTATCCTAACCCAAGCCTTTAAAAAGATGCTGTCATTTTTCACGTAAGTATGTGTGTGTTATTTCCTGAGCCACATTTTTATCGACAGAAATCTACAAGCATGTTCAGTGGGAATAGCCCCTTCTGCTCTTTCACTGTGTCTAAAAAACATTTCTTTTTCACTCCTGTGAATGCTGCCTGTGCCCCAGCTGTGTTGTGCCTGCACTAGCCCTGGTGCCTCAATGCTCTTCAATCCCATGCAAGTGGCTCTGGGACAGAACCTGCCCCGGGACTGTGTGCCACACTGTGAATCACAGTATCTCCTGCCTACTCAGTCTTTGATCCAGTGTTGTCCTTTCTCTACTGTACAGCTCTAAGCACAGTGATAGCTTAATTAAGCAATAGTAATATAGATGGTCTCTGCATCCGTATCAACTTCAAGAGTAAGCATTTGAATACAAAAGATCCTAATTTTTCATGGTGTAATTCTCTCAAATGCATGAGACTGTAAAATGTTGGTATGAGTTGTGCTTGAACAAAAGAAGAGTTGGAGTTTAAATAGACTTGTAAGTTTTATTCTTGCTACTGGGAAAAGCTAGAAGAATGCAAATGTTAAAGTAATGAAGAATGCTAGGCTGCTGTTAAATCATCAGCTGGGCCTTTTTTTGTTTTGTTTTGTTTTTTTCCTTTTTCTGTTGTGTTCCCATGTAAGGGCTGCACCCTACAGAATAAAATAGAATAAAATAGAGAATGTCATGGAAAATTTGTGAAATAGAAACAAAGACCCTTCTTCCACTTCCGCCCTCTGATGTAAACAGCTGTACTGCTGCATGTGATAAATTATCAGAGTGGATAAAAATCATCCTTTCCTTCTGTTTTATTTTAAAATAAGATCAGAGTGCTCAGATGAACACAGCCTCCCTTGCTATCTGAGAAAGTGAGTGAAAATGGCTTCTGATGACCTTCTACATTATTTGGGTAGCTCAGCTAATTAGGGACACAGCAGAACTCCCTTGTGACTTGCCCTATCATGATCTTTCCCAACTAACGCAGTTCAACCTCTGAATGTACCAGCAAAAGGCAGCTTCAGGACGTTCCTTTAAAGCAAGAGAAGAAATAAGTTTTCCACTGCTTGAATGGAAAATGGGGTGGCTGGATGGTAAAAAAAGTAGTTCATCAGTAGATTTGTGAATGGGAAGTGAAACTCTGCTAAGAGTTTACTGTTGAAATATAAAAAGCTGTATGGCTTACTCCTTATCACTTATGAAGGTCCAAAACTACCCTCATTAGGAAAAAATGAATGATTTTCCATATTTCCTGCCTTAAACTGGAGTGGTATTGATGTGTACAGCTATGAGTCTGTTGCACTCCAAGTCCAGGGGAACCTGGACTAAGTGTGAATATCTGGTACAGTAAATAATCTGTAGGCTCTTTAGAGGTAATTGCAATGATCAGTGAAGGGTTGTTTTTTCTGATGTCATGCACCATCTCCAAACAAGATGACACAGAAACATTCCCTAAATGCTGGACAAGTGACCTGTATAACAGTGCACCATGTGATGATTGATTGCTTCTCAGACATTGAGAAAACACAATTGAAAGTGCTGGAGACCTTCCACTGCCACCCTAAGCAAGAGGACAATTTGCTCTGCCCCTGAAACAGATTGTTGCTGGTGAGGATGACAGTGCTAATGTAGAGCAGCAACTGATACCTTCATCCTATGATTCAGCCCACAGGGTTAAAGCACCTCAGTAGGCATGGCTTCTGACTCCTCAGCTAACTGCAGCAGAGTTGGATGAGACTGAGGATGATGGTAAGACCCTTGAAAATTTGTAAGGAGAATTTATCTGCAGTTGCATGAGCAAATTGGATTTCACCTCCTCCAGGACTCCTCAACAATAAGGAGGAAATTCCTTGTATAGATACTACTAACAAGCAAATCAAATTTGAAGCCACTTAAAAGCCTCTGGGCACATATGCCATGTTTCCAAGTCCTGCTTTCCTGCTTTTGAAGTTAAGAAGGATCTAGCAAATACTATGATGCTCTGAATGTCAGAGAGGGCTATAAGGCCAGAGGGACTGATCTGAGAACAAATTAGAAGAATCAAATATGTTTAGCTTGGATAAACAACAACTAATGAGCTGGGAATGCATACAACTAACAAGTTTGGAGAAGACTATAAACATCAACAAAAGCAGTGACATAATTCTGAAGGTTCAAATAGATCCAGATAAAGAGTAAGGGTTTGTTTACACCAAGAATTTCACTGTTATAATTATGCAGCATAATTATGCAGCATAATTGTAATTATCCTGGAATTATTCTGAAGGAAAAGTGTCCACATGGGGAGTTATGCTGATATAAAGATACTGAATTTCTCTTTGAAGACAAGCCTCAGCAAAGGAAAGGATTGTTTTTGTGTAAGGCCTCTGTGTGCTACTCCTACTAGTACCACAGTGCAATACAAAACAGAGAATGTAAATTACAGTCATAGTTTTCAGTTGATTTAATCTACCTAGTTCAAGCCTTGTCCCCAGAGAGAGACCACCTACCAGCATTGGCTTGTGTGATGCATGTTCCCATTTCATATGAAAAGTCTTTGCACTTTGCAGTCCTGCGATTTGCACGAGACTGTGTTCTGCTCTGTAGTTTAGTTCAACTAAATAGCTTGAATGACAATAGCTTACCCTCTATCTCCATGGCTCTGCCGTCCACAGTAAGGAACTTGTCATGAAGATGGTTTACTCCAGTCTATTTTGAGTGTGCCAGTATCTAATAGGTTTTTTCTTCTCATACTTCTCTAGATTTTAGTTAATAAGCTTTAAGCTTCCTCTGGGAAACTACATCATATGCCTTGGCTTGTCTGTGGCGCTAGAAGAGCCAAGGTGACACATTTTATGGATGCCCATATACAACCATGACTATAAACTATTTACATCACTTTGTTCCCCCTGTGGCCATCTCATTAGACTAGAAACCAAAGTAAAATATGTGTGCTCTCAGTGAACATCACTTTCATGCTTCCTCATAAGGTTCAACAAGGCCAAGTGCAAGGTCCTGCACAAGAAACAGGACAATCCTCATTATCAATACAGGTTGGGGGATAATGTGCTAGAGAGTGGCACTACAGAAAAAAATGTAGGAGTACTGGTGGATGAAAAGCTGGACCTGGGTCAGCAGTACATACTTGCAGCCCAGAAGGCCAGTTGTATCCTGGGCTGCATCAAAAGAAGTGTGGCCAGCAGATCCAGAGACATGATTCTGCCACTCTATGCTGCTCTGGTGAGATGTCACCTGGATTACTGTGCCCAGCTCTGGGGCCCTAACACAAGAGGGACATGGATCTGATAGAGAGAGTCCAGAGGAGGGCCACAAAGATGATCAGAAAGCTGGAGCACCTCTCATACTAAGACAGGCTGAGAGAGTTGAGGTTGTTGAGCCTAGAGAAGAGAAAGCTCTGGGGACACCTTATAATGGCTTTCCAGTACCTAAGAAGGCCTTCAAGAAAGCTGGGGAGGGACTGTTTACAAAAGACTGTAGCACTAGGACAAGGGGCAATGGATTTAAACTAGAGAACTGTAGATTTAGATTGAACATTAGGAAGAAGTTCTTTACTAGGAAGGTGGTGGAACACTGGTTATCCAGGGAGGTGGTGGAAGCCCCATCTCCTGAGATATTCAAAGTCAGGCTTGATGGAGCTCTGAGCAATCTGGGGATGTCCCTGCTTACTGTATGGAGGGTTAGACTAGATGACCTTTAAAGATTCCTTCCAACACCATGGATTCTATGATTCTATGATTCCATACTCCTGCACAAGCAATTGGGCAACTGCTTGAGAAGGAATAATGAAGCTTCAGGATAACCAAAATATTCTTCTTACAGTGTATTTACAAGTAGATTTATTCCTATGATTTGTTTAATATTTCAAACTGAGCTATCAAGAATAATTTAAATATTTGAAGAAAGGTTCAGAAAGCAAACAGTATGGCAAGGAATTGCTGTGATAATTAGTTTGAACAATAAAATTGCCACTCTTGCCTAGGATTCTTTTTTTGCAGTCTTTCCAACATCAAGATGCTGTCATAGTCTTCCTTTTATAAATGACAAGCAAAGAGAAGTGGTTTACTACCTGGGAGGAGCAAACTGGTGGGCTGAATTCTTGGACAGATGTTGCTGAAAGGCTGTGCACCAAGGACAAGTTTTTAATGAGATATGTTTTAAATACCTTAAGAACCTGTGCTGTTGTACATAGTGGAGAAGTCTCTTTAGCTGCTGAAAGAGGAGGTTAGAAACACATCATTTTCATTTCAGCTGATTGTGGGATAGATGAGATAGATTATTCCAGAACTGTGGCTTTCTATGGTTGATATTTTTGCAGTTCTTTGTTAATACACAGCTTTTGCAAAACTGAGTGTTCTGTTTGCACATTGCTTGCTTCTTGCTCCTTTATTTAAAATGTCATCTACTTAATTCATGTTTGTGTATCCAAACATGTTTTGTTTTGTTTTGTTTTGTTTTGTTTTGTTTTGTTTTGTTTTGTTTTGTTTTGTTGTTGTCTTCAGGTGGTCACTGTGTTTCCTTCTTTCCTTTTCAGTTGGACCACATTTAAATTACGAATAAGCAGCAAAAATAATGTAACTTATCTACCTGCAAATGCTTCCCTGCCACAAAACTCATGTCTGAATTACCACATTCATAACCCCAGCATGGCCTTTTTCTTTCTCAGCTTCTATTTCTCGTTTTCTGATATATTTTTGTCTAATTTCTAGGTCAGACTCTTCCTCTCCCAATTTGGTTCACATTAGGTTCACAATTTGACTTAAGCATCGTCTGGAGACTGTGATGCTGCAGCCCTGTATGCACCTTCGTTCCATGAAGAACCCTAGAAAGTTGCTTGTGCAAGAGGTTCAGAAAGGTTTGTGAGGTCATTTGTTGAATGTAGGCTCAGGGGAAAAGCTCAGGAGAGTGTTACACTCCCTGCTGCACCTTTGGAGAATGTGATGCTTAGTATTTTCACATGGGGTTTGCTGAAAACTGCATGCCCAGATAGGTGGAATGAGAGGTGTGAGAAAGGTTTTATCTTTGTCCAGTGCACCAATCAGCACAATATTCCTGTAGGATGCAAGATGGTCAGTCTTTGTTTCTTCCTTAAGAAGACCAGTCAATCTCATTCCCCTCTTGGAATAGTACCATCCGCACCAGGTGCTGGCAGAACACCTCCTCTGATGAGGAGGAGCCATGTTACTCTCCTCCTAGGGCAATTCCTTTATCACCTGGGTATTAGAAACTAGTTTAGATACCTCTGCAAGGCACATTTCCAGGCTGAGGCACCTCCTATATTAGGTGGCAGCTGAGTGGGATTTAGAATTATCTTCATGTAGACAGCCAGCCAGTTTTACAGGTTTATCCCTCTCTTCTCTTAAAACTGACTGTCTTGTCTTTAACTCTAGCTCTATCACTAATGTATGTATTCACCAACTACTAACTCATGCTTCAGAATTCTTTTTCTGAGCTATTATTACATTTACAAGTATTCTGGATTTTAAAGACACCATCACCTCGTCATTATGCAGAGTTAAAGATGATATTGATTAATTCAACCTGGCATGCACCTTATAGAATTTCAACAAAGAAAATGAAAGTGGGTCTTTAAACAGGGTAGGAAGTTTGAACAATAAACTTCTCTAAGCAGCACAGCTCACCTACCTTAGCACCTTTTATGTTTCTGCCTTCTCTATACTCAGACAAAAAGAGAGACTTTATCAGTCATCTTATTCTAGCAATGTACCTAAACTTAAGGCTTTTGTTAAATTTTCTTCCTTTGAGACAAGTCTGGATTGTCAGTCTGTTAAACATGCCTCTCCCTCCTTGCCCTTTACCCAGAAATGGGGCCAGTTTGTTCTCCTGGAAAATATAAAATTCATTCTTAGATGAGATTCAGATATTTTTTAAGAGTTCTTTAAATTAGATTTGCCAGTACCTAAAAGGTACACACGCTGGAAATAGCCTCCCACACAATGGAACACTATGGCAACCTGGTATGAAAAAAAAGGTTTTAAATGATTGCATCCTAACATTACTAGTGCTGGATTTTGCTGTGGGGAAGTGGTTGTCAAGTCAAATCTCCTGTCCTAATTGTTAATCATTGTTGTCTTTGTTTCAAAGAAATTGTTATGAGATTAGGCAGCTTTATTGAGTTAAAATGTTCCAGGAAAATTCAACACCAATCACATTTGAAAAGAAATGTCGTCCATCAGCACAATGAAGAGATATACAGTTGCATACCTATTACATGTTTATTCTTCTTGGTCTCCAAACAATATTTATGTTTGTATTCTCTGGCTTTTATATACTGTGTTGAGGGAAGCTGTTCATTTGGCTGTCTTAGGGAATGAACTCTGCTTCAGTGGGGGAGTTAGTAAAGCATACCTTCAGCAAGTGAACTAATCATTGTTTTAAAAGCCCTGCAAAGACTTACATGCAAACTGATTGTAATCCTGATCTTCATAAAATGAGATGCAAGTTTTTGCAGCAGTGATCTCCTGCCTTCCTACAGGATCTTTACCAGCTCTGGAAAAGTTTGGAATTTCTCTCAGTCTGCAATTTCACTTGCAAACCCTAAGTGTACTTCCACTCGATAAAATCGCTGTAGGAAGGAAATCTTTTTCTGAGTCTAGGTCCCACTCATACCACCATATGCAGCCTGTGTTGATGAAGTTGGATGTTAGGAAGAAGTTCTATACAGAGAGAGTGATTGCCCATTGGAATGGGCTGCCCGGGGAGGTGGTGGAGTCACCATCACTGGAGGTGTTCAGGAGGAGACTTGATGGGGTGCTTGGTGCCATGGTTTAGTTGTTTAGGTGGGTTGGATTGGTTGATGAGTTGGACGCGATGATCTTGAATGTCTCTTCCAACCTGTTGTTGTTATTATTATTATTATTATTATTATTATTATTATTATTAATTATGTCATAGCTTTCTACGCTAACATTAGAAGAAATCAAAGGTCATACATGTGAATTAGCTATAGAAGTTTACCACCTTGTCAGGTGTCAGTTTAACTATGCTGTCAGTAAAATTCAGGTGCGTGCTCTGTGTCTGCTTGGCTATGAAGCAATATATTCCTCAGCTCAACCTTGATGAAAGCATTTGATCTAATCATACATACATGGTCAGCTGACGGGAGGTGAATTGTGCAGCCATAACGTCATTGTATAGCTGTGCCTCAATTGTCAGCTCCTGTCTTTGATGGGTCTTGGAATTGTTGGTATTAATTAGAGATAGGCTGGAAGTTATGTAGAGATTTATGGGCCTGTATATTCAGAAATATTGAAACTACCAAGATGCTTCATTTAGCTTAGCCTCAGCTACCAGACAGCACTGCTTTCAGTAACAATAATCTAAGCTAAACTGTAACCTCTGTGACAGGGATTGTCACTTTGGTTAGTATAGTGTAGTACTGTAGCAATCAGCCCATTTGGATAGTGACACTGCATAAACATAATTTCTATTTTATTCTAAGCAAATGTGCTCACTCTGGTGCCACTGGTCTCCTGAAGCATGCAGAATCTTTCTTTTATCTGTCTACATGACTAGCTATTTGCATTGTAGATCATAATGAAATGGGTTTACATACATAGACCATGTGGCAAATTCCACATTTCAAGCACCTTCACATGAAGAATATCTGTCTGAATCGTGTTTAATATCTGTCCTTTTGTTCCCCTCAACATCAGTCCAAAACCACATGACTCCAATTAGTTCCTATCTCAAACAGTTTATTGGCAGCAATCTATTCTCAGCTTTGCCAAAATACATAAAACTGTTGCAAGTCCCATGATTTTTTCATGGTTTTCTTTACAAATCAAAATTTAGATGAATACCTTCACATTACAATGAGATGAAAAGAGTGAAAATTACCTTTCAACTCAGAAAAACAAAATAAACCAAAGCTTAGATCTAATTAATCTGGGCAAGAAAAGAAATCACTGAGAATGAAAACCTCTCCAACTCAAAGAGTCCAAAACAAAGCCCTCTGAAGTCCTAACAAAATTCTTGAAATAGGATTTAACTGTACATCAGTGCTGCTTAGGCTGATGTTGATGCTGTGTTTGGAGATTAATTTTACCCTCAAATAGAAGGCTTCCTGCCAAATACATGCAGTCTGTATTATTTATATTTTTAAGTCCTGAAAATCCTGGAAGTTCTCTGAGTTCTCCCCTGTATCTCAAAGAACTAGGCTAAGCCAAACACTGCAGAGAGGATTTCTTCTTGCTTAGGTATTTCCTGACATTTTAAGTTCCAACATTTATGTAGGGCAATGATTTCTGGGGCTTTGTGTTCATCCTTCACTCCACTGTCACTACTGTAAAATTCTTAGATTTAAATAAAGTTAGTTCAAAGTTGCATGGAGCTTGCAGCCAGCTTACCCGGCAGGGACTAATAAGCAAGACAATTTAAGCAAGTCTCCAGAGAAGAGTAGATGCCTTTAAATTATATTTCAGAGATATACTCTGACACCTTACATGAGAACTAAGAATCAGAATCAGGGGACAAGATTTTAAACATCCTCTTTAGGCAAACAGATCATCAGATTGAATCTCAGTTTTAACACAAGTAGAATCTGTTCCAACTGTGAGAAGAATGACCATTTATAAGTATTTTAATTGCATTTTGCTGGTGACTGAATGACTTTGGGGAATGAAAAAACAAGAACAAGTGTAACAAATTATATAATATTTGAAATAGCACTGCTGGCTCCCCATCTTCTTCATATACATGGGCAAAATGCTGCATAGGTGCTACCAGGGTACAAAAGAGGAGAGAAGTAGTTCCCTGTGGCCCAGTTTAATGAATCTGATCAGATGTTGCAATCAGAACTGCAGTATCTGCAGGCAAATCTATATGAGAGGTGCCAGAATGGTACATCATAGAGATCTTAAACGCTGAGACCCCTAAGCAGTAACATCTTGTTGCAAACTGTAGCAGTTTCATTAGCTTCAACAGCATTTTCACATGTGACTACTTTGCTAAACTAAACCACTACCAAAATGTCTTTCTTCATTGTATTCCTTTGCAACTCTCTAGCTACCAGAAATTAAAGACTTCAGCCATGCCATTAATTATGTCTCAATAATAAGAAGCTGGCATAGTGTTAGAGATTCGTATAACACTTTTGATTATCATTACTTCTGCCAATGTTTCTGCTTTTCACCATGCCTTCAAAAATACGTGCTTTGGTGTTGGAGTCCTTTACTTCTGGATAGGAAGAGGAGGCATATTCTCTTTTGATTCAGGACTGCTAAAAGCTGAACAGAAAAGATAAATAACTGTAGGATAGTGGTTGTTCTATGTAATTTTTCCTGATAAAGGCCTCAAGATTAGTTAGCAGGAGGAATATACCACATAATACCCAAAAGAGTAGCATTATTTCTAGTCATCCTGCTAGGTCTGCTGGTCATTTCTTTTAAAAACATGATATACTCATCATGAAAATAGAACTCTAGCACCCAAAGGGACAAAACTCTCTCTGTGCATTGGTTACAACTGTGAGTTTGCCTGGCCAGTTAGATGTGTCTCATTGCAGAGAGACTAGACGAATGAATGAGAAACACATTATATTAATCAGGAAGATTAGAATATTTTTTCAAGCTAAAGTAAAATCCAGGAAAGTTTGGATTAAAGGAGATAGCGCTGTCTATCCACTGACAGGGAGAAGGCAGCATGTGTGGCTCTTCAGGTAAAACTGTATTAGATGAGATGCTCTAAGAATTCAGAGCCCACTGCAAGGACTCTTCAAAAAGGTCTTTCTATTCAATCTATTCACCCCATCTCACAAATATCCTCTGCTAGCATAAAGGTGTCCTATCCCTTCTACTCACAGGCTTCTGACTTGTTTCCCTTTTATAGCTTAAACCTTGCTAACAACTGAATGTACTGAGAGCTTCATGCCTCTTGAAACATCACGTGATCTCAATCAACTTGTATAGATTCCATGTGGGATGCTTTTAGTGAGACTGATTTTGGAAATAGGTACTCTGTCTTATTTCTAAGATCCACTTGGATGTCTGCTGTAGTACCTTTCTACAGAGACTTACCAAAATGAAGGATTATGTTTTAAATAATTACAATTTATATTTTCTAATGTGGCATTTGAGGGAAAACACACAACAACAACAAATAAAAAAACAACCCAAAACCCACCCCAAACCCACAAATGACCAAAACCCCCAACAAAACCCAAACCAATATGAAAAGCATTCTGCAAAGGAAAACATAAAAATAGTCTCCAAGTCAGCAAAAAATACTTGCAAACTCTCAATGAGGTGTTATTCTGCAGGGACATCTACCATTTTATAGGATGCAATTTCACAGGTCAGGCTTGGTTTGCCATGTGTAGAGAGCAGGCTGATTGCATCTGGTGGTGGAACATTATCAAGTCATCATTAGCTCATTGCCACAAAAGACATAAACGGCTTTCCCCAGAGCAGTCACCAACAGTGAGAGAGCCAACTGGTTTGGCCAGGCTGACGTTAGTGGACAGAATGTTCTCTAAGCTGAAATCTGAAATGAGTGGAATGAAAAATATAGATTCCCCCCCACACACAATAAGATCTTAGGATTTTTTAGCAATTACATGCTTTACAGTTTAACAATGATGACTCTCTCCTGTCCTCTCGGGTTGAAAGACAGTGTTTGCCACTTCACCACTCAAACCACTTCACAATTTCCTTTAAAGATTTTTTGTTTACTTTTTTTAAAGTCCTTCTGCACTCCTGTCTTAGATATCTGTTGGTAGACCACTGATAAACCTTGACTTTTTTTGCTAACTACTAGTTCCAGTAATTTGCATTTGATCTTGGCAGGATTTTAATTTTATTCTGCATTTGAGCTATAACTTGCATAAATTTTTGCACTGTCTGTCAGAGGAACTGAACTAATGCAAATAATAAATACATAAAGCACTAAGCCAACTGTGGTGGTCTAAAAGTTTATCTTTGTATTATTCAAATACAGATATTGACATATAGACCTACTGTAATGAATCATCATATTTGACAAACTGGATAGAATAAAATATAACAGCTGAGTCTTATGAGATGAATATAATGTACTGAAACACAAAGTCATTCCACTAACCTACTACTTGACAGGACTTGATGACAGGCAGATACCAGAGAAGATTGTTTGTCAAAACCAATATGGAAGCTAGCTTTTAAGTTGATCATGGAAGTGAGATGTTAAAATTTTTACAAGAATTTCTGAACATGCTTGAGGTAATGTTTCTTTGTGTTAATATTACTAATTTTCTTATCCACCTGTGCTCTCTATTTTCCTCTGTGCATCAGGATGTGATCTTCGCGATTCCCTGTGCACCAGATAAAATAGTGATGCTTCAGTAACACTCCCTTGCCCCCAAAGGAACTGAGTGAGGTAACTGCTGTCCCTGCACTAGATCATGAATAACAGGGAGACAATAAAACAAAATGAAGTTGACTAGCTAATACAGTAAATGCTGGGTATAAGATTGCAGGCAGGGAGCCAGACCATTTATAAAAGTGTCATGAGATGTATAAAAAAGCAGATGACAGAGGATGTTCTTGGAAGCCAGATGACCACACAAACTTTACACAATATTAATAATTATAGGAATTATTAGTAATATTCTTGTTAGCAGATTGACCAAAGTAAACCACAGCATGACACAATTCCACATCCTTAAACAGACAATCCAGTCTCCTTGGGAGACTAGCTGTCTCTCATGAACCCATTGCCTGACCAGATGTGCAAAGAGATTGAAGAGCTTTTGAGAAAAAAAACCCAACAAAAACAGAAATCCAATTATGTTCTCAAAGTGCTCTAAAATTTGGAAATAGTAGTAGGTCATAGTAGGAAATACCCTGTTAGAGTTTTCAACAAGCAGGTAGCTACCCACTGCTCAGTCTTTCTGTCAGAAAATTGCTGATGGAAGCAGAGGACGTGTTGGCATGTGACAACCTGGGAAATTGTTGAAGGTTTCAAGGATAGCTGCAGTGGGTTGGACCAAAGATCAAGCTAACCTGCTATATGAAAGTGGCCGAAAGTGGCCAAAACTGGGTAGTCACTTTTGGATAACTGATTAAAATTCCTATAGTTAATGAGCATCCAGCAATCTGCAGTTCATGTATTTCCTTAAGCACGGATAGTATCTCTATGCTTGATGTCTTGCTCTTCTCTTACTCTACTTAATAATTTTGGGAAACCATGAAGCCTTTTGGCATCCATGATATAATGTGTCAGTAAGAAGCAGAATGCCAGGTTGAAAGAGACCCCAAGAATCATCTGCTCCAACCTTTCTAGGTAAATTTGACATTCCCCAGTTCTAAACAGGTATATCTGTATATCCAACTATATCTTTACTGTGTGCCCTTAGTGATGTTGTCACGATTAATATTTCTTCACTGTGACCATTTGTCATAATAATATTTTTCACAGTATTGAGAGAAGACTCCAGAGTGTTTGGTCCTGTGTACAGGGATGCATGTTAATTGCCATCAGACATTATCAGCAGGACAACATTCCACTGATGAGCAGCAGAGGACAAGGCAGATTTTCAGACAGTTAATTTCAGATCACCAAGTGGCCCCAAAATGCTTCCCCAAAAGCTTGTTTTTATTTTGATAGCAAATTTTACCAGAAGGTCACAGTAAGTCTGAGCTATGTCAAAAGAAATGTCAGGAAAACAATTGGTTTTCTGTGGGCTGGGAGACTCTTTATATTTCCACACTGCTGAAACATCATGGAAGTAGAAAATGCATAAAATTAATATAGAGAAGTTCAGTTTCAGTTCTTGGTTGTGGTTGTAGGTGAGTATTCATCTAATTCAAGCTGTCCTAATGTTCAGAAAGGATCTGGTAGCATTCATGTAGCTGAACCCCCTAGATTTTCAGATAGACAGTTGTGTACATTTAAAAAGAAATACTCCTATGATGGAATAATAAAGTAGGTTTTTGAACTAGGGTTTCTTGGAATTGCTTGCGATGTGTATATGGCGGGCTTTATACTAGGAAATAGTTTTATATTGAGAGACAACCAAAGTAAAATCAGTTCCTCTTCACCCCTTTAATGCTACTGGTTTTTGAGACTTCTGTCATTTCCTCCCTTGGGCATTCTTTTTCTCAGGCTGAAAAGCCCTAGACTGATTATCTGTTCTCATATTTTAAGATATGGGCCCAATGTGGCACACTGAATTCAAGACGTATGTCTCCATGTCTTTATAGATAGCAATGGAATAATCATAGAATCATAGAATCAGTCAGGGTTGGAAGGGACCACAAGGATTATTCAGTTCCAACCCCCCTGCCATGGGCAGGGACACCTCACACTAGATCAGGCTGGCCAGAGCCTCATTCAGCCTGGTCTTAAACACCTCCAGGGATGGGGCCTCAACCACCTCCCAGGACAACCCATTCCAGGGCTTCACCACTCTCACGGTGAAGAACTTCTTCCTTACGTCCAGTCTGAATCTCACCACCAATGGTGTCTTATACTTTGTTATCTCTCTTTTTCAATAAAACCAACATATAATGTACTTCTACAAGTCCTTGTGGCCAGCAAATTGACGTTTTTCCCCACATTATTTGACTACCTGTATCTATGCTCTCAGGTATCAGTGATGCATGTGGAATCTGAGAGAACTGATCTTGCATCCATTCTTCCCATGAACAACTGAATGACTATTCACATCATGCAGGTGTGTAAGAGCTTCTGAATAATATCCTGTGTTAAAGTGGACTTGTCAGAAGTGCTAACTATATGAAATACATGAGACATTGTGAGTTGTCCAATTCCCACATTTACATTTATCTTCTATAGAAATAAAACTAATATTTGATCAAATAAAACTAATATTTGATCATTAAGACTTTAAAAAAATATATTGCATCATTAAAGAGCAGTATTCATGCTAACTAGGACTACTTCATGATTTAGCCTTGAAAAACTATTAATTCTAGGTGAGTTCCATGAGAAGAATGATTTCAAATGAGGCTAGCTCTGAGGTTTTGAAATCATTTGGATCTGAAGCTCCCAGTGCGACTGAAAAGGGTAAAGTTGAAACCATGTGGACTGAAATCAAGAAAAAATGTACAGATAACCTCTACACGAGTGCAACCTCTTGAGTTTCAATGAAATGTAGTGACAATGAACTCAGCTAGTTTCTAAGTCCCCAGCCCTTTGCCTGCAGCATGAAAGTACCAACTCTATTTTCATTCTTACCCTGACTTGGTTTTCATGGCTCATTGTGCAAGAATGAACAATGATTTCTTTTGTCAGTCATCCAACTGAAAATTGTTGTGCTTATTATTCAATATAAATTATTGTTCTGCTAAAACATAAGATATCAGTATGTAAGAATTTATTGCCCAATTTTACCTCTCAAAATTCTAGAACATGGGAACAGTACTTGCTGCTTTGATAGACAATGAGAAACATGGTAAAAGGTGAGACTGTAGGTTTCACTAAAGAGAGAGTATTGAATAGTTCCCAAATCAAAGCTTAGCTCTGGAAATCCATTACTTTATAAGAGGAGTATGGAAAAATGCCATCTTTGAATTGAATGTGAAAGGACAACATTTGCCAAAGATTTCTGGTAAAAGAGAAGGCTACCTCCTGTTGACTAAGGATCCTTTGAACCTTAAGGTCCTAATATAAGACTGGAAAAGGTACAGCTGAAATTATGTGAACTGATCACAGCACATAACACCCAAGTGAAGAACAACTGCTGAGTTACAACTAAGTCTAGCAAGCCAAGACATGGAATTGAGAAACATAGCTATCCTGGTTTCATCTAGAATAAAGTTCATTTTCACCCTTGTAGCTGGTATAGAGCTGTGTTTTAGATTTAGGATGAAAATAATCTTGATGACACACTGATCTTATAGTTGTTGCTGACCCATGTTTGTACTGTTTAAAATAAATCGAGGACTTTTCAGCTTCTCATGCTGCCCTGCCTTCAGAGGATAAGTGTGCACAAGGAGCAGGGAGGGAGTATAGTCAGGACAGCTGATCCAAACAAGATGGTCTTCCACACTATGTGATAACATGCTTATTATATAAACTTGGGGAAGTTGTCTGAGAGGCGCCATGGCTTGGGTATTAGCTGGGCACTAGTCAGCAGGTGGTGAGCAATTGCTTCTGTGCATCTCTGTTTCTGTATATTTCCTTATTAGTAGTATTTTCCGTTCCTTTTCTGTCCTATTAAACTGTCTTTATCTCAGCTCATGAGTTTTAATTTCTTTTTTTCATGGTTGTCTCCCCTGTTCCACAGGGCAGGGGAGAGGAAGGGGGGTGAGCAAATGACTGCATTGTGCTTAGTTGCCAGCTGGGATTAAACCATGACAATAATGGTCTTATGTTTTCTATTTACTCATTGCACACTTAAGATCAGAATCATTCTTGATGGATTCCATAGACAACTGTGAGGCTGACCTGAGGCTGATGGTTTTAAGGACCTTTAGATACAGGCTCTGGGAGTAAAATTATGAAGTAAATACATATAAGTTAGCCTTGCTATGAATTCCTTTAAGTTATAGCTACAGCATCTTTGTGATAGGACCACAATGAAAAGAGAAATCCAGCAAAGCCAAAGCAAATAAACAAATTAGCTGATTTGTGATCCAGTGTATGTATCATTACAAGAGTTTCTCCAGTCTGAATTGTAAGGGATAGAAGGAAGAGACTGGTCTTGTTTTCAAATATTGTTTGTATATTTTGCATCAAACAGTTACTTGATAGAATTCCAAACCTATTCTTGAAGAACAGCCCAAATCCAGGACATCTGGATTGAAAGCTCCTGTTGTTAATCTGTAGAATCTATGCTTTCTCCTCAGTGTTTTCTCTTTGGCCAATGAATTTTGAAGTTGTTTTGTTTTTTTTACCTTGACAGTGAGGCAGGTTCAGCAGAAAGAGTAGAAGTAATGTTTTTATTGAATCAATAGCTTGATGACCAAGTAATTTAAACTCCTCTGCTGCTGCACAGAAAGCTGAATCCTGAGCAAAGAACATATTGTAAATGCAGGGGCTCCTTCATTGTGTGTGCTGCCTATCACAGTCCCAGGAGTCACTTGAAAATGATTTGCAGAGTCACTTGGGGATGGTTGTGGAAAACTACTCTACTTTCAGATTCTTTTTGGAAGTTAACTGTGGGACTATTTTTAAACTCCTTAGCACTGTCAGAAATGCTTTCTGTTGGTGGGCACTACTCCTCAGAACAGTACAAACTGGTGCACAGGGAAAAAAACATTCTGGAAGGCCCCGAATGAATGCTTGGGCTCAGAATAACAACACAGAGCAGTTAGAGAAATATTCATTCAGGTGAAAATCACTGTTGTAATGAACCCTGTGTTTTAATTTTTTAGAAATGCATGCCTAAAGTGTCAGGGGAAAGCAAAAGCAGCTTCTCTGCATAATGGAGGATAGCCTAGGAGCCAAGGGTGACCTCCACACAGGTGGAGTGCTCATCAGATAGGCACTGTCCCACATGGTCTAAACAGGACCAGGTTGCTGCAAGTGGCAGTTAAGATTTACGGATGCTCTTGGGATCCTGACATAAGGACACCACAGTCTGAGCAAAAGATGTCATGCTTCTAAATCTTACTAGTTTTGCTTCTTAATTATTTACTGTAGTATGGCTTCAATTTCAAACCACAGATCAAACATCTGAAAACTGATGACAATTTGTATTTGGATCCAAAGACCCTTATTGCTATGGGCTGTTTTTTTGGAAGCAGACTGGAATTTTGTGCTTTGTTGCATCTTTTCAAAGCAAATTCAACCCTTGTGTGTCCTCAGGCAGGTTTACAAATGACTGTCACTTGAAGGATTCTTGGTTTTAGTGGCAGCTATTCATGGTATCTCAGGATGCCAAAAGCACCACGCAGTTCTTGTTATTTAGGTTGCATACTGCATCATCGGGAATTTGTAAGACAAAACAATGCCCATTACTTTTTGAACTGAGATTATTTGTCCCACAACTGCTGACTCCAAAGTAATAATTAACTAAGCACACTCTTTCCTGATCAATTGATAATGTTAGCAAAAAACAAAGGGTAGTTTGGCATGACTGAAGGTGTCTTCTAGCAGAAATATATGATCAAGGTATTGATTACCTATAATCAGTAAAATTCTGAAGTGCCATAGATGTTTTGGCCTGATTTCACTGTTTAGGAAATATCACTGTAAAGACATCATATTACTGCATAGGTCTTGTTATAGAAACTGAAGATATTAAATTGAAACAGATGTGTTGATTTCAGCTTGGCTCAAAACACATGCAAGAAACCAATGTTTGCCAAAAGGAAAAGGATAAAAATCAGTTGATAAAATGTTATTTTTGTGCATCTGAGATAATTACAACCAGTGGGCAGTGAAACAAAATTAAAACCTATAAAGAATAAGCTGGCAGCAGCTGACAGTAGATGCTACAGTGGGAGGTAACAACCCTTGCCAGTGAACCAAGCCAATAGGTGAGTAGAACTATATAAGGAAAAACTGCATTTTCTGTATACCCAAAGACATAAGATTTAATACTTATTCATGATGACTTTCATGTCTTCAGTATGTATTAATTGTTGTAATGTTAGCCTTCTTTTTAAACTGTATCCACAGTATTTCACCTAATGACCTTATGCAGTACTATGTCTCTTGCAAGTAAACACTTCTCTTTTTAATTTAAATTTATTGCATTTTAATTTGAAACCCTAAGTTGTTACATGATGGTACAAATTTAATAAGAGATTGCTTTATCACTGTACCAGTAGCAATTTTGTACACCTCCATCAAGTATCCTGTTGCTCCTGTCCTATCTGGGTTCATCTCTCATCCAATATAAATCCCACATTACCTTTACCTCTGCTCTGAACTTCATCAATTTCTGCTTTATCTTTCTTGAGAGTGAGTCAACCACAACAGAGCTCAGTATTACAAGTCAGAATTGATCCTTTTTATGTGATGCTATGTATTTCTTTTATTGTTTCTATCCATTTAAAAATGTAGCTTTTAAAGTAATTAAAAAAAAAATATTAAAATATGCTTAGCAGTTCCAGCATGCAAAAGCACATGCAAAGTGAATTTTTATTTGGCCCTTTCAACAAATTTTTATAGCAACACTATCTTTTCCTCAAGAACTGAAAACTAATAACCTCTGTCAAATTGGGCAGCACTATGTCTAAGAAACTGTTAGAGGAAATGTTGATTAGTGAGCTAAAACAATAGCCACAATGTGCTGTTGATCATCCCAGGCAGGCAGTTATTGAGTTTATCTACAAGATACCTCTTAAACAGAATGCATTATCTAGTTAGATTCAATAACATAGAATCACATTCATTTAGAGGAGAGGATGGAATTATATTTTGAGTGATGCTCTAGGGAGAGTAATAGAGTGGGTATTAATGTTTTTAGTTTAGCAGCAGTTATTTTTTTTTCTGAATTAGGGTTCTGAGTATACTTACTGTGATATCAAAGGAAGTCAGTAAAGTATTTAAGTATTTCAATAGGTCTTAAAAGCACTTGAGATTATCATGGAAATCAACAGAAGATAGGTTTGGGCAATTTTAACAGGGGCCTATCTGCATCTTAAAATGAATAGACATGGATTTCATGCTGTACAAGGATCAGCCTTTCTCCTCTGTATCCTTCATTTGGAGTGTAGTACAAAGTGTAGATCTGTATGTTAAGCCTAATTCAGCCTATGTTTTATACCAGTCTCAAATATAAGGGCATGCCCTGCACGTACTACGTAAGAGTAATGCCAGATTCTGCTTTGCCCAGTGGGAGCAGAATAATACAAGAGTACTTTAGGATCTGCTGCTGTTCAGGAGCTATGTGGCCAGTCATTATCAAAACAGGATTAGCATTGTATACAGGTTTGTCTTAGTCTTCTGTCTTTGATGGCTGTTCTAGCCATATCTCTGAAGATTTTAATTTTTTTTAATTTTGTGATGGAAGTCCTCCAACAGGAGACATTTACATGAAGGTGATCAACACTAAATTAGTTAAGACAGATCTCATACTGAATCAAACTTGTAGTGTCTCTATTTGTTTCATTCCATACTTAGTCTGTATTTTGACAATCCTGCTAGATCAACAAACCTAGTAAATCAACTATTTTGCTTTGAGAAAATATTACTTTATTGTTAGTATTTGCAGTCCTATAATATTTCTCAATTTCCTCCAGGCTCTTCTCTAAACCAATTTCCATATAACAAAATAACAAAAATTATTACAGGTAATTGTTTGCTTGAATCAGCTGTAGCCAGAATTTTGTGCCAAGCTGATATGGCAACACAATTTGTTAACTGATGCTATTATAAAGATTAACCTTTCTTTATAAAATCCAGTTCTGTTTTAAGAAAGCCAACTTGTAGGCAGCTGACTTCTTTTTCTTTTCTTTAAGATAGAAATATGCCACAATAAAGCATTTATAAGAAGATGAATGATGCCTAAAAGCTATGTTGGAACAGTCAACCCACAGCCTCACTTTTTATTTTTATTTATTTATTTTTTTAATTTTAGTATTAAATCTATAATTAATCCTCACACCAAATGTATGTGACTCAGACACACTGACAGAGGGCTTATGACAAAACATGTTATTGTTGATGCTGTAGAAGATGCACTGTGAGCATCTTCCAAGGCTTGGAGAACACGCCGTTGTTTAAGCTCAGTAATCACAAATCACAACCAAAACTGGCTCAGCTCACTCTTCAAAGCAACCTTTTTCCTCTCTCTCTCTTTTTTTTTTTTCCTTTTTTTTTCGAGGATGAATCCAGTTCTTGACAAAATTCCAGAAGCATCTCTTTTTCTGTTTGCTCTTTTTCTATATTTAGACGATCAGCAAGGGTGACTAGCGCTCAGGTAAAGCAGCTGACCAGCCTGGCTTCACATCTCTATTTGCATCTCTGAAACCCTGGAGGACAGAAAAGTGTTTTAATTGGCAAGTCAACCTCAGCAGGAACATGCTTTTAGGAAATGAGGCCTACACCATTGTCTTCACACTGGGCACACTTGCTCTGGTTACCATGGTAATTTGCTGGGGCATGCTAAGTCCAATGATGTGGAAAACAAGATGGCTTCCTCATTTGTTTAGCCTTAAGGAAAATTACAGATATTAACAAATCATTACAGGGCTAAGAGACACTCCAAAGACTTGACCTAAATAAACAGCATCATGTCAGATTTCTAATAGCTGCTTAAGTTTCACTTCCTGAGAGTCCTTACTCAATGAAGGTTTTATTACCCCAAATATTTGTTTTTCTCCAACTGCAAGTAAAATCCTGTACTTTGAATGTTAAGGCAGACCTTCTATTCAGTGAGGTGACTTTAATTTGTCAATCACTTGGCAAGAAATTTAAATGCTAAAAACCAACGGCGTGTTGTTGCTCATATTGGTGGGGTGAGGTCTCAGGCTCTTCTGTCTCTGGGGGGCTGGGAAGGGTGATGTGTCTCTGAAAGAGGAAGCGTTGCATTTGAAGTTGGTGCTTTGAGGATGGGGGAAGACAAAAATTAAATGCAGGCATGAGAAAAAGTGTACTAACGAATGAACCCATCTGTTAAAAATATAGGAGGAAGTGGCAGCCAAAATCTGCAACTGCAGATATGCTGGTGGTAAGCTCATATGGGGGAACCACAAGGTCAGTAGAAAAATAGATTATGACTTTCAAGTTTTCTCAGTTAAATGGTCTGTAATTTCAAAGCAGTTGGTTAGCTGGTGCTGTTGGCTTCCCCAGGGCCTGCTCCCTGGGGAATGAAATATGAAGGTGAGGAATTTCACAAGTTGCTGAAATAAACTGGGGGCTTCAGGCATCCGCTGGAATGTGAACAATGGTAGAACCCAATTAAATGAGAAAACACATGGAATAAGTTTACTGCTTCCTTGATTGAAGCACATCAGTGACAGATACACATACATAGGCACACGCTCCCCATCTTGCTCTGTAAATTTTAGTACATGCCCAGAGAAACTATGACTTCTGCTTCATTTCCTAGCTTTAAAATGCAAGTGCTGTTTTTTTTTGTTTGGCCTAGGAATCAGGGAGGTGCTGGATGGACATGCCTAAATTGTATTCAAAGCAGGATGATTTTCTGAACTGTTCAAAATACCAGCACTGAGTTATTTTTAAATGCAGAAAAGCTGTCCAAGGACTGCAAGATCTAATTAAAAGAGATACTCTGCCCACCAAAAAAAAAAAACCCAAAATAAAAAATTAACCATGCTCCAATATCATTGTACTTATGTTGAGAATCTGGATTGCTCAGATAATTATTGATTATTTGGAAGGTGACACTCTATATTTCTACGTGCTTTGTTGCTCTAAAATTAATCCTTGCAATTGAAATACCTGCATATGCTTCCATTGTTTTTCAAGGCTATATGAAATTTCAATTTCAACAGTCAAAGCATACATTTGCTTAGCAGGGGGGAAAGGAATCATAGTGGATCAAGACACAATACAAACACCTGAATTTTGTTTGTTCATAATATTCTGGCTTTTTAAAATGATATTAATTTATCATGATACAGTAAACCCTATGCCAGGTATGCCATCTGCATACATGATTGCAGTTGCATTTTTCCTTTTACATTGTGCATCAATTAAGAAAAAAAAAAAAACCAAAACAGTGGGACTGTAACTAATTTATTTTCTTGTTGTACCAAATATATGTAATTCAAATACCGTTAAATAAACAGGATAAAAATATTATCTGTGATGTCACGCATTAGTTTTATGACTGGTTTATCCCAGATGGCTTTTCTTTCTCTCTTTCTTTCTTTCTTTCTTTCTTTCTTTCTTTCTTTCTTTCTTTCTTTCTTTCTTTCTTTCTTTCTTTCTTTCTTTTCTTTCTTCTTTCTTTCTTTCTTTCTTTCTTTCTTTTCTTTCTTCTTTCTTTCTTTCTTTCTTTCTTTCTTTCTTTCTTTCTTTCTTTCTTTCTTTCTTCTTTCTTTCTTTCTTTCTTCTTTCTTTCTTTCTTTCTTTCTTTCTCTCTTTCTCTCTTCTCTCTTTCTCTTTCTCCTCTTCTCTCCCCTCTCTTCTTCTCTCTTCTCCTCTCTTTCTCCTCTCTTCTTTTCCTCTCTCTCCCTCTCTCCTTCTTTCTCTCTTAC
>NW_027142354.1:11929844-11978879 GCF_026170545.1 Melanerpes formicivorus
AAGCACTCATGTCAATGCATTATCCTTATTAACTGGTGAGATTTACAAGTTGAGGAGAATAAGAAAATTCTGCTTTGGTTGTGGGTAGATGTAAACCAATTTTGTGTTCCAAATTATGTAATCAGAGATGTGGCTTTGCAACTGAAATATATCCAAATATTGGTTCTTTGGGTATAAGGCCACAAATATCCTGAGAATCAGTCTTTCCATGTGAATTCTGCTATATTCTAAATCTGTTTCTTGAGAAGGCCAGCCTCTGACTGTAAATGCTCCTGTTTTGAAACATTTGACTTGTTTTCACTAAGCACATTAGTTACAGGGAAATGTGAACACATATAAAGGATAAATTAATCCCTGCACATTTTTCAACAGTGAATGCTTGGTCCAGTTAAGCATTACAAAAAGCTCTGGTTGCGCTGTTATTTCTAATTGAAATTGTCTATCACAGTATCATTGAGTTCTCAATCTTTTACTTCTGGAAAGAGGAAGTATAATTTAAACTATATCCTCAGACCTTCATCTTGCTAAGGGGTGAAAAATCACCAATAGCTGATGCAGGAAGAGAGGTTACATAGTAAAAGCAGAGAAGGAAAGAGCATTCAAAAAATAGAAAAAAGGAACAACAAAACTGAAGATAAAGATGTTAGTAGAAGGCAACAATGGAAAAGTGGATGTGATGACTTGAAAAATGCTAGAAGATCATTCAATTATTTTTGCTAGGAAAGATCAAATTGCTGGATATGGTTTTGTGCTAAGTTACTTTGTAAACCTCTCGGTAAGTAATCACCTCTTCTGTTCTGGTGCAGAGGAAGAGTAACACATTTTCCCCTTTAATTACTCAATGTCTTTATTTCTGAATGAATTCTGGACAATAGAGGCTCTGTAGAATGGGGTGCTGTAGAATTGTCTCATGAAATTCTCGAGTGACTGTAGCTACAAGGACTGCTAGGAAGGGACAAAGCCTGGCTACAAGTATGTGATCTGTGGAGCGTTCTCTTTCAGGAGCGTTCTCTTTCAGCCAACAGCTCTGCCTCTCCTTAGAGTGCCTGTTGCTATTTCTAGATTTCTTACTCTTTTTGTTTCCATGATGGTGGCTCCTATGAAAAGAAGTTATTTTTATATTGTGGAAATGATTTGCATATTCCCTGTGGTTTTGGACATGTGGTGGATCATGGAAATCAGAAGTCTGTTTAATGTCAGTCAGCAAAAGACAACAATGACAACAACAAAAGAGAATAAGAGAAAAAAAAAGGGGGGGGGGGGAGGGGGTGGGAGGGAAAAAAAAGAAAAGGAGAAAACATTTTCTGTCTGAGCAACTGATATTTTTCTCTGGAATGAAGAAAACAAGTGAAGGATGAAGTTACCTCATCACATGAGCATCCTCGAGGCAGGGTGGGGGTGGGGAAGGAACCAATCTGGAACCAATTCTCAGAGGCAGCCTAAAGCTTTTAACTGTGAAGTGGTTGAGAATCCTTGTCCTAACTTATACTCGGGCAGAAGCAAATGAGATTTCCCACCCTGGGGGGCAGGTGGTAGAAGAGATTTTGTCTTAACAGTCTCCCATGTCAGAGCCAGGCTCTGTTCAAATCAAGGTTAAATTCAGCATGGCTTTTCTATTGGTCTTTGTTTTCCCATGTGTTTTGGGAGATTATTATCTTTTGCCATGTCCAGAAGCAGCTACTACCACTGTGTGCTCTTCAGTCTGTATTTAGGAAATTCAATTCTTTATTATTTCAGGCAAAGCACTCAGTAACAACTAGTTAAAACTGTAGTTATTATTGCTATTGTTGTTATTATATGATGTTCACAACTTTCTGAAATGAGTCTTGTCTTGAATTCTACTAGTGTAGTTCCTGTCTAGTACAATTTTTATTGAAAACTTGAACAGAAAAGATGAGCAATTTCTGAACAAGTCAGAGAAAAAAAATGTACACCCCCTCTTTTTTTTTTTTTTTTGTTTTTTCTTTTTAAGAAATCCTTTTTCATTTTATTAAGAAGAAGATTTGAGAGGTGTCATTCGACATAGAAAGTCTTCACTAAGAGGCAGAAAACCTTAGGCCGCTGGAGAAAGAAATATTTTCTGTGCTATGTAGTAATTCTGAACTTCAGAATATGATCCAGTCATTTAGAAATGCACTACAGCTTAATAACTCTAACACCACAGAGAGGCATGAAGTTGAAAGTAGTTGTGGAATTCTGGTGATGGTAATCCCTTTCTCTTTGAGGAATGACCGTGGAGACTTCATTTTACATTTGTGTACATTTTTACTTTTAATTCATATTAATAAGCTTTCTCTCAAATCTTTGCTATCAATCTCTTAAGACTTTCTCCTCCCCTTAATGTCATGATGTGCCTGATGTCATTATTTGCCCCCAAAGCAGACATATTTCTTTTTTGCCTCTTTATATCCTCTCTCCCTCTACAAGTGATGCTTCTTTAATTGCCTGCCATTATAACAGATGTGTATCACTGACACTCATCCCTAAATGCCAACTTACAACCAGGCATTAGCCACTCTCCCCCCTTCTCACCGTGGTTGTTTGTTAGACATTTTAGTGTTTACCCTTTCTGCTGTCCTTTCCATACCCAGTAATTGAATGTTTAATTCTTTCATTTCAGTGTACACAAACAGATTTTTCAAAATCCATTGCTGCTCTCTCCAGAGACCAGTCTTCACTATATCTATTTTTTCTTTTTTTGCTGTTTTCCTTTAGGTGTTACCTTCTCTATCTCATTGCCTTGTTTCAAATTATGGTATATGTTAGTTGTGTTTGGATAGATGGTTGCCCAAGACACCAGAACAATGTTTAAATTACCATGGTCAGACATCAGCTGCTTTCTCCCAAGAGTGCAATTCCTCCCCTTTGTAAAAATATCCCTTTATTTCTGCTCAGCTTCATGTAAAAGGCTGAGTAACACATACCACATGGGTACTTCAGGTTGACATCTGTAAGAAATAATTTTTCAGAAAGTGGATGGTGCCACTATGAGAATCCAGGGGGGTTTTCTAACGTGCAGGTGTTTGGAGAAGACAACATGGATTTGGTAAAGACTTTAATGATGACAAAAGAGTACAGAGATTCTAGTTTTCATTACAGTTCTAATAATGACTGCCTTATCCCCTTTGTGTGTGTCTGTGTGTGTGTTTTTGTTGTTGTTGTTTTGTTTTGTGTTTTTTGGTGTTTTTTCCCCGCTCCAGATTGCTCTTGAGAAATGATTGCTGGCATTTGCAGGCAAAAAACCCAAAACAACAGCTGGGCTTTACTTCCAGATATTAAGCTGGGTGTAATCTAAATATCTTGTAAATATTTTGTGTTAAATCAGTCTGCTAAGCTTGTTGTGCATCCCACAACCTTTGCACAGATCTTTAAAGAAAATGTTAGACTGATCTGTGCTTGCCAGCACAAAATTGGGTTCAGGATGTAAGAATCACAGAATTACAGAATGGTAGGAGTTGGAAGAGACCTCTGGAGATCATCTAGTCAAACACTGCTGCTGCTGCAGGTACTTCAAGATCAGGTTGCACAGGAATGTGTCCAGGCAGGTTTTGAAAGTCTCCATAGAAGACTCCACAACCTCTCTGGGCAGCCTGTTCCAATGCTCCATTAACTTCAGAGTGAAGAGATTTTTTTTTCCTTAAGTTTAAATGCAACCTCCTGTCTTGTACTTTGTTTGTACCTGTTGCCCCTTGCCCTCTCACTGGGCACCACTGAAAAGAGACTGGCCCCATCTTGATGACCTCCACTCTTTAGATATTTATATAAATTTATAAGATCCCCTCCCAGTCTTCTCTTTTCTAGGCTAAAGAGCCCCAGATCTCTCAGCCTCTCCCCATGAAGGGAGGTGTTCCAGTCCCCTACTCACCTCCGTTGGACTCTCTCCACTAGTTCCCTCTCCCTCTTGAACTGGAGAACCCAGAATTGGATACAATACTTCAAGTGTGTCCTTACCAGGGCAGAGAGTAGAGGGGAAGGAGAAGGTCCCATGACCTGGTAGCCACACGCTTCTTAACACACCTCAGAATCCAGTTGGCCTTCTTGGCCATGAGGGCACATTTCTCGCTCATGGTGAACTTTCTCTGTGGAGATGTTTTCCAGCAGGTCAACCCATAACCTGTACAGGTGAAAGAATGGAGCAATAAAATCGAATGTCTGGAAACACAGAGGCAAACTCTTTTTGGGTAGCCAGGAACTATTCTGCACTGCTATCAAGCCAGGACAGGAAGCATGGAATTATCAACTGGAAACTGAAATTTTTCTCTTCAAAATCCTGCCTAGACACAGGAATCTTATCTTCAGCAACAAATGGGCTGAAGAGAGTGACCAGCATGGTTTGTTGTCTGGGAAGGAAGAACATGGAAAGGAGTGCTAGCGGAAGGGCAGCAGCTCACATTTTACTCAGTGCACAAAAATAATGTGTTTCCTTTTTTGTTGGCTGGCAGAAGTGCACTTTGATTTTCATCTCACTCTCCACAAAGTCAAATACTTTTCCCTACCTGTATATCTCCACTTAAAAACTAAGCAAATCAAGAATTTGCCAAAGGTTTCCCTACTGACCTCAGCCAATTGTCTTGTTTCCTTTTCTGCCATGAGCTCCCTTAGGTCACTTTTGTGCTCTGGCTTGTAAGATTCTGAGAACTGGATTGTACTTTTAGCACTGACACATAAACACTGACAATTTAAGTCATGTAGGAAGACTGTAGGGCATTCAGACATGAGTCCGTTGAAGACTGGCTGTCCATCCAAAATAGGATGCATAATTGTGTAATGCATTGCACTTTCTAGCTGTAGACTTTGCTTCTCTGTCTCCCTTTTGAGCAAATATTTGGGAACTCTGGTATGTGCCTATGTCTCTATTAGGGCTGCAGTTCTAAACTGTGTGTTGGAGCCAGTCATAGAGTGCAGTTTATTCAGAACCATATATTGAGGATGTTTTGCAAGCTAGTGAAATTTTAGGCAGCAAGGCTATGATTAATACTTTGGCATGTAGGCACTACAGCTTTTTAAAAAGAGTAATCAGTGGGAGCTTGCAGGAGTTGTAAACTGAGGCCTGAAACATACTATTCTTGTGCAGTCTTAAAAGGAAAAGAAACTGTGTACATTTTCAATCTGGCAAAAATTTGACAGTAACATTAGAACATATGTCTTCAACAAAGCATTCAGAAACATTTCTAACTAAACAAAGCCAGCTAGCAGCAGACTGAACTTGATTTACAGCAAAAGGCAAAAGCCAACAAAATACTGCTAATTCCCAATTATTGTTAAAAACTTTACTCTACTATTGCTAACTATTAGTGAGTGCCAAAAGCAATATACACGCTGCCTTGCATTTTCGTATTTTACATATCTAGATTTGAATTTTCAAAATCCTTAGGTGATATGGATTTGGTTTTTTGTTTTAATTCATGCTTCCTATACAGATAATATATGTCCATGTGTGTATGAATTACGTGTGTGTGTGTATGTATGTATATGCTTGTATGTATTCATAGTATTGAGAGGGAAAATATTTGAGTACGTAATTAATGGTTTTGTTGGACTCATGCATAGAGTACCAAATGGAAGACATTTGGTAAAATCTTCACCAGTTGAGTTCAATTTTTATAAAAATAGAATAGAATAGAATAAACCAGGTTGGAAGAGACCTTCAAGATCATCGTGTCCAACCTATCATCCAACACCACCCAATGGGCAATCACTCTCTCTGTGTAAAACTTCCTCCTGACCTCCAGCCTGAACTTCGCCTGGCGCAGCCTGAGACTGTGTCGTCTTGTTCTGGTGCTGGTTGCCTGGGAGAAGAGACCAACCTCTGTCTGTTTACAACCCCCCTTCAGGTAGTTGTAGAGAGCAATAAGGTCACCCCTGAGGCTCCTCCTCTCCAGGCTAAGCAGCCCCAGCTCCTTCAGTCTCCCCTCATTGGGCTTGTGTTCCAAGCCCCTCACCAACTTCATTGCCCTTCTCTGGACTTGTTGCAGCAAGTCAACATTCTTCCTAAACTGAGGGGCCCAGAACTGGACACAGTACTTGAGGTGTGGCCTAACCAGTGCAGTGTACAGGGGCAGAATGACCTCCCTGCTCCTGCTGGCCACAGTGTTCTTAATGCAGGCCAGGATGCCATTGGCCCTCCTGGCCACCTGGGCACACTGCAGGCTCATGTTCATCCTACCATCAACCAGCACCCCCAGGTCCCTCTCTGCCTGGCTGCTCTCCAGCCACTCTGACCCCAGCCTGTAGCACTGCATGGGGTTGTTGTGGCCAATGTGCAGAACTTGTCACTTGGATGTGTTAAATCTCATGCCGTTGGACTCTGCCCATCTGTCCAGCCTGTCCAAACTCCAAAACTCCAAAACTGATGCAGATGAATGCCAAAGTCATGTTTCAGGCTGATGAGAGGCTGCTCTTTAGATTAATGTTTACCTAGAGAGACTTAGCAGTGGAAATTCCCAAAATGCCCAAGTGCCTGAGAAACAAAGGTTTTATCGAACTCAACCTACCTGTACCCTACTAGAGGAGGGATATCTTATACTCAGCTGTTTCACAGACAAAAAATTGGAAGCAAAAGTCCAAACTTAAAGCAATGGAATCCAGTAACTCTCTCTCCCATCAGGAATCCACCTCAATCCACCACAAAAAAGGGCTTTCTGTTAGCATCTGCCAAGGAGAATACATGGGATGCAATGGGCTGGCCTGAGGAATGGCTGGTTTATATATATCATTTGTTCTGTCTAAGAGCCACTTCTGAGGAAAGGAAAGGCATGTCATGAACTGGAAAAGAGTTCCTTATAGGAACAGTGTCAGAAAGTGTGTATGGTTTAACATTCCTAGGGTGAGTAATAATGTTGAAGTAAGTCAATGTCTTCTTGTGTAAGTATGTGAAAGTTAGAGGCGAAAGGACTGCCATGTGTCTCCTTCTAAGCTGTGAAAGAGAAGAACCTGTTTAAGAGTCTCACATATGCAAGAGGACTGATAATTGTCTTAGTGCTACACACATTTTTATTAAGAAGTGAAATAACAAAAACTGCAGCAGTTAACCGATAGAGCTATCAGAGAGGTCTGTGGGAAAGAGGAAGACAGACAAGTAGAAATAGCTTAAACTGAATTTTTTATGTGGGAAAACTTGACAGTCTCAAAATAGGAAGGAGATGTTACTGCAGGAAGAAGGAAGCAACTGGTTGGTGTAGCTTTGCCAAAGAAGGTTGTGAGGCAGTTGTACTTTATAGCTTAAGTAGTGCATATTTGCCAGTTAGTTTACTTAGTTGCTTTACTTCTCCTTTTAATAAAATATTGTTTGTTGCCATTGATATGAATTTGTAAGTGGAGATAAATAGCTCACTGAGCACCAGTAGTCTCATTTAAATTCCTGGGTGAGAGGCTGAACTTGGATTTCACTGAGAATCCAAATCAGATGGGACCAGCCCCTTGCTACCAGGTCTAGGGGGAAAAAGTTCCCAAGAACGTGCAGTCCTCACTTACCTGGGTGTGGTAGTATATTGAAGTACACAATGTGTGCTGAGGAGGTCATGTTACAAGGACATGGCAAAACTGAGAGCGGGGAAGTGATACTACCTGAGGGTGACACAGGCACAAGCTTACCTGCCTTTGAAAATGCAGCCCTGGTAAGGTTTGTTGATGTTGTCTCCCTCCCCAGCCTGAGCCATGCTTTGACATGTCCCAGATTTCTGCTCTACAGCCTGGCAGCCACAAGCAGATGGAAATGACAGATGCAAAGTTTTTCACCCATAAAACCCCTCTAATTTTTTTCTAGGAACATTGAGTCCTCTCCAAAGAAGTCATTAAAGTGTTGTGACAAGGTGAATGGACAGACCCCAGTTTGTCAGGAGTTAAAACTGGCTCAGTCAGCTGGAGGCTTATGAGCCACTAGCTACCGAGATTGTCATTTCCCCTCAGGAAATACCTGCTGGTGTACCAAGGGTAATTGCTAGCAGTCAGCTGTATTTCCAGAGGGTGGGTATATAAAATCATCAGAAATAGACTGAACTGTTCCTGGCAGGAGGCAATAGGGATTGTGTGTGTGTGTGTATCTTAATGAAGGATCTTAATGCAATGTGGCCTTTTGTTTCAGTTCAGTTTTCAACCCTGCTTGTAGATCATCCTTAGTTTTCTGCTGAAGCTTGAATTTTACAGGCTTCTTATCTGAGGCCACCACTTGCAACACTGGCTGGTTTGTCACAAGTATTCTCCAAAACAGTAGATAATTATAGCTTCCTGAATGGCTTGGTGTCACTATGTGGTTTTGCTTCTAGAATACTTGAAATAACATTCCTAAATGCCCTTCACTTTGTTATGCTCTTGCCAATCTTTCACAAAAGGAGTAAATCCCCTTGCTTTCCTGTGCCTTAGTTAAACTATCCATGAAGTAGGTATATCAAGCAATACCTACTGTCTACCCTTTAAAGTTCATTCTAAAATTTACAACATTATAAAGATGAAAAGCAAGACAAAAAATTCAGAAGTACTGGTGCAATCAGTTTAAAGATTTGCTCCCTCTCCTGTCCAGGCAAAACTGTCCTCTGAATATTGCAGCCTGTTTGTGTCAGCCTGTCAAAGCATTCTTTTGGCTCCAACCTTTCCATGGTAATAAAGTTCCCAGAAGTGCAATAAAGCCAGACATTCAAAAGAGGACATCCTACCCAAACCTTCTCTCTTTGTTTGGGTACATCCTCACATATCCAGGCTTTCAGTCATGTTGCCCAGTTTTTTTTCCTCCTTTTCTCAAAAGTCTCCTCCCCACAGCAAGTAGTCACTTGTCTGTAACCTCACAATGAGGCTCTCCCGGTGTCTCCATCCCCTCTCACCTCCCTCTTACTGCTTGACATCTGCTGCAGATGTATTTGAATAGGAACTAATTCCTTGCCAGTGGAGAGACCTTGCATTTGTCAAACAACAAAGTGAGCGTCACTTGCTTGTGCAGCTCAGTTTAGGTGTTTCTGGGATGGACTCAATGCTTGCATGCTCTCCAAAATGACTGGTAAAATCTGTCATATATTAAACACAGATTAAGGTGATTTTTGAGCAACAATGAATATATAATAAATTATCAGAGTTCATGAGCCATTTGCTAAGAAGTCACACTAGGGAAAAAGGAAAATATTAATGAATAAACTATTCATAGTGCAGGTGCTTCTCCAAAACATGTTTTTGTCAGAAACTGGGATAGGATTCAGAAGTACATTTTTGTTACTTACTTTGTTTCTTTCCTTCTTGTATTTGCTTCCTGAGATGAAAGAAAATACCTCCTCCCAGACTACTGGGGTGTCTTATGAGCAGTGAGGTCTTCTGTGAATCATTCATCTTCAGATACTCAGTTTATAAGGAAACCTTAAGAGTTTGCATGTATATATAATCATAGATGCATATGTTTGGAAGGAAGGAACCTTAGAGATCATCTATTTCCAACTGCCCTACTGTGGGCTGAGACACCCTGTGTTAGACTATGTTGCTCAAGGCCCTCAAGCCTCAGCGTGGCTTTGAACATGTCCATGCTGCAGTCTCCACTGCTTCTGGGCAGGCTGCTTCAGTGCCTCACCACCTTCATGGTGAAGAATTCCCTCCTAACATCTAATCTAAATTTAGCTTCTTCCAGTTTGAAGCCATTACCTTCATCACCTGTCACAACATGCCTTTGTCAAAAGTGCCTGTCCAGCTGTTCCATATGTAGGCCCCCTTCTAATATGGGAAGTATGTCAGCTTCATTATTTTAATTTCCAGAACTAAGCAAACTCTGAGGTTAAATTGTAAAAGAGCTATCAATTATAAAATTAACAAACAAGTCCAAAATTTTTTTTAGCTTTGCTTAGTGTACTCTTCCTTGGGCAGTCTGTAGGACGCTCAGAAGAGGCCTGAGAAAAGCACATGATTTGATTGCCTAGTTCATTTCCAAAACAGTGTTGAAACTCAGCTCATTGCCTCATTGCCCTTTTTAAGTGGATGGGATCTATTGATGGAAAGAGATGAATTCTCTCCACAACACAGCAGACCTTTGTGAAAATGGATCCCCTTATAAATGGCCCAATCCTCTTCCTGAAAAACAGATGCCAGAAGCAGTTGTGGGACGTTATGTTTCAGCTCTCGAGACTTCCACTTCTAAGAATAAAGCAAAGGAGTCATTATTTATCTAAACAAGGCCTTTATGCTATGGTTCAGTGGCTGCTGGACAGCCATGTGATCTGTCTTGTGTAATGCCCTCACCCCCTCCTTTCCCCATTCGGAGAAGAGAAAAAAGGACTTGTACTAGCTGAGAACATACTTACACATCTCACTGTCTATTGTGCTCAGTTGCTCTGTCTATTATGGTCCATTAGATAAACATGGTGTTGAGCACCCCCTCAGCTGCTGATATGTACAGTGGTGCTGATAAGACGCTCTATGTTTAGAACGGAGGCAATGCGTCACAGACTGTAGGATGTGTTTACATGTAAGTGTGTGCTTTCTCCTCAATATCAGAGAGCCTCCATCACAACCCCCTTCTTTCTGAGGAAAGAGGCATTTTTTAAAATTATAGACTTTTATCTTCTGTGATGATTTTTTTCCTGCTATTTCTCTAAAAATATAGCCTTTTATTTCTGTGCCTGAGGGCAAATGGAGTGAGATATAGACTCTTAATTTTTTTCCTTCTTGTGCAGGAAACTGTACTTCAAATACAGAAGGAAGGAGGCAGTTGACAAAATGTGCACTTTCCATGTGCTACTGAGTCACTTAAAGTTTCTCTGTATAAGGGACAGCTGACCTCTTTCAGGAGACAAATGGTCAAACAAGTTACATTTTACAAAAGCACCTGATCATATTTTTTTCAGATGTGACTTAGGCACTTCAGAGCCAAGGTCTCTTTATTTGATAATGGGGCTTGAGCTTATCTATTCAGGGAGGCATACTGCTCTTCTGTGTTTGGTGTTGACCTCCAGATATGTACACAGCCCAACACAAAAGCTCCTCTTGTGCTTCTGAAAATGTCACACGAAGCACACAGTGCTCTGAAAACCTTGTTCTGTGGAGGACTGGTCCAGGATCAATGAGAACAAGCTTGCAAAGAGCAGACAGATTGGGGAGGGCTTGCCAATGTGAAAGGGCAAATGGTCAGGAGCTGCTTCTTCCTTGATTACACAAAGCAACAAATCAAGAACTGAAATAGTCCTTAAATTAGGAAAAATTAGGTGTTGTTCTGCACACATGGGGAGTTTTCTTTGGACACAAGGTAATGGGCATTGCAATCGTTGTCACAAACCCTGGAAGAAAACCTCAAATTTTCTGTCAAAATTTTCTTGGCCACAGATGTTTACAGGATTTTTTTAATTAGCATTCTAATGTAAGACATACTAGTTACAGTATTTTGCTTTCCAAACTAATGATTTATGATTAAAATATGTCACAAAAAGAATTTACTAAAATGGGAAAACTTTTGTAACGACAATAGTTTCTCATGAACATTTTAGCCTACATTTAGCATTAAACCCCAGATACTTTAAACTCTACAATGTTCACAATTTCTATTCTTCACAGTTTTGTGACTAATTGTATTACTTTTTCTCTTTCTGCTTTGAATCATTCTCAAACCTGGGAGTTTTAATGCTGATAAAGCGACACCACACTGCAGTTATGATTTTACCTGAAAAGTCCTGTTCCAAGATTCCTTTTATAGTGTCATGAGAAATCACATTAATATTGTGCCTTTCATTTCCATGAAAAATTTTGGTGATGATTGCAGATTTTGAAAATCCATACTTTTAACTTCTCATTTCCTGATATTCATACATTTTTCTCTTTTCATCTACTCTGCTTTCAGTGTCAAAGTATGTCATAGTTTTTCTGGTAAAGGATTAATTCAAGCTCAATAAAAATAAGAAAACACAACACAAATAAATACAGAATGAAATTCTGTCCATTGTCTGAATGACACAGCATTTACACAGAAACCTCAGAGAATGCAGGGGATATATTGGATATTTTTAGCTATCAGAAAAATTCTGGTACTTTCCCTTACTGTATTAGAGGCACATTTTTCTCATGTGAGCAAAGTTGAGCATGAAGATGATTTTTGTTATGTAAAAATTATATCAATCACAGTGCAGGCATGTGCCTTTCAGAGTGGGAAGCCCAGTAAGAAAAACGAAAGGCAGGAGATTCTTGCAGCTCCTTGTGTTTATCTCAGGTAGTATACACACCACCAACCAGTGCACAAGTGTAGGGAGACTTGCAGACTGCCAGCCTTTTTTCCTCTGATTGCAGAAGATATATGATGGAGCTTCTGCCTCTTGTGGCCCATTCTACAGCAACAAGAAGGCACACTGAAGCCAGGGGCTCAGGAAGACGGGGGCTATGCAGATGTTCATATGAGGGTCTGGATAGGAAGTAGCCCCTTCAGTGCTCTTACTATGTATGTCTCATTGTGGAGGGCTGGAAGATGACTGAGCCAGGGCAGGCATTGACTTTGGGATAATCAGTCCCCTGTGATTGTCCATCATGTGAGTCATCCTGGGTTTTCCCAGGATGAAAATGTTACTGGTATACCCCCACTAATGTATAGAGAGTTTAAAGGCAGAACTGGAGGAAGGAGAAAAGAAAGAAGACAGGACAGGAAATGTGAGAAAAGAGAGTATCCCAACCTAAGCACTGAAATCTCACTTGGCCCTGCAATTAACAACATAATCCATATAGAATTTACATTCCTTCTGGTCAATTTAGGTACACTGTTCAAGCTAGAGGAACCTGCTTCTTGACTCCTTTAAGTCATCAAAATATTTTCAGCTAGGCACTCTTTTGCTTTTATTCCCTGATTTCCATCCAATCAGATGTTTCTTTTATTTGATACTCTCTTTTACAGCAGAAGTTTTCTTGGGTAGAATGCTCTTCCCAAGCTCAATTAGCATCAGTAGCTCTTTTCTGGCTCTGGCATCTTCAACTGACCTCCCACAGTGGCTGTAAAGTTTAGGCAAGGAGAAAAAGCAGTTACATATAAGAAATAACTAAAATGTAATCCCCAGTGAATGTCAGGTTGCATAGGATGCCTGCTCTCCTTGAATGCCTCTCTGGCAAAAGTATATCTCTTTGTGATAATACCATGCAGTAAAACTAAGCTGAGCCATTCAAGCACAGGTGAAGTGCAATCCTGACAGAAGCAAGTAATCTGAAGTGCTAGTATATATAGTATATACAATCAAATGGCAAACATTCTGTTTCTTTGAAGTAATTTGAGTGAAGAAGAATTCAGCTCTATATACAAAACCATGAGATTATGTTTAGATACAGTTAAGTCAGTAAAACAGTGTATACTTTCTGGTCTAGACTTCAATGCAAGTCCTTCTGATTATTAGGCAGAGACAGCTATAGGAATAATTCTGAATCTGGTTTTATTTTTGCATGATAACACCCACTGCCTTTATATAGCACGTTTTCTTTAGGACTGCCCAGACTTAGCACTGTTCATTAAAATGGAATGAGGACAGAGAACAGAATGAATTATGGGGTGCTGTAGTAGCAAAATACAAACCTAAATAAATAATGAAATATCTTCTACTCCATAACTTTGTGGAATGTTACACTGACATTTCGGTTCCCAGCATTCAGTTCCCACTTTCCTGCACTCAGATGGGTGTGCATTCTCTTCATATGCTTTTCCTTGACCATGTCAAGTGAAGATCATTAACATGAAGGAAATATTTCTCTTTAATGCTGCAAAGTCTACATTACCCCCATGGAAAGCTGTCCAGAACTAGTTTGAGGTTCTCTGGAAAGGCCAGTAGTAATGCCAGGATGTGTGGTCTGTTTCAGTGATAAATGCAATACACTGTTGATTAAATGAACACATGAAATTACAAAATTGCTTTGATGCCAACTATAGCTACAACTGTTATATAGTTCTGGATGGCTCTGCTTAAGCCCTGTGTAATTTTCCTGGTCTAATCTATTCCTGTATGCCAGTGAAGCCTGTATTTTTAAGACCAAATGTTTGATGATGATGATGATTCTTCTCAATATTGGTGGTTTCATGCAGCTTAATAGCTATGTTTTGTACAAAGATTTGCAGCTGGACAGAGAGGGAGGTGTTAGGGAGAAAAAAGTTCTGTGTTTATAATGGCCATTGAAATGCATTATTCAGGCCAAAAATCAGAATCTCAAGAGCATCAATTAACATTTTGTGCATTTTCAACTAGGTGAATTGTAACACCACCTTTACTGCAGTGAATAGGTGTTCAGTCTGGTGTGGAGTAAAGACTGGTTCAAATGAAGATAATCAGGATCTGATTTTTTCTTGTCTGAGGACTTTGAGAACTGCTTAACAAAAGCCCAACCATTAGTCAATAAATGGTCATCTTTCATCAAATAATATGTTCGGCAAATCAGTTATGCTGGTATTCAGTCAGCTGTTCATCAAATGTGCTACTTGGCAGAAAACATTTATCATACAAACATAGCTGATAAATTCCTGATATAATCTCCTATATCTCTATAATCAGATATAATCTGATAGAATCTGCTTTATAAAACTCCCTCCATTCTTTAAAGTCCCATTTTGCTCCCTGTGTCCCTTGTCCCTACCACTCTTGTGCAGCAAGAAGAGTAATTATTTTCCTTGCAATGACTTTGGTATTTCTTCTTAAAGTTTTGGTAGAGGAAATCAGCAACAAGGGCAAAGATCAGAATTTTTTATCTTTCATTGCAGTCTTTACATCTAAACCCACCAGTTTTAAACAGAAGTTTATGACTTCAAGAACCATTGCAGGTGTTGGTGGAATTGGCAAACAATTTAATTCCAGTATGAATTTGTAGTAAACATATACGTCACAGTGTTGTGATAGGATCTTATGTTTGGGATAGGTTTACTACTAGTGAGAGACTCAGGGAGATAAGCATATATCTGATTTGCCTGTGGCAATCGGGCAGTCAAATTATGGGTTGGATGAAACGAGCTATTCAAAGAACGCCTGACACGGGCTAAGGAAAGCAGTTCAATCTTAGGAAACAGAGCTGTGTTCCCTGAGGGCTGCCTCTGCTGGAGAGCTCTGAAATATCCCCTGTCACTTTGCCAAGCTGAATTTTGAGGGAAGGTGTTTGTGTCTGTGTATTTAGAAGTGGTGATGGGGAGGGTGCTGAAAGTCTTTCTAGGGGAGCCTTCTGAGTTCCTTATTCCTTCATGCTGTGCAAAAAAAAACCAACCCAAAACCAACCCCCCGCCAACTCCCTACTTCTTATTGCTTTCCGTCACTGGACTGACACACTTGTTATCACTCTCTGTCTTACAGAGCACATGCAAAAGTGTCTTTAGCCGGCCCAAATTTATTGAAAATAGAAACTGTCAGTGGTACTTTACCCAAAGTCTTTGTCTACATGGTCAGAGCTGACTCCTTACAAAGACTGTCTGACACTAGCCCTTTCTGTTGGAATCTGAGGTCAGCAGAAGTTAGAATGTATCCAAACCAAAAAAAGGCATAAGCTAAACTGCTGTGCAGTGTGTATGCAGTCAAACCAAGCCACTTAGTGAGTAATCTTGTTTCATTTGGCATCATAGGTGTACATTCACATGAACTTCTGAAGAATGCCTTTAAAGTGTAATAAAGAAATTTACTTTCTTCACGCCTAAGCCCTTAGAAAAGGATTATCATCAGGAAGAAGAAACATCATCTTGTACTGTCTAACATATTTTGTCCAGCTTCCTGAGGAAATTAGCTTATCAAATCATGTCTGCTCTGTCTATCACTTTCCCTTTAGCTTCCTTCACAGCCCACACCTTTCATGCCCAGTAAGTGTGAAACCCATTCATCAATTTGGAAATCCTGGTAGCAGAAGGATGAAAAGAATTTAACCAGGATAAACAGCATGCAATGGCTAGGAAGCAATGATAATGAATGTTCTTCTGGGGAGAAACCCATTCTGAGAGGGGACATCTAAGTGGCTAGTCAATATATGTGTACTGATCACTCCAGCATAGCTCTGAGCTAGGCAAGATGCAAAACGCTTCTTGTGCAGCAGGAAAAATGAGGAGAGCAGTACATGAAAGATGATCTTTTGTGGAAATGGAAGGGACCAGAAGTTTTATAAGAAAGAATTAGGGACACACAGGCTTCAAGTTTCATTGTAAAAGGAACAACATGTTTTTAAAAGAAGCCAAAAGTTACGCGCTGTGCATCATTCTGTTTATCTTTGCTGCTGTTGCATGCAGCCCTCCCACAGGACTGGCTGTTTGATGGGTATATTTAGATTACAGTGAACAGATTCCACCACACTGCCCTACAGTACAGGTCATAACTGTGTTGCTTGTTTTCATTTTCAGCAGAAATGTTGAGCATTTTGTATGTGGATCCTTTTTCAAATAAGGATATAAACAGTAATATATCTTATAAAATGTTATTTTGTTTTGGATATTTTAGTTAAAACTAATTGTCTTCTAATTCAGTGTTATAAGCACTGACTATCACAGTATCACAGTATCACTTAGGTTGGAAAGGACCTCGAGGATCATCGAGTCCAACCTATCAACACAGACCCCATGCCTAGACCATGGCATCAAGTGCCACGTCCAATCTCCTCTTGAATGCCTCCAGGGTCGATGACTCAACCACCTCCCTGGGTAACCCGTTCCAATGACGAATGACTCGCTCGGTGAAGAACTCCCTCCTCACCTCGAGTCTAAACCTCCCCTGGCGCAGCTTGAGACTGTGTCCCCTTGTTCTGGTGCTGGTTGCCTGGGAGAAGAGGCCGACCCATTCCTGGCTACAACCACCCTTCAGGTAGTTGTAGAGGGCAATGAGGTCACCCCTGAGCCTCCTCTTCTCCAGGCTAAACAATCTCAGCTCCCTCAGCCTCTCCTCATAGGGCTTGTGTTCAAGGCCTCTCACCAGCCTTGTTGCCCTTCTCTGGACACGCTCAAGTGTTTCGATGTCCTTCTTAAACTGAGGGGCCCAGAACTGGACACAGTACTCAAGGTGCGGCCTAACCAAAGCAGAGTACAGGGGCACTATGACCTCCCTGCTCCTGCTGGCCACACTATTCCTAATGCAGGCCAGAATGCTATTGGCCCTCCTGGCCACCTGGGCACACTGCTGGCTCATATTCAGGTGGCTGTCGATCAGCACCCCCAGGTCCCTCTCTGTTTGGGAGCTCTCCAGCCACTCCGACCCCAGCCTATAGCTCTGCATGGGATTGCTGTAGCCAAAGTGCAGCACTCAGCACTTGGACTTGTTGAATGCCATCCCATTGGACTCTGCCCATCTTTCCAGTCGGTCGAGGTCCCTCTGCAGAGCCTTTCTACCCTCTAACTGACTAACATCTGCCCCTAACTTTGTGTCATCTGCAAACTTGCTGATGACTGACTCTACCCCTTCATCCAGATCACCAACGAATATGTTGAAGAGGACAGGGCCCAGCACTGATCCCTGGGGGACACCACTGGTGACTGGCCTCCAGCTGGATGCGGCACCGTTCACTACCACTCTCTGGGCTCGGCCCTCCAGCCAGTTCCTAACCCAGCACAGAGTGCTCCTGTCCAATCCACGGGCTGACAGCTTAGTCAGCAGTTTGCTGTGGGGGACGGTGTCAAAGGCCTTGCTGAAGTCTAGGTAGACCACATCCACAGGCCTCCCCACATCCACCAGGCGGGTCACCTGATCATAGAAAGAGATCAGGTTGGAGAGGCAGGATCTGCCCTTCCTGAATCCATGTTGGCTGGACCTGAGCCCTTGCCCATCCTTCAGGTGTGCAGTTATTGCCTCCAGGATAATCTGCTCCGTCACTTTCCCTGGCACTGAGGTCAGGCTGACCGGCCTGTAGTTTCCAGGTTCCTCCATCCGACCCTTCTTGTGGATGGGGACCACGTTGGCCAGTTTCCAGTCATCTGGGACCTCACCGGTGAGCCAGGACTGGAGGAAAATGATGGAGAGTGGCTTGGCCATCTCATCCGCCAGCTCTCTCAGCACCCTAGGATGGATCCCATCCGGTCCCATGGACTTGTGAATATCCAAGTGGCTCAGCAGGTCCCGAACTAATTCCTCATGGATTTCCGGGGCATTACACTGCTCCCCGACCCCATCGCCCAGCTCCGGAGGCCACTCGTCCTGAACTCCTCCTGCCTTGCTGTTAAAAATTGAGGCAAAGAAGGTGTTCAGGACCTCAGCTTTCTCCTCATCTTCAGTCACCGTGTTCCCCTCCAGGTCCACCAGGGAGTGCAGGTTCTTCCTGCCCTTCTTCTTATTGTTAATATATTCATAAAAATGCTTTTTATTGTCTTTGACTGAGGTGGCCAGCTTCAGTTCCAGCTGGGCCTTAGCCTCCCTAATTTTATTCCTACATAATCTAACAGCTTCCTTAAACATACCTCGAGAAGCCTTCCCCTCCTTCCAAAGGTGATACAGCCTCTTCTTCCCCCTTAAATCCTCCAGGAGCTGCTTGCTCATCCAGGCCAGTCGCCTTCCCCACCAGCTTGCCTTCCGGCACGTGGGGACCGCCAGTTCCTGTGCCTTCAAGAGCTCCTGTTTGAAGTAGAACCAACCCTCCTGAACCCCTTGTCCTGGGATCAAAGCTATACAGCCCTATGTAATGGTGACTGGAATTGCTCTGTACTGTCAACATTAACTCCAGCCTTGATTTCAGATGCCCACTATCATCAAATGTTTTACATAGTTTACAAATCCTGCTTATGTAATTAGATCCTCAGTTGGAAAAACTTATAATGGTCTACAGAGCCTGGCTGGTAACAAGCTTTGCTCAACAGGGTGCTGGGGCAAAACTTGCCATAAGTTTTGACCATCAGGCAGTATCAGAGATTTACTGTGGTTGCCTTTTCCTTCATAAATTGCTCAGAAAGTGAATTACTCATAGTAATAATCCCCTAAGACCTGCTTCTGAAATTCTGGGGAGTATGTCTGTAGTTGTCTCACATGTTCTCATAGTCTTGGAAGAAGGCTCTGAAGATAAAGTTTAAGTGGCTAACACGTTGGGTATTATGTGGACTATCTTGGAAACAATTGGAAGGACTACCCTCTGACCTGATGATATCAGACTCTGTGTAAAGAATAAATGTTGCTGGTAGAACACAGTGGTTTTTAACAGGAAGATCTCTGAGGATTGAGTCACCTCCCAAGCCTAATCCCAGAAGTGTAAGCATTATAAAAATCCTTGTCTAACCATTTGTGTAGGACACTGGAAACCTAGACTGTTCAGAAGAATTCATGCAACATGGTCTGGCTTGATTACTGCTGTAGAACAATCAACACACATAGAATTGATGTGGTTAAGACTGTGTTTGCTGTATTCAGTACCTGACTTCTGGAGGCACATGTGTCTTTGTGTCCAAGCTGCATATTGGCAATAAAGATGTGAGCTGATTCTAGCAATCACTTCAAACTCTCATTGATCTGTTGCAGCCTGTAGACTTTCTTGGTTAGATGAAGGACCTCTTCATGCTAAGTTCCTTGGGACATTTCTCAACTCTGGGCCTGACTGGAATTGCTGCTAGGAGAGGCACTGAAGTTAGGGATGAGGGCAAATCCATCATGTAGCAGTGGCTCTAGGTGATCTTGGACAGTCTTGAGAAGAGGCCAGTTATTAAAGACCAGTGGTTGTGCATTGTAGATCCTGATCTGAGTTTTCTCAAAGCCAGATCATGTGTAGCAGCTTTGCTGTGAACTGGTCTGGAACTCCCAGGTTAGTCACTTGTGCCAACACCTGCATCCTGAGGGTCACTTGGATGAGCAGAACACCATTTAGTCAACTGCCAAGCTTACACTGGCAATAAAAGGCTGGAGCTCCATTAGCACTGAGTTACAACAGCAGAAACATGCTGGCTGCCTTGCCAGGATTTGCTAGTTCTCTCTGTTCCTGCAATCTTGTTTACAGGCTTTAATATAATACAGACCTGTTTAACAGGTAGTATTCATCTTGTTATGACTGTGGCCACCTAAAACCTAGGCCTATATAGTCTGATATCCTGTAGTCAATGAAGAAGAGATTAATGCTTCCAACATTTAACTCACCCTGTGCATCTTAGACACCTGTCCTGGAATGGGTTACCTCTACTATGCCAAATCCATCTGAAGCGAGAAAAAAAGTAGCAATCCATCTACAGCAGATAAGTGGAAAATATCTGGAAGTGTCAGTAATACTCTGTCATGGCCTGTGCTAGTGTTTGCAAAATGTCTGTGTCAAGGCACAGTGATGAAGCTTGTTTTCTCTGTGACCAATAGAAATTGAGACAAATACAGTGTGATACTGCTACCATGTGTGGTGACTGAGGCAAATTCTTGGTCTGCAAAAGCAACCCACACAGGATCAAGAAAGAGACTTTGTGTATTGAGGACCATCTGGTGGATGCTGTATCAGTATTTTGAACTACAGTTCAATTATACCACTTTTGTTGAGATGTAAGATGTGATTGGTAATTATTCAGGAGGGTAAATGTGAATACAGGTTGGCCCTCACCAAATGCATTCCTGACTACAATGAACTGTCACTGAGATTTTTTATACATGTGCAAGAGTCTTCCAAGATTTCTAAAAATTGCTGTGCTTTGGGTCCAGCTTAGGCAAGTGTGGAGGCTCTGTATAGACTAAATGTGTTTCAAGTTAGGATGGCTCCCAGACCCAAAGTGCAGGACACCTTTGTGTGTGCAGGACTTTTGGGTAAAGAAAGGATTAAACAAAAAGCACTGGTGTAGGTGAGTAACTGTCATTTGGTCAAGTATCCAAGCTTAACTACACCAGAAAATGACATCAAAATTTCCTATCCAAATGACCAGAAAGAAGGTTTAATTTCCTAGATGCTGACAAACTGATCAACTGTTTGATTCTGGTAATAGTAATGGCAAAACTCCATTCTTTGAAGAGTCCCATTGTGGGTTTTGAGTTTCCTCTCTTCCTTGAGTAAAGTGAACTGGGGTTAAATGTGCTTCCTAGTAAAGGTATGTTAATCTTGCAGCACTAGATTGCCTATTCTTGGTCTTTCATTACAGTCTTTTACAGAGCCCAATCTTGGCCTGTCTTGTTCCAGGTCATTGTGGAGCCTACACTGAAGAATCTGTGCAGAAGGGAATGGCAGACCATTTCCTAATGTGTATTGCCATAGTTCTGATAGGACCAACAGCTCCTATTCAGATTCCAAAAGATAGAACTTCAGGAAAAGCAAAGCCACCAAGTAGATAAAAGCAAAGCTCAGGCATTGTTTATCAGCTTCTGGATGGTGATCTAACTACTTAGAGCTGGTGCAGGAGTCCATGATCAGGAAAGGTTCAGCCACAATGAGAAACCAAATTGGTATTACAGCCAAAATGGAAGCTCTTAGATCATGTTTAGAGAAGGTTAGTGACATTCAGAGTCCTCTGAAGATAGAGATCAGGACTGGTTAGGATTAGACAAAATGGATTAGCCCAGAGAAACTCTAGCATGGACCAGAGGTAAGTGAACAAACACACTTGTAGGAAAACAGCTTGTCAGAAAAAACTGTGTAAACGTTATACAAGACAGGGAGTTTCAGCCAGAGCAGGTCTGTGCTTCACATTGTTACACCATTAAGTTGGAAACCTCAAGACAGATTTATGGTGTCATCAAATCACAGTCTTAGTTTTACTAACTGCTCTGTCTTTTTAATGGTGCTTAAGGACTTTACTGCAGTTGGACATTTTACTGTGTTTAGACATGGGTTTAACAACTGAGTTAGCTCTCATGATGCTGCCAATTGCAGTCAGTGTGGAGAAACAGAAATCTTTTTTTCAGCTCTGTAACCTAGTAGACAGGGTTATATTTTGGTTTTACAGAGTTTATGGCTGGAGTTCATCGTGTTGAACACAGCTTTTGTATTTGCTGACGTTCAGTTCATAAGGTGTCAAATAACTTCATTTGTTAAGAATTTTATTTGAATAGGCTAAAAAATTTCTAAAAGAGCAAATCTTTAGAGGTTTTTTTCTAGACTTGAATGACTCCCATGGAGATAGTGAGTTAGGAGGAGGAGACAAGGAAAATGCAGGCAGATCCAACATAAAATCAAAAACTGTTGCTTCATGCTGAGAAAAACAACCAACTGTTCTCTTCCAACTTCTCTTTTAAAATAGTTGAACTTATTTGAAAAGTAATAATATAGCTCAGTTGACTTTTGAAGCTCGAGAACATTTCAATTTTAAAGGACAAAAATAAAATCTAAAATTCATGAAAGTGAAAGAGTAAACTTAGCTGCTGTCTCACAGCTTCCATGTTTACACAGGAATGATATACCCTGCAGGAGACCAACTCAACATTATTTATGAGCCATCAGTGTTTTATTAGAAATCTTGATCTTGGTCCCTAAGAAATAAACATCTTCCATTAGGTGCAGGGGATGACATAACTGACTGATTTGTCTTGCTATTTTCCCTCTTATTCCATTCTCTCATCCCAAAAATAAAGCTGTTGTTATGCAGTGTTTTGTAGGGAAGTGAGTTCTGGAAGCCAAAAAGTGCAAGGGATATTATTTGGCATGCTAACATAATACCAGTTTTTGCTAAAATGGAGTGGGAAGAAGCATACCTCTATTACTTTAAATAGGAAAGAAACATCCTAAATTTAGCCTAAAAAAAATGATAGCATAAGGTTAGTCTTTATTATTAGTCACAGTTGATTATTCAAGAGATAGCTTTGGCTTTATCCAGTGGTAAATCTGCTGTCACTGTGGCCACCCTTTTTGCCAGTAGTCAGCTTTGGGCAGTGGATCAACAGAATGCCTTAAATTCTCTGTTGAACCTTGGCATTACTGTGGAAGAAGTCACAGCCAATTCATGAGTCCCTGGTAGAGCTCCAGTAGCTTAACAGATGGATCACTAGCAAGTCTCCTCTCAAATTCTCTGTTAAATATTCATGGAGCCAGCATGTGCATAGACCCAAGCACGCCCCTGGAGGTGCCAGCAAGGGTCTCTGATCTGGGGAAGATGTCAAATTGGCTAGTGGAAGTCTGAGGGCAGAAATGTTTTCTGCAAGGATCCGTCCTTTAGCGCAGAACGTGGAGTGACAGCCATATGTGCAACTGTGCTGGTGAATATGTCTGCAGTGTAGGCTTATAAAATCTATTAATAGGCCAGTGGCATACCAAATGTAAGTGTGGGGAAACAGGGAGTGAAAGACAATAAGGAAATGCCTTGGTCTAAGTTAAAGCATCAGCCAAAGTAAGTGTCTTCCTGATAGCTTGCTGTGAAGTTGAAGAAAAAAGCTTAAACTGTATTTTTCACTGTGCCTTAAAATATACCACTCATTTTCAGAATGTTCTACTGAAAACAATTTCAAATGCAAGTTCATATAGTCTCATGGATTGTGTAGTGTTTTTAGATCCCAGACAGGGCTAGAATGATGTTTTCTTTGCTATTATTTAATAATGTCATTGAAACAACAGCCAAATATGCCTTTGGAATGTCAGGACGCTTATATCAGTATTGTGTTACATTTTTGGGCAGCACTACTTGTCAGTATCTAGCTCTGCAATATCTGCCTTGCCTTGGACATGCTCTTTTAAATCATGCCTATGGTGAAAAGGAGGTCACAGGTTGTTTTTGTTTGCTTGTTTTTAAAATAAGTTTCTCTGTTTCCACTGTTATACCAGAAATAGGGTTTATCATTATGCCTCATTAAAAATCGTGGGGAGAAGTAATTCCTGGTTGTTACAATGGACTGTACTGTATAGAATATGGAGAATTAAAAACAAAAAAAATCCTGAAAAAGAATGTACTTGTTTGCTTTTGAAATATTTACACCCAGTCCTTTGAAATTACAGAACGCTGTCAAGCTCCTATATAACCAATCTTCCTAATACGATATGAATAATAGTAAAATATTTCAAGCAAACTCAATGCAAGTCATTTTATGGCATATTACAGAAGGGATGTAATATGAACATGTTGTAATGAAGAAACAAAACATTTCTGTGTTTACTCGTGACATGCTATTCATAAGCACGAAATACCCAGAAAAGGCAATATTGCAATTCCTGGTTTGCTTTACTCAGCAGTGTAAGGCTTTTAATGCTTTTTAAACTTAGGCTAGAATTCTTTGCTCCTTAGCCAGGAATTCAGAGGGCTGCCTAACTTGTTTACCCCCAAACTGGCTGTAAATAGGATTTCATACAGTTGCAGTATTACATACATTAACAGAAGAAAATGGATGTTCTAGTACTGTCTTATAGTTCCCAAATGATACGACAGAATATGTGTTTCCAAAGGGCGTAGTATATGCAGAAACAGAGATGCTTTAACTGGTACTCAGATGCAATGAGTATATTTGCCACAACCTGAATTGTATAGCATGACTCTCCTGTAAGGTGATGTAGTCAACTGCATAGTGCAGCTAACATGCTGCACTAACATGACTGTCCTACCTAGTCAGGTGGTTCTTGTAACCTGGGAAGAACTATTTTCTGCGATAGATAGAGGTATTTGTGAAGAGATGCTAAATAATTTGCAGCAAAAAGTAGACTTCTGGTCAGCTCAAGACTAACACAAACCAAGTATTTTTGAAAGCAAGTGTGAAGTATGCAGACTGAATTTAATCTCCAAAAGGGCTAATAGAGAATATCACCCAAAGGTGTCTGCATAATATGGGGAGCTGAAATTGGATACTTGCAAATGAAGATGCTTGAAAAAGTAAAACGTGTATTTAATGCAAAGCTAGGAATATTTCTGTTGTGTTTGCAACCAGCTGCATAGGGGAAGGAGAAATTGGAAAGTACCCCAAAAGGAAATTGTTCCTCTTTTTCCTGCAGTAAAAACGTGCTCCTTGTGGCTGATTGTTCAGACTTTCCCCAAAACTCCCTGGGAGAAAGAAACAGCAAACAAAACCTGTTTTGAAGTATAGCCAGAGAACTGGCATTAATGTTCAAGCTAAGAGCGGATATATGGTTTCAAAGCTTCTGAGCAGTTTGAGATTGATTTCTTTTGCTGCAGTGTACACCTCTTTGGCATATTTGACCCTCTGCTTGTTCAAGATGGACTGTTTTTATTGCTGATACTATGTGTGACCATGATCACTTAATCCTTTATATTTCACTGTGTCTATTAGAAAAAATGAGTAACAGCTCTTGCCTAAGTGTTGATTCATTCAAGTGTTGAATCATAAAAGCATGGATTAGTGACTAATTACTGATTAACTGTATCAACATCTTCAGTCAGAATATCCCTTCTAAGAGTACAAAGAACATATTAATCAAGAACATAATGCTACATGCTTCTGGGCAGTAATTTAGAAATTATTCTTTGTATGCTATCAATTGAAAACCTGCTTTTCAGAAATGATGGGCACCTAATGTTAAACTTTATAGAGTGTAGCTCTGTTTAGCTCTGAAAATCTCATGACTCAAGCTATTTATAGCACAAATTAAGTGAATAAGCTAGGTCACTTCCAGGTGAAAATTAATCCAGTAAGTGAAAATTATATCCTTGCTTGCTTGGCTTTGAATTCATCATTTATTTATTTTTCTTTACTTAAGTAAGACACCTTTACCAATGGCTATCAACAGCCAAGTACCGTTAAGAAGGAAATAATTGTCACGTTCTAGTAAAACATTACATGACTTGAAACATGTCATCAAGCTAATCATGAAATGTTTTGATCACTTCAACAAATAAAAGTCATGCATTCCAAAAGCAGAAGTAAATAGCAACTGCAGAGTTGTTTTCTTTCTGACAAAAACCCAACAAAACAACAAACCAGAAGGTTGTCATCTTCAGAATACTTTTACAAAACCTGACCTGTTACTGAAAATAACTTTAGCCAATCACTTTTCAAGAGGGAAGCAAGTTGTGAAAAAACTCTCAATACATTTTTAGCTTTGGTAGTATTTCATTAGTATTTATTTCACAGTTGTTCCATTTGTTAGATAAGTGAGAAGCGAACTTCACAAACATGTGAGTGTTAATTATATATGTTAAGAGAAGCAACTAAAAGTTCTCATTTCCACTTTGATACAAAAATAGCCTATCCTATTATATTTTGACACATCTCTTTAAAAACACTCTGCTAAATCAGGAAGATAGGAAATAAATGTGTGAAAACAGTGAGTAGGAGGAGACATTTTTTTTTCCTTATGATTTGAGATGCTCTGTGTTAGTTTATTATCAATGGTTATAGTTATGGTTAGTTCTTCAATCAAATGGAATTGGTTCAATCACATTTTATCCTACTCCATGAGCATTGGCTTGGTACTACCACAGTACTTTTTGATCTATCTATACAGTAGATTGTACATAGGCACAGACACACAGCTGCATAAGACAAAAAGGAAGGAGGCAATATTAGGCATAGTAAACCCCCAATGTGCTTACACATTGTATCAGAATGGGTTGCTATCGTCTGTTCTTCCTGGTGGAAAACCAGCCACCTATATCACTGGGAAGCTTATGGATATGAGGGAATTTTGTGGTGTGTGCTGCAAATTGTCGTTGGGTACTTCTAATCATCCAGACATGTGGCCAGGACCATACCATGTAAGACTCTTAAGGGCATCAGATTTCAGTCTCAAGGATAGCAGTGATACAGTAGAGAAGCAAAATACAGCATAATTTGATCTCATTCCACCAGGGATCAAGATATGACTGGAGAACTCCCTTGGATTTGTGCATCTGATAAGCATTCCCAGATCCCCAGTCTTTAGATGACAGTGTTCATAAAAGAGCCATCTAGATCCTTAACAAAATCCTTAAATTATTTTTAAAGGAACCACTTCAAATTTGGGTCAAGAGGCAGCACATATGTCCAAGCACAAAAGGAGTGCTATAGGATTTCATTTCTGCATACATTTATGCATTGTGAAATTGTTTTCTGCACTGCTGTGATATAGTTCCTTCCATTATTCTCTCAGAGGGATCATAGTCTCATATTTTTCCCTCTTTGGTGTGTCTGGCTTCCTGCTTTAATCTAATTCTCACAGCACAGGGGAATCATCAGACCTGGTGAGATTTGTATCTTTTTGGAGAGCTCATCAATAGTTTACATAATGCTGTGGCAGGGCCAGGGTTCACACAGCTGGAGAGGTACTCGGGAAGAGTCCAAGTTAAGCAGAAAAAGCTTTCTTGAGAATCTCAGCTTTGTTTAAAGAGTTTTTTTCTTCTGAAGAAACCAAAAGAACACAAAAGTGGTGTGTGCAGGTTTGTTGGCAGCTGGTGTACTGTGATTGATGATGCTTGTGTTAATTATGCTCTCACTATTGCCATGTGATCCACCCATCTGCTTTCAAAGCCAGCTGTTTTCCTTTATCTTCCTGTTGAACTACCAGTTATTCAGGACAGTGACCATCTTTATCTGGTGAGCAAGGAGAGAAGCAAACATAGTGAAAATCTGATGTGGGGGTAGTATTGCCATGCCCCAGTCAAAAGAAAAAGCCAGTAAAAGTTTAGCCATGCTATCTTCTGCAGCTTATATGTATTTAAATATTAATTTGGACAGGACCAAGATTGTATTGAAAAGTTTAAATTGTTGAGTTTTACTCTTCCTGGAATTTAGAAAATATCCTTAGCCCTCACTAAATATCTAATAATGCAAGTTTTAATAAAAATGTTTCCATGCAATCAAAGCAAAATTGTTTCACCCAGTTTGGTAATCTCTCTCTAATTTGTGACTCATTACCAAGTTGTGTAATATTTTTGCAGCCTTTTATTGGATAAGCCTAGAAGCCTTTTTAGCTTAGAAAAGCACACCTTTTAGCCTTTTGTTCATGAGGACACTGGCATTCATGTGGACAACAGCCATTCTTCAGGCAGTCATGTACATGCAAAAAGAAAATCATGTTCCCCTAAAATAATGGAAAAAGTGAATGACCATAGTTAAAACAAACAACTGTTCAGAACTAAAAATGTCTGTGAACTGTTGCTTCACAGTGTTTGTACAGTTCTTGACCAAACAGCCAGATATATATCTGTAAACACTCCAAATACAACAGCATAAACAAAGCTGTTATGATTCCAGAATCCCTATTCCGGCCTTTAAGCAGTAAATATGATCTTGTTCTCTCCCTCAGAAGAACACCCTCCCCCTCCACCCTGTTTTTAATGGCCTCATGTGTTCTTTTCTTGATCTCATAAAATATTTTCCTTTAGTAAGTAAAAAGTCCCAACCAACCACAACACAAAAAATCAGATTTCTCAAAGTTTTTAGCTGTGTATAAAGACTATAAAATATTTAGAATTATCTTAATGTTGCCCTGTGCAAGTTTTGCTAATATAACTGGGGTGCACAATAATAAGACAAGGAGCAATGGGTACAAGCTTGAACATAGCAGATTTCACCTCAACACGAGGAGAAACTTCATTACAATAAGGGTGATGGAGCACTGGAGCAGGCTGCCCAGAGAGGTTGTGGAGTCTCCTTCCCTGGAGGCTTTCGAAACCCCACAGGATTAATTCCTGTGTAGACTACCCTAGGTGATCCTGCTTTGGCAGGGGGGTTGGTCTTGATCTCTGAAGGTCCCTTCCAACCTCTAATGTACTGTGATAACTATCTTTAGCTTTCCTCATTTCACTGATCTCCATGAACTACATTGCAAAACTTCTTTTCCCCCTAAACATCCTTTGATCAAGTGGGTTAAAACAGAATATTGTTGCATACTAGAGACTTGGTTTTTTTCTTTTCTGCAGCAGAGACTCATCTATATTGTACAAGCATTTAGTTCTTTCCTTTTAACACACGTGGAAAGAACTAAGTGAAATAGACTGAACAGGTAAGATGTGTTGATATAACAGCATGTAAAATACTGAGTTTATTGGTTTGAAGTTTTCCATGTAATTGAGAGATATCAGAGAAACCTGACATTATCCATGTTTTTCTTGAAATGTCATGGCAATAATCACAAATCTGACTCAAATGCTTCAATTCTTAATTGAGTCACAGAACCAAAGAATGGTAGGAGTTGGAAGGAACCTCTGGAGATCATCTAGTTCAAATCCTCTGCTGAAGCAGATTTGCCTAGGTTAGGTTGCACAGGAATGCATCTGGATGGGTTTTGGAAGTCTCCAGAGAAGCAAATTCCACAAGCTCTCTGGGCAGGCTGATCCAGTGTTCCTCTCCTTTCAAAGTAACTCTGTTCCTTATGTTTAGATGCAACCTCCTGTGCTCTAGTCTGTGCTCATTGCACACTCAACATTGCTCCTGTCACTTAACACCACTGGAAAGAGTCTGACCCCATCATCTTGACACCTTTTAGATATTTGTAAGTATTGATAAGATCCCCTCTTAATCTTCTCTTCTCCAGGCTAAAAAGCCTTCTGTCTCTCAGCTTCTCTTCGTAAAGAGAGATACTCCAGTCCTCTAATCATCTTTATAGCTGTCCACTGGACTCTCCTCAGTCTGTCTTGAACTGGGGAGTCCAAAACTGCACACAATACTCCAGATATGGCTCACTAAGGCAGAGTAGAGGGGAAGGAAAACCTTCCACTATCTATGGGCCAAGCTCTCCTGAAAGCAGTCCAGGTTACCACTGGCCCAAGGGAACATTGCTGGCTCAATGGTTATCTTGTCCACCAGAACTCCAATGTCCCTCTCCATGGAACTGCTTGACAGTAGGTTAACTCCTAACCTGTACTGGTGTATGAGGTTATTCCTCTGTAGCTGCAGTATCTACACTTGCCCTTGTTCAACTTCAGTAGTTTCTGGTTACTCTGAAGTAGTCTTGGCTAGAAGGTAGTTTTTGTAGCTGGAAAGCCTTGAGTGGACAATTTTAATCAGAATTTCAGAAACACAGAACTTCTAAAGCAGAAGAAAATCTAAACAGTATAATGTAAATTTTCAGAATGTTGGAAAATGCATGAGAAATACCTGTCAATCTATTACTGCTAAATAAGGATATAATTTGCTCACACTAGAAATTATTTTCCAAAATAAGGAAAATTTTATATCACTGATATGCTGCAGCCTGGATTTAAAACTGAGAAGGAACAACTATCTGAGGCCATGAATAAAATAATTCTCCAGGGAAAATTGGAGTCCATATTGCTCTAGCTTACTGCATTTGAGTGAATATTTGAAGGATTTATGAAGAGTGTGTGGTTTTCCTTAGCAGTGGGATAAGCATAATTTCAGCATGTCAAATGAGAAAAAGGTGAGGATTCTTTCTGTCATTCTAGTCCTAGTGCATCTAGCTCTGGCATTTCCTTGAAACCCAGATCTTAATCTTAAACTTTGAATTTTTTTTCCAGATCTTGATTTTTAATAAATCTGAACAAGTGCAATAGAGATTTTTCTTGTGGTTTTCTTGTTTGTATGTGTTCTTTAAATCTTTGACCTCTTGTTTGCAAGAAAAGTCACTAGCTGACAAGTCATATTTTCTTGAATAAATAATTCAATTCTTGGAAGAGATTCCATCAGCTACTGCCTGTCTTCAATTTTTCAGTCCCATGTAAACATGATTCCATGTTAATACTTCCTGAATACAAATATTACTCTGAAAAGACTGGTGTCTGCTCTGCTCTGTGTGCTTCTAAAATCTAAGGGAAAATGGACCCTTTAACCATATATCAAATCAACTAACCTTCTTATCATGTACCTGGGAATATGCAAGGTGAAAGTAACACTCTGGTGGCATCATTGTCAGGTCACCATGCAAGGATAATGAAATCATATAGAGAGGTGTGCCCTGAGGCATACTCTTGTAGCCATAATTAGGTGGAAGGCTCCCTTGGAAATGAAGCCTTATTGCAAGAGCATTTTCAGAAGCTAATTGTGGTATGTTTTTGCATCAGTATTGGTGTACTGCATCATTTATGGTCTGAAAATAGCTGTAATTGTGTGCATGATTGAGTCATTTCCTGAATTTAGTATCCTAAGCGGAGTACGAATTAAATGACTAACACACTCTTGACTTTGTCATCTTTTTTATCTCTGGCTGGATTCTTAAAAAGATCTCTCTGTGCTTTTGCATTTTTAAGCCAAATTAGATTTAGTATATTTTAGCACTGCTGAGACTGACAGGTTAGCAATAATCATTGTTCCCAGACAGCGCACACACAGGTGCTGCAAGATCTTCCTACCTTCTTGTAGCTCTGTCAGTGCATTTCTGATCAGCACAACCTCTTCTGGGCTAAGAACTGCAGGCTTATTCTGAACAGTAGGAACAGTGAATTTTTGAAATGGAGAAATGGTCAGCAGGGCATGAGGTTGAGGTCATCACTGCTGTTTGATTTGCAGCTCAAGCTGGAAACAAATACACTCTCCGCAGGTACTTTCACTCTTGCATTGTATCAGTCTGCATCTCAGGAGGCCCCGTTTCCTCTGAATTTTGCCTGTGGTCCTCTGCTACTCATAAGGGCACACTCTCTTAGTTGTGAGGCTGCACTCTCATCTTTAACTGGCAGATCCTCCAGAGAGGATGAAACGACTGTTGTTTGCAATCTCGTGAAAGCAAAATAAACAACTGGCACTGGTTTTTAAAATAACGCTGAAGATCTAGAATCCTGCTGCCACTCAGAGGGTGCAGCATATTAATTATGAATCATCAATATTTTTGGTGCCATCATTATCACACACACACAAAAAAAGCAACCTACAGTATTTGCATTCATATCAAACCCTTTTATTTAATTTATTTGGACTGCTTTTCTATCCTGTACCAGTTAATCGCTAGCCCTATTTCAACTCAGAATCTGAATGTTATTTACCATCTGTCTCTAAGGGATGCACTTGCCAAGTCCCTTAATTTGCTATAATTGGCAGGTTTTCAGTGTACATAATTTATATTAAAAAAAAAAAAAAAAGCAGCTTCAATCCTGAAAAAAAAAAAAAAAGATTAATTAAACCATTTCTTCTGGGCCCCTAGAAGTGTTCCAAAAGGATGGCTTAAAGGCCGCAAGGTCTGCTCTGTGTATGTGCTGTCACAGCTGATCACATTAAAAATGTATGTTAGGTTGGTCCCTTGTGCCTCTGTGCTGGTCAGAAGGATGTCACTGGCACCTGGGTAAAATCACACATAAACAGTGAATTAAACATCTTGCATTTGCATTTGTGCATTTTGTTCACACACTAGAAACTCCTAGGCTGCAGTATAATTTATGGATACCTCCATGCAGGCAATTCTGTAGCTGATATGAGAGGGAAAAAAGCCCCAACCAAACCGAAACCCCAAGCATATGTACAGAATACTAAATAGAGCTACTGAAAGACCACAAATGGACTGCAAGACATCGCACATGTGGTTTGTAAACATGATTTATACTTTTCTTTCTCTTAGCTTCTTGCTCCTGACAGCACCTGGTTAATGAGCGCGTGGTGCAGTGCCATAATGCCCTGTGTAGGCAGCTGTCAATCTGAGAGATGTCAGTAGTTCTCCTGAGTTACCCCTGTGAGCATGTGGCTGACTACAATGTCTCTTTTGCTGCAGTTCTCTCACTGTCCTTTCAATACAGTGACAGAGGAAAGTTTTATAGAGAAAGGGGTGGAGATGATTCATACTATTTTGCTTGGGGGAAGGGAAGGGAAGGGAAGGGAAGGGAAGGGAAGGGAAGGGAAGGGAAGGGAAGGGAAGGGAAGGGAAGGGAAGGGAAGGGAAGGGAAGGGAAGGGAAGGGAAGGGAAGGGAAGGGAAGGGAAGGGAAGGGAAGGGAAGGGAAGGGAAGGGAAGGGAAGGGAAGGGAAGGGAAGGGAAGGGGAAGGAACAGATGAAGATGGATATTTCCTTATTCCTTTTATGAAATCTGTGATGATATCCAAGTGACATGTGAGACCTTCACCAGCCTCAAAAGTTGCTGACGTGACCATTAACCTTCTTTCAGGTCATTCACTGTGGATTTATTTATATAAACCATTCAAGGAAAGCTCAAATTAAATAAATCATGTGAAAAAGCTGGATATGTCTGCTCCTATCCCTGTTCCACTACAATTTGGCATGCACCATCTCATACTGAAATAAGAGATACCTTTTTCTTTGGTTGCTCATGGAAGTCATTCTGAAGGATGTAGAGAAACGTGTTCTAGGGGGTGTCTTCACCAGTAAAATTCTGGAAAATTCCCTTCCAGATCTAGTTTCCGTGGAAGTTAACCCTCTTCCAATACAACAGAAAAATACTCAGATGGCAAGAGAGCTGCTTGGGACCAGCACCAGGACCAGTGTGCTTGAGCTGAGAGGTGCTTTATTTTGGTTTCTTTTGGGAGCTTTTCGGGGTGGGAGGATCTCGGCAGACAGTGAGGACTGGCAGGGTCATCTTCTCACATGCCTGCTTGGGAGGGTGACATCAGCTGCGGGAAATTTAAACGAGGCAGAGCTAAGCTGTGTGACTGCCATTTGGCAGGAGAACCTTCTGGCTGGATTGCAGCAAGTGGCGTGTGCCAGGTCAGCCAACTGAGTGCAGAAGCCTCTGTGGTAGCTTAGGCAAAATGTAGTAGTCAGGTGTAACATATATATTTAAAAACAAACAACATAAACCCCCAAACATAATTTCACCTGCCTCAAGAGATCCAGCCATGGTAACGACTCAGCCAAAGGCTACTAGAAAAATGGTAGGTAGCTAGACAGAGCCAGTGCACAAGCATGCAGGTGTCCAGGCTGCTAGCTGCAGAGAGTACTGGAGCCTGGCACTTGGAATGGAGGGTGAAGGAGACGACATCTGTGTGAGGTGTGACCAAATGAATTATCTCCTTAATCTGGTGGCCCCACCAACCATCAGGACTAGTACCATAAAGAAAAAGAGGAGGGTAATTGTTGTTGGTGACTCTCTCCTGAGGGGAACAGAGGGTCCTATTTGTCATCCTGATGCATCCCACAGGGAAGTCTTCTGCCTACCTGGGGCCTGGTTAAGGGACATCACCAGGAGACTACCTGAACTAATCCAGCCCTCTGACTATTACCCATTGCTGGTAATCCAAGCTGGCAGTGATGAGCTTGATAAGAAGGGCACCAGGACAATCAAAAAGCAATTCAAGGCCCTCAGATGATTGATAGGGCAGGAGCTCAAGTGGTATTCTGCTTACTTCCCTCAGTGTCAGGGGTGTCCACTGAAAGGAACAGGAGAAGCCATGCCATCAACAAATGGCTCAAGGACTGGTGCCAGCAGTAGAATTTTGGGTTCTTTGATCAAGGGGCAACTTTTTCCACACCTGGCCTGCTGGACCGAGATAGGGTGAATCTATCTAGAAGGGACAAGAGGGCTCTAGCACTAGAATTGGCAGGGCTCATTGGGAGGGATTTAAACTAGGTTTGAAGGGGGTGGATGATGAACTAGTGATATGTTTAAGGATGTTGTTAGATCATGTAGAAGAAAAATTAGAGAGGCAAAAGCCCAGTTAGAACTTAAACTGGCCAAAAGGAAAAGGCTGAGGTACTAAATACCTTCTTTGCCTCTGTTTTCAACAGTAAGGCAGGAGGACTTCAGGATAACTGGCCTCCTGAACTGGTAGATGGGGTCAGGGAGCAGTATAATTCCCCTGAAATCCATGAGGAAGTAATTAGGGACTTGCTGAGCCACTTGGATACTCACAAATCCATGGGACTGGATGGGATCCATCCTAGGGTGCTGAGAGAGCTGGAAGATGAGCTGGCCAAGCCTCTCGCCGTTATTTACCACCAGACCTGGCTCACTGGAGAGGTCCCAGATGACTGGAAACTGGCCAACGTGGTCCCCATCCACAAGAAGGGTCATATGGAGGAACCTGGAAACTACAGGCCTGTCAGCCTGACCGCAGTGCCAGGGAAAGTGATGGAGTAGATCATCCTGGGGGCAATCACAGCACACCTGCAGGGCATCCAAGGGATCAGGCCCAGCCAAAATGGATTTAGGAAGGGCAGGTCCTGCCTCACCAACCTGATCTCCTTCTATGATCAGGTGACCCGTCTGGTGGATATGGGGAAGGCTGTTGATGTAGTCTACCTGGACTTCAGCAAGGCCTTTGACACCGTCCCCCACAGCAAACTTCTGGCTAAGCTGTGAGCCCGTGGCTTGGACAGGAGCACTCTGAGCTGGGTTAGGAACTGGCTGGAGTGCTGAGCCCAGAGAGTGGTGGTGAATGGTGCCACATCCAGCTGGTGGCCAGACATTATCGGTGTCCCCCAGGGATCAGTATTGGGCCCAATCCTATTCAATATCTTTATTGATGATTTGGATGAGGAGATAGAGTCCACCATTAGTAAGTTTGCAGATGACACAAAGTTGGGAGCAGGTGTTGATCTGTTAGATGTAGAAGGGCTCTGCAGAGGGACCTTGACAGGCTGGACAGATGGGAAGAGTCCAATAGGATGGCATTCAACAAGTCCAAGTGCCGGGTGCTGCACTTTGGTCACAACAACCCTGTGCAGCACTACAGGCTGGGGTCAGAGTGGCTGGAGAGCAGCCAGGCAGAAAGGGACCTGAGAGCAGTGGTTGACAGCCAGCTGAACATGAGCCAGCAATGTGCCCAGGTGGCCAAGAGGGCCAATGGCATCCTGGCCTGCATCAGGAATAGTGTTGCCAGCAGGAGCAAGGAAGTAATTCTACCCTTGTACTCTGCACTGGTTAGGCCACACCTTGAGTCCTCTGTTCAGTTCTGGGCCCCTCAATTTAAGAAAGACATTGAGACACTTGAATGTGTCCAGAGAAGGGCAACGAGGCTGGTGAGAGGCCTCAAGCTCAAGCCCTATGAAAGCCTAAGGGAGCTGGGGTTGTTTAGCCTGGAGAAGAGGAGGCTCAGGGGAGATCTTATTGCTCTCTACAATTACCTGAAAGGAGGTTGTAGACAGGTGAAGGTTGGTCTCTTCTCTCAGGCAACCAGCATCAGAACAAGATGACACAGTCTCAAGCTGCACCAGGGGAAGTTTAGGCTGGAGGTGAGGAGAAAGTTCTTCACAGAAAGAGTGTTTGTCTGTTGGAATGGGCTGCCCAGGGAGGAGGTGGAGTCACCGTGCCTGGAGGTGTTCAAAAAGGTATTGGACGTGGCACTTGGAGCCATGGTTTAGTTAGTCATGAGATGTTGGGTGATAGGTTAGGCTTGATGGTCTCTGAGGTCTTTTCCAACCTTATTGATTCTATGATTCTATGAATACAGCAGTGGATATGATATAGATTCCTAGGTTCATTAGATCAAAAGACAGCAATACTGTGCAATGCAGCAAACTTGAACAAATTTATATCCTAAGGAGCTTTCTTCAGAATTGAGAGAGTGAAACCTGCTGATATTGGCAGCTTTGGCACTCACAGAGACAGTAGAGATCCTGGGAAAATAGCAAGAACAAAGGAATCACAGTTCTCCAGGCTATGTTGAGGTGAGACTCAAACTTGTAAGACTTTTGTAATGCTGTGGGGGGTTTATTCCTTCCCTTATTTGAAAGGCTTTGTTTAATGCCAAATTTTCCTTGTTATGTGAAGTTATGGGAAGTAGAATAGAATAGAATAGAATAGAATAGAATAGAATAGAATAGAATAGAATAGAATAACCAAGTTGGAAGAGACCTCTGAGATCAAGTCCAACCTATAATCCAACACTACCTAATCAACTAAACCATGACACCAAGCACCCTATCAAGTCTCTTCCTAAACACAAGTCCAAGTGCCGAGTGCTGCACTTTGGCTATGGCAATCCCATGCAGAGCTATAGGCTGGGGTCGGAGTGGCTGGAGAGCTCCCAGACAGAGAGGGACCTGGGGGTGCTGATCGACAGCCACCTGAATATGAGCCAGCAGTGTGCTCAGGTGCTCAGGTGGCCAGGAGGGCCAATAGCATTCTGGCCTGCATTAGGAATAGTGTGGCCAGCAGGAGCAGGGAGGTCATAGTGCCCCTGTACTCTGCTCTGGTTAGGCCGCACCTTGAGTACTGTGTCCAGTTCTGGGCTCCTCAGTTCAAGAAGGACATTGAGACACTTGAGCGTGTCCAGAGAAGGGCAACAAGGCTGGTGAGAGGCCTTGAACACAAGCCCTATGAGGAGAGGCTGAGGGAGCTGGGATTGTTTAGCCTGGAGAAGAGGAGGCTCAGGGGTGACCTTATTGCCCTCTACAACTACCTGAAGGGTGGTTGTAGCCAGGAGGGAGTTGGCCTCTTCTCCCAGACAACCAGCACCAGAACAAGGGGACACAGTCTCAAGCTGCGCCAGGGGAGGTTCAGACTCGAGGTGAGGAGGAAGTTCTTCACCGAGCGAGTCATTCGGCATTGGAATGGGTTGCCCAGGGAGGTGGTTGAGTCATCGACCCTGGAGGCGTTCAAGGGGAGATTGGACGTGGCACTTGGTGCCATGGTCTAGTCATGGGGTCTGCGGTGTCAGGTTGGACTCGATGATCCTCGAGGTCCTTTCCAACCTAAGTGATACTGTGATACTGTGATACTGTGATACCTCCAGTGATGGTGACTCCACTGTCTCCCTGGGCAGCCCATTCCAAAGGCAAATAACTCTTTCTATGAAGAACTTTCTCCTAACCTCCAGCCTAAACCTCCCCTGGAGCATCTTGAGACTGTGTCCTCTTGTTCTGGTGCTGGTTGCCTGGGAAGAAGAGACCAGCCCTCACCTGGCTACAACCTCCCTTCAGGTAGCTGTAGACAGCAATAAGGTCTGCCATGAGCCTCCTCTTCTCCAGGCTAAAAGTGTGTGTCAGAAGTGAGGTGGGCCGTGACTGATCATTTCCTTGTTCTGCTGGAAATGGGACTAGTTACTCAAATACTAGATCTAGGATATTGTCAACCAAATCACTGTTATTTTGCAACTGAAACACACTGATTCAGAGCCAAGCTTATTAATAATTGACCTACATTAGGGATGTCATGCTTTTTCCAAAGAATGTTTTATGCATGTATTGAGGTGTATATTGCCTGCCCAATTCTCAGTCTAAAACTGAAAACTTCAACAGTGCCTTCAAGCATCTATGCAAGCTTTGGGAAACTGAATGGCTAAATGAGTACACTAAATATGCAAAAGATGGGATATATTTGCTTTTGCCTGTTTGTGGACTGATTACACTAGGAGTTAATGAATACCCTTACACAATATTGAAATCACAAGGAATTATGGTTCAAAAAGATAGACTAAACTTCAAAAGATAACCATGTGAAAACAGAAATGATGACCTAGGCTTTTTTCCTATATGTTATTGTGATGGGTTGAGGCTCATGCCCTCCCCACCATGGGCAAAAATAGCAACTCAGACAAAATGGATTACAAAAGTGGTGGAAAGTGGAAAGTTTAAATGAAAAGCAAGTGAAATGTTTACAGAGAGCCAGAAGCGCAGTGATGAAAGAAATCCCAACGCATACCCATAAACTTCCCATCACCACCTGAGGGTACACCCAAGACCCCCAGGGCTCCTTCTTCCACCCCCTCCCACTCCACTGCTGGGCTAGTCTCAGCTGGCCAGATCTAAGACTGCCCATCTCTAGCCAGGCCCAAGGCCGGGAGACATCTCCCCCAGGTTACTGGGTGGTGGCGAGGGAAGAAAGAGAAAGTGCCAGACCCCATGCTGAGATCTTATAGTGGCGCAGGGAATTATGGTATGAAATACCTGGCTTTCTGTGTCCACCCCTCTGGGCTGGACTTTTGGACACAGGAAGTACCCCTCGTATGAGCACAGCAGAGGGCACCCAGCCCAAGCTGCCTCAGTTATATGCAATCCTCTATATTATAGGTAATATTTTAAGGCAAAATACCAAAATACCACAGTGACCTTATTTTTTCCTTTTTATACCTGCTCCATTTAGTGGTTTAACTTCTTTCAAATGCATTGTAAACTTTTTTCTCACTGCAGACCCTCTTGCAAGGATATCAGAATGAGCTCCAACTTTCCTGTGATTTTTGGTGAATAATATATATATATATATATATATAATTTGATCTGATTTACATAATTGCTTAGAGTGCCTGAATCATGAACTGTTCAGTAGATTTTGACATCGGATAGAAGAGGACCACAGTTATTTTGCCCAAACTATTATAAGCACAATTGAGACATGTGGTTATCTTACATAAACCTTGCACCTTAGGAGAAACTGTCCCATACATTATACACAAGTTCTAGATACAGTTTTCTTCTTGACTGATGACAAAGTCCATATCACAAATCTGTCATGAGAGCTAGAGCACCAGAGGCTAGGGCATTTCAGGGAATTTCATTCCAAATCCCAGCATCTCTCTGTATCTGTGTTTCTATATAATTGTCTATCTATATATTACTTGATATCCCAAAGATATTGCTGTCACTTTTGAAGAAGCATCTAACTTCTTGTGGCAGTTTTAGGCTCATGCCCAGGAAATATTCCACAGATTGAGTAGAAAGTGATAGAGAACATAAGTAATACTACCACTGGGTGCAAAAGAAAAACAATTATATGGTCTAAGTCATCCCGTTGGTCTGATAATTAGCATAAAGTTAGTTGCATAAACATTCTCTTTTTCTCAGCTCTTCACTCTAGCTGATACTAGCTGATGCTTTTGCTTGGCTGCTGTGGACCTTGGCTGTGTTCTTGTTGTGGCTGAGTACTAACAAGCTGCTCTCTGCTCTTCTCTTTTCTCTTATCCTTTGTACAAGGGGGAAGGGAACAGAGAGGTGGAAGCTATTGGAAACCCCCTGGTTTTGTCAAGGGGGATTCTTGTGCTGTTTATAAATTGTGAATACATGCAAACACTGGATATTTTGTACATATTCATTGCATTTCATATTTCTAGATTGTAGTTTTGCTTGTAAATATAGTTTCATTTGCTTCCCACTGAGCTGGTCTGGCAATTTTATTTTGGGTATCATTTCAACGGACCACATTTCTCATTAGAAGAATTTTTATCTCGTCCTTCTTACAAGCCTGGACATGTAAACCAACCCTAGACAGTGAATCAAAAGTACATTTTGTTCAAGTTGCATGCATTTGCAGTCAAATGTCTGCAAAATGCAGACAATGTACCAGATTTTGCATGGATCTAACAAGTGAGTTGGAGTTTTCTGGAATTAGTGAAATGTTAATCTCAACAAGCTATATTCCAAAGCATAGACATTAATTTTGACAAACACATTCCAGTATCTGAAGGGGGCCTACAGGAAGGCTGGGGAAGGACTTCTCAGGATCTCAGGTAGTGATAGGACTAGGGGGAATGGAATGAAGCTGGAGGTGGGGAGATTCAGGCTAGATGTGAGGAGGAGGTTCTTCCCCATGAGAGTGGTGAAACCCTGGAATGGGTTGTTCAGGGAGGTGGTCGAGGCCCCATCCCTGGAGGTGTTTAAGACCAGGCTGGATGAGGCTCTGTCCAGCCTGATGTAGTGTGGGGTGTCCCTGCCCATGGCAGGGGGGTTGGAACTAGATGATCCTTGTGGTCCCTTCCAACCCTGAATACTATGATACTATGATCCTATTCCCCCATTTTTGTACGTACATCTAATTATCATCTCAAGAGTCTGATTTGCATTTTAGCCATACCCAAAGCACACAGATATATATGTAACAAGCCATACTGATCTTTTGAAGGCAGTATCAACTTCAGCTTCCTACTGCCTCTGTCTTTTGCTGTGAAGAACAGGTGCTTTAAAGTGGAACATGTTTGAGAAAGCCTTTTTTCCTGGTGTTTTGTTTGTACCTAGGGTTTAGGGTTTATTTAATTAATTATTTATTAAAACATTTTATGGAACAGGTCATCATGAGTGCAATCACACAGCACTTACAGGATGGCCAAGGGATCAGGCCCAGCCAGCATGGATTTAGGAAGGGCAGGTCCTGCCTCACCAACCTGATCTCCCCCTATGATCAGGTGACCCACCTGGTGGATGTGGGGAAGGCTGTGCATGTAGTCTACCTGGACTTCAGCAAGGCCTTTAACAAAGTTCCCCACAGCAAACTTCTGGCCAAGCTATCAGCCCGTGGCTTGGACAGGAGCACTCTGTGCTGGGTTAAGAACTGGCTGGAGTGCCAAACCCAGAGAGTGGTGGTGAATGATGCCACATCCAGCTGGCAGCCAGTCACTAGTGGTGTGCCCCAAGGATCAGTGCTGGGCCCTGTGCTCTTTAACATCTTCATTGATGATCTGGATGAGGGCATTGAGTCGATCATCAGTAAATTTGCTGATGACACCAAGCTGGGGGCAGGATTTGATCTGTTGGAGGGTAGGAGAGCTTTGCAGATGGATCTTGACAGGCTGGACAGATGGGCAGAATCCAACGGCATGAGATTTAACACATCCAAGTGCCGGGTTCTGCACATTGGCCACAACAACCCCATGCAGAGCTACAGGCTGGGGTCAGAGTGGCTGGAGAGCGGCCAGGCAGAGAGGGACCTGGGGGTACTGGTTGATGGTAGGATGAACATGAGCCTGCAGTGTGCCCAGGCAGCCAAGAGGGCCAATGGCATCCTGACCTGCATTAAGAACAGTGTGGCCAGCAGGAGCAGGGAGGTCATTCTGCCCCTGTACACTGCACTGATTAGGTCACACCTGGAGTACTGTGTCCAGTTCTGGGCCCCTCAGTTTAGGAAGGATGTTGACTTGCTGGAATGAGTCCAGAGAAGGGCAACGAAGTTGGTGAGGGGCTTGGAGCACAAGCCCTATGCGGAGAGGCTGAGGGAGCTGCGGCTGCTTAGCCTGGAGAAGAGGAGACTCAGGGGTGACCTTATTGCTCTCTACAACTACCTGAAGGGGGGTTGTAAACAGGCAGAGGTTGGTCTCTTCTCCCAGGCAACCAGCATCAGAACAAGAGGACACAGGCTCAAGCTACACCAGGGGAGGTTTAAGCTGGAGGTTAGGAAGAAGTTCTATACAGAGAGAGTGATTGCCCATTGGAATGGGCTGCCCGGGGAGGCGGTGGTGTCACCATCACTGGAGGTGTTCAGGAAGAGACTTGATAGGGTGCTTGGTGTCATGGTTTAGTTGATTAGGTGGGTTGGATTATAGGCTGGACATGATCTTGAAGGTCTCTTCCAACCTGGTCTGGTCTATTCCTATTCTATTCTATTCTATTCTATTCTATTCTATTCTATTCTATTCTATTCTATTCTATTCTATTCTATTCTATTCTATTCTAATCTTTCAGCCAAATCGGCCACATTTTTGGAAAACAGTTAGATTTTTGCAACACACCTTTCATGAAAAATGCCAAGGGAAAAAAACCCAACAACCCTAAGTTAAAGAAAACCAGTTACATTCTGTTTTAATAAATACAGAAAGATACATATTGCTTACACAAAGAAAGATGAAGATTTAGTAAGAGTGCCTACATAAAGGCATCAGAGTTCAGATTAAATTTATTTCCTGTCATATTTGGAGTACATCAAATTGAAATAAAATGTCTTCAGTTTCTCAAATCAAATGGGTAGAATAGGAGGAAGAGTAAGGGTTACAAGGACATTCCTACAAGGAATGTCCTGCAAAGACATTCCTACTGATTGCACTATCAGGATGACTATTTTTTTTGTGTATAAACTATTTGTGGTACCCAGATCTCATGTATATATTAATGCTAGCTCTCTGGAGCAGTCTTTGCTGAAAATCTGGCTTGCTGAGGTCTTTAAAATTTGATCTTTACTGAATTTGTCTAAGGAAAGATGAGTTCTCTGGAAAAATCTGTCCTTTGATGTAGGCATGGTGACATTTCTACACAAGTCAATCTATGGGTAAGATTTCAGTGCTTGGTGTTTTCAGAGCCGTGGCTCTCCTCTAACCCTGGAAGATTTGTCCTTTGCACTGTAGTGCTTTTATTTTGTTATTTGATTCATGCAGCTCTCAGCGGCTCTTCCAAAGAACGGCTGCAAGGTCATGGGAGTCTTTGCTGATTCAGGAAAGGCACATTTCATTGCAGAAAAGCTGCTTTTATTTTGTTTCCCAGAGCGTACACATGGAATGCTGTTGTGGTTGTTTCAATGTTTACAAGATATTTCCTTCAGTGATAGTTTCATTTCTGCCAAAAGAAAAGTTAAAAAAAAAAAAATCCATTAATGAGCTGACAGTGCTTTTAATACTGCTTCAAAAGGAGAGGGGATGCTCGTGTGCCAAACAAATGTTTGGAACAGTCTCAGACAGCAACATTTGTTCTGCAAGGGAATGAACCACAATAGGACACTTCAGCTGTTGAACATCTAAAAGTACTCAGATGATGCAGCGCTCAGATGGCCAGCTTGCTCCCAAGATAAGTAGCTTTTTCTCTTAACATAGCAAAAGGCTGTGCTCTGCCTAATGCAAACAGAGAAAATCTCCCAGCTCAAGGTTGAGGACTCCCTGCAGGAAAAATTTACAGAGCTTTAGGCAGAAGTGTGAATGTGGGAGTAATACGTCTTGGCTCATCAAGAAGGGGGATGCTCTTGACAGCACAGAGGCACTTTCTTGATGTTTGTCAAACTTTCTGACACATTTTTATCCATTTTGAGACAGTGACAAAAATGTTGCAAGCATTTCTGTAAAACGTTAGTCTCATTTTCTGACCAGAATCTCATAAGAAAATGACAGAAAAAACTGAAAGAGTGGGATTTCTTTCTTTCACAGACACTATGCTGTCTGAAATCATCCCTCAAAGAATGAGCTAGGAAATAGCATACCTCACTAGAAAGCTTCTAAAAAAAAAAATGTATCCTCTTTTATTCTTAATTGCTACTCTGTTTTTCAAGGAAGTGACACCAAACATGGAAGTTTACATTGCATTTTGAAGATTATTCAAGGACATAGTTGTTCTTTTCAGGTTTTCACAAGCTTGGGCTAGCAGTCAGGCAATGTAGTTTCTTCATTTGAAGAACTAAGCACTGGAAGTTGCTGGCTGCATTGTTTTTATCCATGCAATGTGAGTGAAGGCTTACCTTACCTTTATGATAATTTGAATCTTTCTTACAGGATGTCATAGCAATGAGAACCTTGTGTTCCAACAAGAACAGGTTGCCACTTACCCTTAGAGCATGTTCATGGGAGAATTTTTCTGCAGAGTGCAGCAAAGCTTCTTGTGCAGTTCCACATGGAAGAAGCATGAGAATATGGCCCTCTGCACTCCCCATTCAGGACAAAAAAAGTGAATATTCAAACTGACATCAAGGTAAATTGTGTTCATTTTACTTCACAGATCATCCTTTGGACCCAGATCTCAGCTAGTGTTAATTGATGTAGCTCTGAATTTAATTAAACTTTGGAACCTCTCGCTGCCTGAGAATCTGTCCTGCAGATTGCTTTTGGAATAAGCTCATATCCAGCTTGATCTGTTTGCAATGACAATTTATGCTTTAACTGAAGGTAAATGATGGCTGTTTGGTGATTAATATCGTGCTCATGCCAAGTCAGTTTAAGATGTGCTGACTTAATTTATCACTAACCAGCCGTTACTATCTAACTGTAATTATAAGAAAAAGCACATTATTTTGACCTTTGAGCGATCATGTGGAAGACCATTCCTTAAAGTTTGTCTCTAATTTTCCATAAAGCTAACACCTCCTTCTCTGAGGAAACCTTTGCAAATCCTTTGCAAAAAGGATAATAACAGCCAAGTGGAGGCTACAGTTTTGAAGTTGACTTATGAAGCTGAAGCTGAGAAAGGATAATTGCAGAAGGATCAAAGGCAGCAGCAAGACAATATTTTTGTTAAACAACAAGATCAGTTGCTAATTATGATGTCATCACAGTGCTGGGGTGTATCTGTCTAAGGAATAGGGATGCCTAACTTGTGGTAAAGTGAGTTGAAGATGGACCAGGTATAAATGTAACAAAGTTTAAATCGCATCAGCCCTTAAGAAAAAAGGCTCTGGGTGCAGATAGTGCCATTATCAACTTTGCCTACTTTGGAAAAGACAAGGAGTTGGACTTCTTGAACCTTCTGTGGGGTCCTCTCTGAGATCTGATTGCAATTCACCACTGCACTGGAATAAACTTTTCTGCCACTTGCACTCAGTAACTCATTTCTACGGGGATGGAGTGAGGACCTTGTTGTGCAACACTGCATTTTGAGAGTCATTAAGATAAAAATTCATATCTGCTCAGATGTGCTGTGTTTCAGGGACAAAAAACCCCAAATATCTATATGTGTGCTAGCTTTCCAAATAACAGAAAAGCTTCTCCAAGCAAATAAAAGCTTCTTGTTTTAGCTCAGAAAGGCAGTAAAGAGGTGAGATTGCCTGCAGTTGAGTCCATGTCTATATCCAAAGGCAGGGAAATTATTATTTTTTCAAATTCCTTCAGGCAGGAGTAGCCAAGCCAAATTGGCTCTAGCCAACTCTTGTTTGTAAAATGTAATTCTGTGGTAATGAGCTGGTGACAACTTGAAGAAAAGAGTCTAAACATCCTGAAAACAATTCCAAACATGACTAAATACAAGAAGGAAACTTCTAATAAATGTCTCACTGGAATCAAGAGCACTACGTAGAAATGCAAACACCATTCATTTTTTAGACAAGAATATATATATATTATGATCCTCTTCCTTTCTTTTCCTCCCTGAATATATTTGTAGGTATGTGTATATCTCCATACTTGTTATCTGTCTCTCTGAAAGACCTGTGTTTCATACAGGAGCTAGCAGTTTGGTCATTGTTGGAAAAAGAATTTGAGGTCTTAGCCAACACCTGATGTAACTGCAGGAGATGGGACTGGATTAAAGTTCTGTGTGATGTTACGTTATTTTCATATCACAATTTATGAGAGTTGCATTAAGCAACAATGCAGCAAAAATAAATAAATGTTATAAAAGCATGTTGTATTAATTATTTCAACAAATCACAAAACAATCAATACATGAGCTACCAATGTGCACTTGCAGCCCAGAAGGCAAATCACATCCTGGGCTGCATCAAGAGAAGCATAGCCAGCAGATCGGGGGAGGAGATTCTTCCCCTTTAATCTGCTCTGGTGAGACCCCACCTGGAGTATTGCATCCAGTTCTGGAGCCCCTATTACAGGAAGGATCTGGAGGTGCTGGAATGTGCCCAGAGAAGGGCCACAAGGATGATTAGAGGGCTGGAGCACCTCTCCTATGAGTATAGACTGGGAGAGTTGGGGCTCTTCAGTCTGAAGAGGAGGTTCCCAGGAGACCTTATTGTGGCCTTCCAGTATCTTAAGGGGGCCTACAAGAAAGCTGGTAAGGGACTTTTTAGGGTGTCAGGTAGTGATAGGACTGGAGGGAATAGAGCAAAAATAGAAATGGATAGATTCAGATTGGATGTTAGGAAGAAGTTCTTCAGCATGAGGATGGGGAGACCCTGGAGCAGGTTGCCCAGGGAGGTTGTGGAAGGAGGTTTTTTCCCTGGAGGTTTTTAAGGCCAGGCTGGATGTGGCTCTGAGCAACCTGATCTATCATGAGGTGTCCCTGCCCATGGCATAGGGGTTGGAACTAGGTGATCCTCGAGGTCCCTTCCAACCGTAACAATTCAATGATTCTATGATTTTATATCAAGTATTCTATAAGAAAATGCACTGTGTATCAAAGCAATTTTATATCCTCTTGTGAATTTTTCCCCTCACCCATCTGTGACTAGCCCACCTAAGTTGGTGTAAATTTCTTGTATTCCTGATATGCGAACATAAAATATCTAAGAGACAAGGAATTTTGTTTCTATACAAAACACTGTGAAGGGCAGCGTCAATAATGCTGAGGGTCCCATAGTACAAAAATATATTATTTTAGGATGTGAACACTATTTTTTATCAGGAGTAATCAGCATGGATTCACAAAGGGTAAATCACGCTTGATGAATCCGATAGCCTTCTATGATGATGTGACTAGCTGGGCAGATAATGGAAGAACAGTGGATACAGTCTGTCTTGAATTCAGCAAGAGTTTTGACACTGTCTGCTATAACATCCTCATAGGTAGGCTTAGAAAGTGTGTGTTAGATTAGTGTACAGACAGATGGATTGAGAACTGGCTGAATGACAGAGGTTAGTGGTTTTTAATCAGCACTGCAGAGTTGAGCTGGAGGCTTGTAGTGCTCCCCAGGGGTCAGTATGGGGTCCAGTCATGTTCAACACATATATCAATGACTTGGATGAAGGGAGAGAGTGTATTCTCAGCAAGTTTGCTGATGATACAAAACTGGGACAACTGGTTGACATGCTAGAAGCCTGTGCTGCTATTCAGCAAGACCTAGACAGGATGGAGAGTTGAGTGGAGAGGAGCTTAATGAAATTCAACAAGGGTAAATGTAAAGTCCTTCACCTAGGGAGTAATAACCCCACGCACCAGTACAGGTTGACATGCTGGAAAGGAGCTCTGTGGAAAAGACCTGGGAGTCCTGGTGGACAAAAAGTTCACCACAAGATAGCAGTGTGCCCTCACGGCCAAGAAGACCCATGGTATCCTGAGGTGCATTAAGAAGAGTGTGGCCATCAGGTCAAGAGATATTCTCCTTGTCTACTCTGCCTTTGTGAGGCCACATCTGCAGTATTGTATCCAGTTTTGGGGTCCCCAGTTCAAGAAATACTAGAGAGTCCAGTGGAAGGTTACAAAGATGACTATGGCACAGGAGCAGCTGAGAGCCTGGAGAATCTTTAGTTTGTAGAAGAAAAGACTGAGATGGGATCTTATAAACATCCAAAGGGTGAGTGTTAAGATGATGGGGCCTGTCTCTTTTCAGTGGTGCCCAGCAACAAGAGAAAGTGCAATGAGCACAAAATAGAACACAAGAAGTTCCAGCTAAGCATAAGGAAAAAAATTCTTTACTTTGAGGATGATGGAACACTGGACCAGGCTGCCCAGAGAGGTTGTGGAGTCTTCTCTGGAGACTTTCAAAACCTGCACATTCCTGTGCAACCCGATTTAAGCAAACCTGCTTTAGCAGGGTAATCGGACTAGGTGATCTCCAGAGGCCCCCTTCAACCTCTGACATTCTATGCTTCTGTGATTTTGGAACTCAGGATCGCAACAACCTCCATGCAGGACTATTCCATGTCCCAAACCTCTATGCCACTTTCACTGAGTGTATTTTTGTACAATCCAAATTCATTTCTTGAGGAGAGAAAACAGGTTTACAGAAACCAATTAAGTGAGCTCAAAAAGTTTCAGACCAGTGCTAGATTTCAGAGGCAGTTTGCAGGGAGCTACTGTTATCTGTGGGACATCTTAGTTCACAGAAAGTCAGGCTGTAAAACAGCTAGCCAGAGGTTGAATCCTAGGTGTTATCTGTTTGTGGATAAGCAGAACAACTGTTTATAGAGGAAACCTGAGACTCAGCTGAGGCATCCCAATAGCATGTTATTAAAGATCACATTTTAAGGGAAGTTCTTGCATAAAAGAATGACTAAGAGAGCATGTGAGGACTCATTAAACAGAAATTCAGACTTAATTCTGCTTAGTACAGAGTATCTAGTGTCCATGTTTAATACTTAAGAGTTCTTTCAGGGTAATGAGAATGGGAGTAGAGCACATTTCAGAGTACACTGTCAATCTGTTTCTTTTACCATAAACCATTTTTGATCTGTGAGAATTATGCTAGATAAATCTGATAACCATTCAGCAACACTGAGATGAATTTCTAACATGGCAAATATTTTTGTGGTGGTTTGCAGCATAAAATAATACAATACAGCATGTAGTTATTCTGTGTCTTTAATACTCACACTATCTTCTCATCAAACACAGTCTTGAAAAGATTTTATGGAATCTGAGAGAGCAGAATTATAGCTGGATGTTCTAAAACTTTGGGAAAAATCACAACTCAACTGTAGCAGAGACTGAGTTGGCTTTTATGGCCACTGCAATATTATTCCAAGAATTTAGTGATCTGACATCCCAGTCCTATCATATTCTCCATGGTAGCCAACAATATACTCATTAAGATACTCTCCTCAACATTCTGAAATTACCACTTAACACCAAGAGTGATATTATTTTTTACAGCGCTGTGTTACAAATCTATTTAACTTCCAAATACCTATGCCCACTTTATTTGTAATCACATTGATTAAGGGGAGCTTTACCAGGCTGTGTGGATGTCTTGCTTTGTTTAGTTGCATCTAGGGAGCACACTCTTTGCAAGACTCATGTAAGTAATTTTCAGTCTTGTTGTCTGACTGGAGAGATGAAATACCCATGCTTCAAGCTGATGAATGTGAACATTCAGCATACCTGCACTCCAAATGCAGCTGATTAGGTTTATAGTTTAAAATCCACTTTAACATCAGGTGTTTTTCCTCTTATTCAGAAGATACAAAGCCTTTTGCACTAGCTGTTTAAGTAAGCCTCACAGATTCAGTATTAATGCCCTTTCTGCAGCAAA